>NC_133330.1:60260663-60573580 GCF_042186555.1 Aquarana catesbeiana | reverse complement strand
GTCTCTATATATCACCCTAACCTGGCACTATATACCACCCTGACCTGGCACTATATATCACCCTGACCTGTCTCTATATATCACCCTGACCTGTCTCTATATATCACCCTAACCTGGCACTATATACCACCCTAACCTGGCACTATGTCACCTAACCTGCCAGTATACTACCCTAATGTCACTTGAAGTTGACGTGTGATGCACTGCCCGTCTGCCTGGGGGGGGGGGTGCCAAATATAGGATCTGCCCCGGGTGCCAAATGCTTTAGGTACGCCCCTGCCTATGGGACAAGGTACGTGTAGTACTTTGTCCCATGTTTTGAACCCTAGTTATAAGTATCAACCTCTCACCCCCCTCCTGCTACAGCCAATCCGAAAACAGTTTTGAAGGAGACAGTTAATTCATAGCTGCAGCTTTTCTGGACTGTGGACACTTTCCTGAGACAAGCAACGGGAAGAAGAAAGCAGAAGCTGACACATTCCCTCTTCCTCTGCATTCCTCTTGCCATTGCTTGTCTCAGGAAAATGTTACAGCCCAGACAAGCTGTAGCTATGAATTAACTGTCTCCTTCATGGTTCATGCACACTGCATCTCAAAGAAGCTCAAAGAAGCTGCTCCTATAGGCTTTTGAGCTTTTTTGAGCTCTTGTTTTTTTTCTGCCTGCAAACTCCCCTCCATGTTAGCCAATGTGTCCATGCACACTATGGCTTTTTCAGGAGCTTTAGAGCAGAAAAGACACCTAAGTGCTCAAAAATGCATGAAAAAGCTAAAAAATGCTCAAAGCTCGAAAATGCACAAAAAATAAATAATAAAATGAGCTGAGGGGTGGGCTTGTGAAAAAAAAACAAAAAACGCTTAGGCTCAAAAAAGCTCGAAGAAGCTCAAAGAAGCTTGAAAAAGCTCTATAAAAATGTGCAAAAGAGCAAAAAAAAAAGCACATGCTCCTTCAAGCTTTTAGGCAGAGAGATAAAAGCTTAAACTAGTACTAGAGGTACTTTGTTCCATAGAGGACAGAATTGTAAATTTAAATTGTAATAGAAAAATTGGTGTATATCGCGCTGACATGCAAACATATATCAAATAGCAGCCAGCACAACACTAAGACAAGTGTAAATCAAGAAATATGTCGAAGATAAAATTTTGTGCAGCGCTCAAATATTTGTGATGATACAAATTCATATGTATACAATCTAATATATTATGTGAAATAACCACAAAATAAAAACAGTGAAAAGTGATGTGAAATTCACACCCAAACTAAAGTCCAGGTTCCATCTTATAAACATTTTTAAACCATGAATGTAACAGTCCTTGAATAAACAGTGAAAACAGATTATATAGCCAGAAAGGAGATTTCACGTAACATCAGTGTTGAAGTGAAGACATAGACAATAAAACCACCATCGGTTAGTGAGGAGGCTTAACGGAGTGAGAGAACTCAAATGGGCATATGCTCAGTGAGTCAACAAGGCATGTGGTGTAAACACCAATGTATGGGATCTCCACAACTGGGCTCCAGATCAAAAATGGAAGATGGTCCAATTGGTCAAGAGATGTCACAGAGAAGCAGTCCTCAGAAGCAGCCAACTTGTCAGACCAAATCCTCTCAAATGTTCAAAGTAGCATGACAAAAAAAGAAAATTCTCCACATAGTGTAAATCCATAAAAACATAGAGATTTATCAAAAATTGGAAATACTCACATTTATAAAGTGGATCAAGCACTTGAAAATATAAGATTTGTGGGTAACGCAATGACATCGGCAGAAAAGGTCAGACGGGGAACCTCTGCTCTGTAGGATACGGGCAAACCCGCACAGTAAGGGCTTTCGCAAAACCTCTGGGGCGCACAAGGTCGCTGCTTTTGCAGATGACCATATCTTCTTTCTGGCAGACCCTATTGCTTCACTCCCCGTACTGCTTCATTCCTTGCAGGAATATGGGGCTCTTTCCCTTTTTCAAATAAATATGTCTAAATCTTCTATGCTCAATATTACACTGGGTTCGCACACAATTCGGCAATTGCGCTTAGAATACCAGTTCCATTGGGCAACCGACACCATCCCCTACCTAGGAGTGGCTATCACCCCAGACCCTACCAACCTTTATCAAGCAAACTTTGCCCCACTACTTCATAGACTCAAAACAGATCTACAGCACTGGCACTCCCTCACTCTAACATGGTTTGGACGTTGTAATGCCATCAAGAGGCAGGGAGGGGTTGGACTCCCAGACATGAAAGCCTACTACAGGGCAACGCACCTCACCAGACTAATCGACTGGTACTGTCACGCAGATGCTAAACAATGGGTAACAATGGAGTTAGAAGATTCCGGCGGCACAGCCAAGAGCTGGCCGTGGCTTACCACCCCCATCCCAAAGACCCTTATCGACCACCTAACCTTAGGAAGTACATTGCAAGTCGCCAGAGAAACCTTTCGCAAAACCTCGGTATCCCCCATACCCTCTCCCATGGTACCGATTTTAGGCAACCCAGACTTCCCACCTGGCTGCCAGGGTCCAATTTATAGGTCCCTGTCAGATGAGAGTGGATGGCTGCACCTTCACGACTTTCTTGGACCAAATGGCCAGCTTAATGAGGCTGCCGGGTTGGAAGATCTCAACCCGCCATTGGACTTTTTGAGTGGACTCCAACTGCGTAACTTTTTATGCCGGTGCGCACGGACTCTGGGTAATCCACGCCCACTTACGGAGTTGGAACGAATATGCCACCGCAGGGAACCCATACTCCATTCTCTATCTTTAATTTACTCATCCTTGATTGCTCCAGCAGAGGGGTTTATCCCCCCTTTCCTTACTAAATGGGAAGCCGATTTAGGAGTTCGCTTTGATGAACCACAAAGGGAAAAGATTTTACATTTCGCCCAAAAATCCTCTCTGGCCACCAGGGTTCAGGAGACATGTTACAAAATTGTGACTAGATGGTACAGAGTGCCATCCACTCTGCATCGGTTCTTTCCGCAGGTCCCAAGTCTGTGTTGGCGCTGTGGGACGGGGGAAGGAACAATGTTCCACATTTTCTGGGACTGTTCCAAGATCAAACCATACTGGCGGGAGGTGACACGTACGATCGAACACCTGACGGGTGCCACTCTGGAGGAGGATCCTGGGGCGTGTCTGCTGCACCTCTCTAGACGACCAATCAAGAAATATAAAGCCTCCCTTACTATACAATTACTGAATGCTGCTAAGGCCTGTATCCCCTTATTTTGGAGATCAGAGACCCCACCAACGAAAATTCAGTGGTATGCCAAGGTCAATGAACTGCGTGATATGGAAGATCTTACTGCCACTTTGTACGGCAGGGAGGAGGCATTTCGGGAGACATGGCGTCCTTGGCAACACTTTATTTACTCCGAAGCTTACCTCCGCGAGGTGGCATAGATTGAATGTACCCCGGTTCGGGGGCCCCGTCTGGCGGGGGGGTCGCACCACCGTTCTTGGTCTTTACCCTCCCCCCCCTCCTCATTACCCTTCTTCTTCTCCTCATGTTTTCCCCCCACTTGCTCCTCTTCTGTCTTTTACTCTTGCTTCTCTCCAACCTCCCTTCACCCCTCTTTTTGTTTTATCCCCCCCTTTATACTCCCCCGGCTATGGGAAGGTTTGGTCAGATATGTTGTATATCATGATTTACATCACACTCTGGTAGTATCCCTTTGCCGGACTCTAATGGCTTTCTAGGGAATTTTTATCCCTGGTCAGTGGAGAGTTTTTTGTTTTATTTTATTATCTGTCTGGTCATGATAATTATACGATCTGATAGACCGAAAAGGGTCACTCTCAGGAAACTGCCTCGTTTGGGTAATAAGAAAGTTATTTTACAAGACTCTTTTTCTTTGTTAGGTTTCATTCTCGCCCCACAGATCGTGTAAGCAAGGGAAATGTTATTGTATATGCTTGTATTGGCATTTGACTTTGTCAAAGACTTATCTCTATTTTTGTTTTATTATATACATAAAAGCTGTATGTAGTTTCTTTTTTTTTGTGTACATTGAACTGTAACATGTATTTTTGGAAAATAAAGGAATTTAAAAAAAAAAAAAAGAAAAGGTCAGACGGAATCATTCCGTCGGACATTCCGAATGTGTGTGTGGGCTTCATCGGACTTTTTCTTTCTAAAATCCTGATGGACCTAGAAATAGAACATGTTTCAAATCTTTCCAACGGACTCAATTCCTATCGGGAAAACCATTCGTCTGTATGCTAGTCCGACGGACCAAAAATGACGCAAGGGCAGCTATTGGCTACTGGCTATTGAACTTCCTTTTTCTAGCCCCGTCGTACGTCATCGCATTCTAAACGAACAGACTTTGGTGTGATCGTGTGTAGGCAAGTCCATTTAGTTGGAACTCCGTCGGAACTCCGTCAGCAAGACTCTGACGGAAAGTCCGGTCGTGTGTACGCGGCATTAGATTGTATACATATGAATTTGTATCATCATGAATTTTTGAGCACTGGACAAAATGTTATCTTTAAAATTGTAATAATAGACTTTTAAAGCCCAACTCTAGGCTCAAGAAAAAAAAAATACTCTTGCAGTGGGCCCCCCACACTGCAAAAGCCAAATGCAATTTTTTCTCTAGGTGTAGCTGTAATATTAACTCATTCCTCAATCACAGCAGAGTCCCCCTACCAGTACAACTGGTCCACCTTTCTAAGGTGCCCCTGGCCGCAGTCGCAATCCTGCAGCCTCCATGTGCAATACAGGGTTAATGACCCTACATTGTGCGTGATGATGCTGAAGGACCACCCACAGCCCCATGCAACAGAGGGTGGAGAGGAGACTGCTGTAACCAGCCAGAGCAGGAGTAATACAGCCCTTGTATCTGCCCCTAGACCAGGGGTGTCAGACTCAGTTTTATTGCGCGTCGGATCAGCATTATGGTTGCCCTCAAAGAGCCAGTTGTATCTGTAAGATTAGATGTCCAGAGCCCCCACCCCCCTTACATCAGATGTCAAGACCCCCCCACCATCAAAAGTCAAGAGTACCCCACCCTCCCTTACATCAAATTGCACCCCCTTACCCCGTGCTGCTGCCGGGAAGAAGCTGAGGGCATAGCTGGGAAGCAAAAAGTGCAGGGTCTGGAGGAGGACCAGAGGAGGGCTGGTGTCAGCTGCCAGAGTCTGCTGAATGCTGAGATCAGGGCAGGCAAAAATGAGGATTTTCTGTGACTGCACAGAGAGGTGCAGGATCTGTAGGAATTCTGTCATCCTCTCTGCTGCCGACTGCTGAGACTGGGAGGGGGGGGCAGAGAGAGCCTCTCCGTGGCTGCACGGATCTGGCGGAGGAGTTCTGTCCTCCTCTTTGCCGCTGATTGCTGAGACAAGGTGTGGGCACAAACTAGGGTGTTGCTGCAGCTGAGATGTTTGACATATATGCCCTAGATGTAATAGGAATTTGAAACTTGCAATCCGGGGGGATTTTTTTTTCTTCCAGCCCACAGTTGGCCTTTAACTGCAGCAGAGAAAAAAACAGGTCACTTGCACTGCCAGACAGGCATGTGCTGGGTGGCAGAGCTCTGCAAATTCAGGAATGGAAAGACAAATCCAAATCCTTTTAATCCCTAAAATAGCTCTCATATATATTTTCTATCTATGTATTTAGAATTGCTTTGAAAAAAAGGAAAAAGAAGTAACTGTAGAGCAAAGAGGGACAGAACAGGTTGGGTCCTAAACCATAACGGTTAGGAGATACAGTGCATCCGGAAAGTATTCACAACACTTCACTTTTTCCACATTTTGTTATGTTACAGCCTTATTCCAAAATGGATTAAATTCATTATTTTCCTCAAAATTCTAGAAACAATACCCCATAATAACAAAGTGAAAGAAATTGTTTGAAATCTTTGCAAATGTATTAAAAATAAAAAACGAAAAAAATCACATGTATCACAGCCTTTGGCATGACACTCAAAATTGAGCTCAGGTGCATCCTGTTTCCACTGATCATCCTTGAAATGTTTCTATAACTTGATTGGAGTCCACATGTGGTAAATTTAGTTTATTGGACATGATTTGGAAAGGCACACACCTGTCTATATAAGGTCCCACAGTTAACAGTGCATGTCAGAGCACAAACCAAGCCATAAAGTCCAAGGAATTGTCTGTAGACCTCCGAGACAGGATTGTATCGAGGCACAGATCCGGGGAAGGTTACAGAAAAATTTCTGCAGCATTGAAGGTCCCAATGAGCACAGTGGCCTCCATCATCTGTAAATGGAAGAAGTTTGGAACCACCAGGACTCTTCCTAGGCCGCCCTAAATTAAGCGATCGGGTGAGAAGGGCCTTAATCAGGGAGGTCACCAAGAATCTGATGGTCACTCTGACAGAGCCCCAGCGTTTCTCTGTGGAGAGAGGAGAACCTTCCAGAAGAACAACCAACTCTGCAGTACTCTACCAATCAGGCCTGTATGGTAGAGTGGCCAGACAGAAGCCACTCCTCAGTAAAAGGCACATGACAGTCCGTCTGGAACTTACCAAAAGGCACCTGGAAGGACTCTCAGATCATGAGAAACAAAATCCTCTGGTCTGATGAAACAAAGATTGAACTCTTTGGCTTGAATGGCAAGCATCATGTCTGGAGGAAACCAGGCACCGCTCATCACCTGGCCAATACCATCCCTACAGTTAAGCATGGTGGTGGCAGCATCATGCTGTGGGGATGCTTTTCAGTGCCAGGAACTGGGAGACTAGGCAGGATCGAGGGAAATATGAATGCAGCAATGTACAGAGACATCCTTGATGAAAACCTGCTCCAGAGTGCTCTGGATCACAGACTGGGGTGAAAGTTTATCTTCCAACAGGACAATGGCCCAAAGCACACAGCAAAGATAACAAAGGAGTGGCTACGGGTCAATTCTGTGAATGTCCTTGAGTGGCCCAGCCATATCCCAGACTTGAACCCGATTGAACATCTCTGGGGAGATCTGAAAATGGCTGTGCACCGACGCTCCCCATTCAACCTGATGGAGCTTGAGAGGTCCTGCAAAGAAGAATGGGAGAAACTGCCCAAAAACAGGTGTGCCAAGCTTGTAGCATCATACTCAAAAAGACTGGAGGCTGTAATTGGAGCCAAAGGTGCTTCACCAAAGTTTTGAGCAAAGGCTGTGAATACTTATGTACATGTGATTTTTTTTGCATTTCTTTTAAAAAAATTTTCAAAGATTTCAAACTTCTTTCACGTTGTCATTATGGGGTATTGTTTGTAGAATTTTGAGGAAAATAATAAATTGAATCCATTTTGGAATAAGGCTGTAACATAACAAAATGTGGAAAAAGTGAAGCGCTGTGAATACTTTCCGGATGCGCTGTATAATACCATTCAATGTCAGGAGCACCTTGCAGTAAAAACGAATAATAATGTTCATCTATATCAATGATAGAACCCAATATTAACAATAATAGCACGCTATAGATTTGGCGGAGTCTTATTTGAAAAGTCTTTTTCTGATCCCATCTAACTTAATTTCAGCAATGTCATGAGTTGGAACAGATCACTATCAAATCTGTCAAGCTTGTCATAACATGGCTCTTAAATAGGAGCTATCACTACCCCAGAGATACTTCTGCTAAGGAGCTCTTCTGTTTAATGGTGTTTAACACATTCCTCCACATTTCCGCAGCATGCTTTTATGGCAGAGACAACTGTCACTGTTTGCTGGGTCTCACTGTCAAGACTGATAAGTGCTCATTTGCCTTCACACTTCTGAACTTTTATTCTTGCCGTATGCAAATGGAGATAATTAACACCAATATCTGGAATGGGAAGAGGAGCGTGCCTGTGTGTCGGAGAAAGCTGATGAACATTAGTTACATGTGATAGGATTCTGAGCACTTTCTTGGAACGAGGATCCTTCTTGGCTGTGGGGGAGTAAAGCATAGAGTTCTATGGCCATATCCGCTAGCACTGTGCTCCACATTACTTCGGCATGGAGAGATTGACAGCTCAGATCATCAATGGATATTTTACGGAAAAGTACACTGAATAAATTCTGCTGAAATTCAGCACAGATGCAAATGGGGTCTATGGTCAGGGGTCTATGATTGATATGTTGATGATATGTTCACAAAAAGTGAATCTCTTGCAAAACCTTTTTTTTTTTTTTATTACTCTTTTGGGTACTGACATATAATCACACACATAGGTTGGACTTGATGGACTTGTGTATTTTTTCAACCTCACCTACTATGTAACTATGTAACTATATATTAGGAAAAAAAAACCCGTCTGTTTATTGCTATCTGTGAGATTCACCTCTCTCTTTGGCCTGCTGAACTTTGTCATTGAGAAAGAAAGTGGGGGGAAATCCAACATTTTACAGTTTCCTCTGGAAGTGCATACTCACCCTGCTCCTTCTCCCAGCAGTGACTCTGCAGCTCAGCTCCCCCTGCCCCCTCTCCCCCAGGGAACCTGCTCTATGCTTACATTAAAAAATTAGAAAGCTGTGTAGCGCTACCCCTGTAAGAGACACTGATATTTAAGTGGTTGTAAACCCTTACAATCCACTTTTTGCTACAGGTAAGCCTATAATAAGTCTTACCTGTAGCTACCCCGGATATCTCATACATCTCTCACGGTTTAGGAGATATCCCCTGTCTCTGCATGTGCCGACGTCATCGGCACATGCGCACTGAAGCATTGGCACGTACGTGACGTTTGCTTCAGTGAGTGTGTTACCAGCGGCTCCCACGTGCACGCGCGGGAGTGACTTCATTGTGGCTCTGGCCAATCGTAGCAATACCTGGAAGTAACTCCAGGGAGAAATGTCGCCGACCGGATCTCAGGTGATTATTACATAATGAGCTAGCATGCTATGCATACTAGCTCATTATGCCTTTGTCTTGCAGGTCTTTTTTTTTTCATGTGGGTTTACAACCACTGTACTGGTTTTTCCCCAAATAGTGCAGAGGCTACCAATCACACAGGCAACAGTCCATTCACTCTGGCCCCATTAAACAGTTTAGGGGATGTCTGACGGGAAAGTAGTGGGGTGGTATGGGATTCTCCAAAAATGCTGACTTGTAACAGGAGGACACACACGCCACTAGGTGAAACTTCTTTGAACAGTTAAGCCAGAAACAAAGGGGAAGGTGAGAACTGAGACCTGGTAAAAGCTGTCTCAGAGAGAGCTATGACTGGTACCCAAAAAGTGGAAGAGCGCATAGTTACTAGGGTCCTGAGTTAAGGTCAGTACTCACAATGTGCCAGTTCAGCTACACCCCTTCCAGTCTCCTCCAGGCACTCCTCATTGAGTTTTCCAGAGCAGATCCGTGTGTGAAACTGCTTAGTTAGTTCCAAAGGTAAGTAGGAATAGGCCTTCCAGCTCTGCGATACCTGGGTCCTTGTTGAACATCAGCAGACTCCAGCAGAACTGCCTCAAATGGGCAGCAGCCCCTGAGGCCGGAACTTCTCCAGCAAGACATATCCAGAGCCCAGGATATTTATGTTCCTCCCCAGCCACTTACTGGGCACACAGGGATTGGCTACAGTACCATAAATATTCAAGCTGCCCATTTGACTCTACCAACCCTCTCTGTTCTGGAAACCTCCTGAATGCAGGGGAAAGCAATCAAACCTGCAGCCTGTGAGATTTAGAACAGCCTAAAGAAATCAATAGCTGCTTCAATTACTACAGAGGAGCCAAAAAGTAAATTTACCTAGCATTCTATACTAGGAGGGTGCTACATCTGGTAGATTGCAGAGTCAATTTTGAGAAGGGGGAGCTGAGCTGCTAAGTTAGAGCCAGGTGCAGGAACAGGGCACCGAGCTGAGCTGCTAAGTCACTGCCAGGAGAGGGGAGCAGGATTTGCTGAGCTGCTGAGTCATCGCCAGAAGTGGGAACAGGGCACGAGCTGCTAATCCACTGCCAGGAGAGGAAAGCAGGAAAAGCTTAGCTGCAGAGTCACTGCTGGGAAGAAGAAGGAGGGGGAGCTGAGCTCCTGAGTGCCTGCAGCTATGGAGGTCAGTGATGGCCTGTTTTAGAGCTTATTTACTGCGTGTTATGAATATGTAGGTACGTTATTGTTTATAGCCTAGGCACAGGTTCACGTTAAAAGGAACATGTGGACTATAGTATAAAGATATAGAATGGCGGGTCTTTTCTCTTCTTTCCATGTTTGTACTTTCCAGGATGTCTGCAGCCACCCCCTGAAATTTTTTTCACTTCCTTGTAGTGAAGAATAAACATGCCTTCCACCTGCGGTGCCCGAGTGACCCATGTGTAGGCTTGGGCACTGCCACTTTGAAAAAAATCATTATTGCATTGTCACTGTGAGATGGCTGGGGGCAGTACTGGAGGGACAAATCAAAAAACAAAAAGGTACATGCTGTCAGTGATCCGACAGATCAATAGACTAGACTATTGTTGTTCACTTCTTAAAACAAAGCAAAGACAAAAAACTACACAAACATCTATGTAGCTGAGACACACTTCATTTTTGTCTTTGCCAACCAGGATAAAGTCTGTCTGAAAATGCACAAAAAAACTATCCTTCTTTCTGCAGTTCTGTGTGTCTCCCTCTCTCTTCTTTCTCCTATACCAATTTATATACTTGCTGACCCCCAAAATAACTCAACACACAGCCATTGATGTCTAAACCACTGGCAATAAAAGTGAGTACACCCCTAAGTGAAAATGTCCAATTGGGCCCAATTAGCCATTTTCTCTCCCCGTTGCCATGTGACTCATTAGTGTTACAAGGTCTCAGGTGTGAATGGGGAGCAGGTGTGTTGAATTTGGTGTTATTGCTCTCACTCTCTCATACTGATCACTGGATGCTCAACATGGCATCTCATGGCAAAGAACTCTCTGAGGATCTGAAAAATATAATTGTTGCTCTACATAAAGATGGGGTAGGCTATAAGAAGATTGCCAAGACCCTGGAACTGTGGCCAAGACAATACAGCAGTTTAACAGGACAGTTTCCACTCAGAACAGGCCTCGCTATGGTCGACCAAAGTAGTTGAGTGCATGTGCTCAGAGTCATATCCAGAGGTTGTCTTTGGGAAATAGACGTATGAGTGCAACCAGCATTGTTGCAAAGGTTGAAGGGGTGGGGGAGTCAGCCTGTCAGTGCTAAGACCATACGCTGCACATTGCATCAAATTGGTCTGCATGGCTGTCGTCCCAGAAGGAAACCTCTTCTAAAGATGATGCACAAGAAAACCCGCAAACAGTTTGCTGAAGACAAGCAGATTAAGGACATGGATTACTGGAACCATGTCCTGTGGTCTGATGAGACCAAGATAAGCATATTTGGTTCAGGTGGTGTCAAACGTGTGTGGCGGCAACCAGGTGGGAAGTATAAAGACAAGTGTGTCTTGCCTACAGTCAAGCATGGTGTGGGAGTGTCATGATCTGGGGCTGCATGAGTGCTGCCGGCACTTGGGAGCTACAGTTCACCGAGGCTGCATTCCCACCTGAGCGTTTTGAAGTCACGCGTTTTTACCGTGAATTTGCTGTGATTTTACCATGTTTTGCTGTGTTTTTGCCCTGATTTTGCCACGATGTTGTACAGGTCAAAAGGTCACCAATGTAAAAAGCAGAAAAATGCCTGTAATCTGCCCCAAAGAAGCTCATATTCTTTTTAGAGCTTAAGGCGTTTTGCTTCAGGTGACAAAACGTTCAGATGTGAACAGGTGCCATTGAAATGAATGGGATTTTGCTTGTTGGACGTTTTTCAGGCGTCTTTAGGGCTTTTTACAAGCGTTTTAGGAACTGAAAACGCTCAGGTGTGAATGCAGCCTCAGGGAACCATAAATGCCAAAATGTACTGTGACATACTGAAGGAGAGCATGATCCCCTCCCTTCGGAGACTGGGCCACAGGGTAGTATTCCAACATGATAATGACCCAAAACACACCTCCAAGATGACCACTGCCTTGCTAAAGAAGCTGAGGGTAAAGATGATGGACTGGCCAAGCATGTCTCCAGACCTAAACCCTATTGAGCATCTGTGGGGCATCCTCAAACGGAAGGTGGAGGAGCGCAAGGTCTCTAACATCCACCAGCTCAGTGATGTCATTATGAAGGAGTGGAAGAGGACTCCAGTGGCAACCTGTGAAGCTCTGGTGAACTCCATGCCCAAGAGGATTAAGGCAGTGCTGGAAAATAATGGTGGTCACTCAAAATATTGACACTATGGGCCCAAATTGGACATTTTCACTTAGGGGTGTACTCATTTTTGTTGCCAACGGTTTAGACATTAAAGGGCTTGTAAAGGCTCATTATTTTTCACCTTAATGCATCCTATGCGTTAAGATAAAAAAACACCTTGCAGTCACCAGCCCCCTAGCCCCCCCCCGTTTTACTTACCTGGGCCCCAAATTTCCGCTGGCACGTCCCCGCCATCTCTCTCTCCACGGGTTCCCGGCTCTTGATTGGATAGATTGATAGCAGTGCAGCCAATGGCCATTGGCTTCGGCCTCTATGGACACCGAATGCTGGACTCGGGAGAGCGCCCGCAAGGTAACCCCCTCGGGAGAGTGCTTCTCCAAGGGTGTTATCTAATGCGGGGAAGAGCCAGATCCCAGAAATGGAAGTTTGGGGCCACTCTGTGCAAAACGAGCTGCACAGTGGAGGTAATTAAAAAAAAAAAAAAAAAAAACGATCCTTTAGTATCACTTTAATGGCTGTGTGTTGAGTTATTTTGAGGGGGCAGAAAATTTACACTGTTATACAAGCTGTATACTCACTACTTTACATTGTAGCAAAGTGTCATTTCTTCAGTGTTGTCACATGAAAAGATAGAATAAAATATTTATAAAAATGTGAGAGATGTACTCACTTTTGTGAGATACTGTGTGTGTGTGTGTGTATGTGTGTATATATATATATATATATATATATATATATATATATATATATATATATATATATATATATATATATATATACATTTATTTATGTATTTATTTTTTCTAGGAAGTAACTGACTTCTAGTGACTACGTTCATTCAAGACAGCAATGATCCGCATCCTGCTGCTGCATCTCATTGCTTTGAGCTATGTCTACACACAAACAGGCATTGAACAGGATTTCCTGCATGAATGACAGGCAACACGGATCTCTACGGATGAATGGAGCTGTCATTCAGGTAGTGCAGGCTTAATTAGTGGTCCAAAATGCATGGAAACATGTTTACTAGCACTTTCTGTTTTATCACCATTTACAGACTGTTTTTTTTTCAGTAGAGTGGGAAAAAGCTAAATCCGTTGTCATGTTTTATTAATAAAGTGATATCATCCATTGTCATGTTTTATTATTAAAGTGATATTAAAGTCTCATTTTTTTTGTCTAAAAATAACAAACACGTTATACTTACCTGCTCTGTGCAATGGTTTTGCACAGAGCAGCCCAGATCCTCCTCTTCTCGATTGCCCTTCCAGTGCTCCTAGCTCCTCCTCACAGCAGTGCCCCACAGCAAGCAGCTTGCTATGGGGGCACCCGAGCTGAGCCGCTGCCCTGTGTGTCCATTCAGACACGGAGCCATGGCTGGCCCCCGCCCCCTCTCTCTCTCCTCATTGGTTCGCTGACTTTGATTGACAGCAGTGGGAGCCAATGGTGCCAATGAGGGAGAGTCCCTGGACAGTCGAGGTTCTTGTGCAACATCGAGATGGGGCTCAGGTACTAGGGGGGCTGCTGCACACAGAAGGTTTTATCTTAATGCATATGTAGTGGTACCCTTGTGAGGGCTGCTGAGTATAATAGTCCACCTGTCACCCCGCCCAGCCAGGCACACACTTTTTACACTCCTCAGAGACAATAAAGCAGTCCTGTTTATTTTATTGAGGGGTAATAAACTTGGATAGGGATGGGGACTCATGGGATGTCCAAGTGATCAGAACATTGCAATTTGGGACTATATATACATCCGGTATATACATCACTCCATTTCTCCTCCTGCACATCGCTTCCTCTCTTCTGCTTTTCAGACTAGCTAGCACTGATTTGGTAGGCCTGACACTGTCTCAGCCAGGCCCAAAGTAGATGCCCTTTGCAGGCAGAGACCGCAGGCCCCTTTTAGTGTAGCAACAAAACTAAGGTAGTTCTCTAGTGCTAGCTGTCCACGTGGCTACTGAGCTCAGTACCACATCTTCAGGCCCTGGCAGCCCTCCTGGCTGCAGCTGCCTCTCTCCACTGCCCATGTTTCCACAGTTCTTTCACCTGGTTCTCAGACGGCAATCTCCCAGTCCTCTCAGGCGTGTCTCCCCAGTCCTCTCAACTGTGCTTCACTCACCAGCTCTCCTGGCTGCGACCTGTTGTTCCTCCTTGGAGACTTGCCTGGCAGTGCTTTCTCCCGCTGTCCTCTCCTTGCTCCTCTTGGCCAGAACACCTCTATGTGTGGTAGGAGGGACCCGTCCACACCCAAGCCCAGGCCTAAGGTCACCCCCCCAAATGGGGAGCTCCCACCAAGGCCACCTACAGCCTAGCACTCCATCTCTAACTTCCTCCTGAACAACTCCTCCTCAGCTGGGCTGACCCTGGGTATTTAAGGAGGCCTGCCCCCAGCCAATCCAAGTTGGGGTTTGGTCAGGGCTCCTTAGAACACCCCAGGTGGCTCCACCTCCCTTCAGCCTCTCTTTCTAGAAAACACACAACATTCTAGAAAGAAGTAAGAGGTCCTAGTGATGCCACCTGTGAGTCATCCAGCACTACCCTGAGCCACTCCCAGTCCAGATCAAAACAAACAGGTCTGACTGCCTGCCAGGCCTGCCTAAATTTACCTACTCTGCCAACAACCTATATACATACTCTAGCAACCTAGTGGGTGCTACACATAGAATGCATTAAGATAAAAAAAAAAAATGGCCTTTAGAACGACTTTAATATGGTGAAGCAAAAGGAAGGAGAGGGGCATTGTTAGTCTTCAAAAGTATCCTTCACACTGGTTGGTTTCAGCCTTAGGGAGACCAGTGCCGGGTCAATTCTTCCAAAACCTCTTATGCCTCAACATGGCCATCGAAGGGTAGACCATGATCGACCTGTTGCCAGCTCCTATTCTAAACTTGCCCCTACTCTTTTCATAACTAACAAATACAAAGTTTAGGCTATAGATAGACTTTGACTCCATTACTTATTATTATAAGAAGCTATAGGGCTGATCCATTAAAATAGAGCTAAAGTCTAGCTGTCAGAGCAGACATGAAACCATTGCCTGGCAGGAGAAAGGCTTTGGCCAGGTACTGGGCCACAGCCCCATGGTTGAAAATCACTGCTTTACACTACACTATCTATGTGAATTTATAATATTTAATTCAAGTTCCAGGAGAGCCGATGCATTATGGGGATCTGTATGCTCTCCATTATGGCTCATATTAGACATGTTTGGTAGTAATTAAAGTGATTGTAAAGCTTTTAATATTAGAATAAAAAAGATGCTATACTTACCTGCTTACCTGCTCTGTGCAATAGTTAAAAGCCCTGCCAGCCTGGGGCGTGGCCTGGATGGGAATGAGATAGGACGTGAGTGACCAGAGCTCCGCTTGTGGCAGATCCTTTACCCGATATCCTGAGACCCCGAAGTAGCCATTTCCTCCGCACCCCTGCGAGTCTGAAGCTGGGCACAGTCTGGATCATGTCTCCACCAAAGAGGAACACAGCCGCCTCCTCATCCCTGGACAGGTACCGAAGAACGGAACGCGAGTATGAGCAGCAAGATGGCGCCTCCTCACCAGAGCATGTGGCTCCCCAAGCTGACCAGGGGACGGCTGATACAGCAAAAGTGCTCGAGGCGATATCCCTCTGCCAATCCACCCTCACAACAAAGCTGGAAGAGGTTAAAGTGGACATTTCTTTAATCAGGCAGGACATGACCAAGCTTAGGGAAAGAGTTACCGAGACGGAGACCCGAATCAGCCGGGCGGAAGACACACTCTACCCCCTGCAACATTCCCAAGGGGATTTAAAGCGCCAGATTCAGATGCTGGCACAGAAACATGATGATTTAGAAAATCGCGCCCGCAGATCCAACCTACGCTTTATTGGTCTCCCGGAGGGCTCAGAGGGACCGGACCCAGCTACCTTCCTAGAAAAGCTTCTAATCTCCACATATGGCAGAGAGGCCTTCTCTGGGACCTTCGTAGTTGAGCGGGCTCACCGTATGCCGGCGCGCCGCCCACCTGAAGGGGCCCCGCCGCGCACGTTTATTGCGAAGTTATTAAACTTCAGAGACCGTGATGCTGTACTACGCCTCGCCAGGCTGAAGGGTAACATCCCATTCCAGTCGGGACATGTGTCGGCCTTCCCGGACTTCTCCTCCGAAGTACAGAAACAGAGGGCCCGGTTCATGGAGGTAAAAAGGCGCCTTAGAGCTCATCATCTGAAGTACGCTATGCTCTTCCCCGCCCGACTTCGCGTGGCTGCGGATGACCGGGCCTATTTCTTTGAGGACCCAGTGCAAGCATCGGAGTGGTTGGACCATCGCGATGCCGAGCGGAACCGTCCGGCCCAAGACTGATCTCCAAACAACGGTATGTAAAGATGAGACTTTGAGATATTATTCAAGCTAATGCATTCATATGCAGTTTATCCTCACCTAAATCTCTGCAATATGTGGTGGCCTGGTAATGCCTGACGCTGTGACCTCACCCATGGAATTAATATTTGCCCTAAGGTATGCTGGTGCTTAGGGAAATGCCCGCTACACACTCCAGCGCCTGGAACTATACATATGTTTCAGATATATACAAGCCATAGCCAGACAAAACCACCACACAAAACATGAGACTTAAACTGGCGTCTTGATGGGCCTTGAACTTTTCCACCTTGAGGATGTACACACACAGTATTGAACTATCTCCACGCGGCCCCCTCTTCTATTTTATAGAAACTCATGCTAACCCACCACCCATGCAAGAAACAAGGAGAAGATCGGAAGTACAACATGATATATAGGGGATAAGTGGCTCTTAATCTATGCGATATATTCCAAGATGACTACAATTTCTATATGCCACAACCGGGCGAGAGAACGTCTCTCATTCTCGGTTGTAACCCAGTGTTTATTTGCCCTTACCAAAAGGTTTAACCCTATCCCGAAAGTGTAGCCGAACAGGCCTTCACTGCGGATGTTGGGGTTGTTGTGCACTTCCTTGGCTCATACAGTTTGCAGTATGTTCATGGGTAGTGGCACCAGTTATGGGTTTTATGCCCCAGCTAAGTTGGGGTGGCTGAGGGCTGGGAGGGGGGTTGGGGTTATGTTTATGTTTCTGTTATTATTATTTTTAAAGAACATGGAATCTATTCTAATGCAACATAAGGAACGCGAACTCAGAACGCATCTAACACCGGTACGATGTCATAGGTTAAGATGCATTGTGTTAAATGTATATGGACTTGCCCTGGGAAATGGTCTTGCACCGCTCCCACAGTACTGTGTGTCTGATTGAGTGATGACTGACATCAAGCTTTTGACTTGGAACGTCAGAGGTATCCGAGATACGGTTAAGCGCACTGCAATTTTTGGATGCCTCAAGTCGTACCGAGCAGACATAATAGTGCTGGTTGAAACGCACATCACAGGCCAACTCCAGTTGGCAATGAGGCGCCCATGGATAGGCTGGGCATACCACACCACCCACTCTCCTTACTCCCGAGGAGTATCCATACTCATTGCCAAATCAGTCTCATTTGGACTTGAGTCGGTGCGGACGGACCCCCAGGGCAGGTTCATTTTTCTGCAATGTACAATTTGTGGCTCGCAATACTTACTTATGGCCTTCTACGTTCCTCCACCATATAACTCTAGTCTCATTACTGAGGGCTTAACATACATGGCACAGTACCCTACAACACCTGCTATTTGGTTGGGTGACTTTAACGAGGTAGTGAACCCCTCTTTGGACAGACTACGCATGCAACAAGGCAGCCTCGCCCCGGATACTACTAGATTCGGGCGTCTACTGCGTGACTTTTCCCTAACTGATACGTGGCGATACAGACATCCACATACTCAAGCCTACTCATGCTTCTCGGCGTCACACTCCTCTATGTCCCGAATAGACCTAATCCTAATCTCAGACACACTTATACCATCCCTTACGGAATCTGGGTACCACACTAGATCCCTCTCAGACCATGCCCCTTGCTGGGCCACCTTGCGTATTGCTCCTCCCGCGGGGCCCCGTAACTGGCGGTTACACTCCTTTTGGCTTTCAGTACTTGAGGACCAGGAGAATATTAGCTCAGAATGGCAATTCTATTTCAATACAAATCGCGACACCGCTCCCGTGGGTATGGTATGGGAAACATTTAAACTACATGTCCGTACAATTATCTCACATCGTATAAACAGGTTGAAAACCGCATCCAAACTCAGACTGACTCAGGCTACCGAACAACTAGACATAGACACCAGAGAATTCAGCTTAGACCCAACACCTGCCAAAGCATCCCTGCTTAAGCTACAAACGAGAGTGCTAGACCAACTCCTCTTTGAAAAAGCTAACCAGAAACTTCTCTTTTCCAAACAACGGGTATTTGAGCAGGGGGAACGGGCGGGCAAGCTCCTGGCATATTTAGCAAGACAAGACACGAGCCCCCCGGTGGTGGTCTCTTTGAAGGACCCTCAGGGCATAATAACATCGGACCCAGAAATTGTAACAAACATTTTTCGCAGATACTATGCTGTTCTATACTCTTCTAAGGTGGGGGCTGCTGCGCAGGAGACCCAGGCTTTTCTTCAGAACATACCCCTTCCTAAATTGTCAGAGTCCCAGATGTTAGAAATGGAGGCCCCAATCTCGACTGACAAGATAGTGACTGCGATAGCTTCACTGGCCCCAGCTAAAGCCCCTGGGCGAGATGGTATTCCCCTAGATTTTTACGCCACTTATTCCGAAATTTTAGTCCCTGAATTATTAAAATTATACAAATATATCTTTGAGACAGGATCTCTCCCACAATCCCTTAGACAAGCAGTAATTGTAGTGATTCCCAAACCAGGCAAAGACCCCCACTATCCAGAGTCCTACCGCCCAATCTCCCTCCTTCAGGCAGATATCAAGATATTAGCCAAAATATTAGCTCTCCGCCTTAATCGTATTATCCTATCCATAATCCACCCCGATCAAACGGGGTTCATGCCTGGGAAAAACACAGCCATGAACCTACGTAGGCTCTACATTAACTTGCAAGCAACACACGACACAGTTGGGGACAGAGCAGTGGTGGCGCTAGACGCCGCCAAGGCTTTCGACTCCGTGGAGTGTGAGTACATGTGGGAGTGCCTTAGGGGGTTCGGGTTCGGTCCTAACTTTGTCAGGTGGGTACAATTATTATACTACTCGCCAGAAGCCAGTGTGCTTGTGAATGGGAGGACCTCGACACCTTTTCCACTGCAACGGGGAACCAGACAGGGGTGCCCACTCTCCCCACTCCTTTACGCCCTGGCAGTCGAGCCTCTGGCTATATCCCTCAGGGCGCACCCGGACATTCAGGGTCTCCGGGTGGGGGACCTGGTGGAGACAGTGAGCTTATATGCAGATGATATGCTGCTATACCTGCAAGATACTGGCCCGTCCCTCCAGGCTGCCCTACAGACTATCGAAGACTTTGGTAGACACTCAGGTTTGAGTATAAACTGGACCAAATCACAAATCATGCCACTAGACCCAACGACGCCCACACACCTCTCCGCAACCCTTCCTCTTCAGAGAGTAGCATCTTTTAAATACCTAGGTATACAGATTACCAAAGAGCCCTCAGAATTTCTCCCCAACAATATTGAGCCATTATTTGCATATTTAAAATTGCGCACACAATCATGGGCAAGACTCCCATTGGGAATTATGGGTAGGATTAATCTATTCAAAATGGTACTTCTTCCGAAATTCTTGTATATAATGTGGAATTCGCCAGTGCTTATCCCCCTTAAAACCTTTAAAGCAATAGATCATATCCTTAATTCATTCATATGGGGAACCAGCCGACATAAGTTGGCGTGGCACACTTTGAAAAACCCGACCTCTTCAGGAGGAACGGCTCTCCCAGACCTACACGCATATTATATATCGGCACAACTTTCACACTTGTACCATCTTCACACATCTGACTCCATTAGATATCAATCTTTGACTTGCAAGAAACCGAACACAGCTGCTCACTCCCCCCTTCAGGTGATTTTTAGAGGCAGAGGCAGCAGGAGGGGCTGGGCTGTTCAGAACCCCCTGTTGCATCAACACAAGAGCATCTGGGAAAGTGCACTTAAATTTGTCGGGGCGGATTTTTTCCATTCACACACACCATTATGGCACAATCCACAACTACCAGAACTGAAGCAGTTGCCAGGGGCGACCACATGGGCGAAAAAGGGTATGGTATACCTGTTTCAGGTGATCTCCCCTCTGGGTGTAAGAAGCTTTCAATCGCTACAAGCTGAGTTTGAATTATCCCCACACATGAAATTTAGATATATCCAATTAAGGCACGCACTGGACGCCCAATTTGCGACAGGATTTCCCAACATACAAATGCTACCTATGGTTGATGTAATCACGGGTGAGGACCCTGAGAAATTAATCTCCACCCTATATACCATTATACGCACACGTACGGTGGCGGAGGTTGTTGGCACAGCCAAACTCAGATGGGAGGCGGATATTGGTCCAATAGATGACTCGGACTGGGATGAGATACTGGAGAATGTTAAACAAGTATCACCTAAACTTTCTGACCGCCTTACCCAACTGTACATTATCCACAAGTCCTACCTTACTCCGGCCAGACTAACAAAATTTCGCCCTGACCAGAGCCCTGACTGTCCAAGGTGTGCAGACAGCCCATGTTCTTTCTTCCACCTGCTCTGGTTTTGCCCACATATCCAGAGTTACTGGGCACAAATCATCAAATTCCTACATGACCAAATGGGCTCTCCGGTGCAGGTGGACCCCAGATTATGCCTTATGGGACTGTTCCCAGATATCACAATCGAGAAATACCAAGCCACATTCTTACAGGAAACTCTTTATTGTGCCAGAAAAGTAATAGCCAAATACTGGATGCGACCTCACTCTCCCTCAATCCAAGACTGGATTGCCGAGACCAATAAATCATTGCCCAACAAAAAATTGCTATACAAACATAGAGGATGCCCGAACAAATACAATAGAGTGTGGGATAAATGGCTTGAAGCTAGCGAGACCTGCACGGAATAACTTGACGTGGACATGGTATAGGGGTGTAATGCAATTATGATAAACCATACAGTCCACAATGTTTTTATATTCCTCTGTAATCTACAATAACGAAATAGGATTGATTAAAGTAATGGACGCTTTTATGTTACGATGTTGTATGGTATATAGTGTGTCAACAACAAACCCGAGAAACATTGTGAACACGTTTTTGTTTGATGTGTAATATATTTCACGCCTGTAATTGTATGTTGTATACAATGTCTTTGTATGACATGAACGCGAATAAACATGTTCTTTTTAAAAAAAAAAAAAAAAAAAAAAAGCCCTGCCAGCCTATTTTTTGGTCAAGTAGAGGCTTGGTGTGCATCGAGAAAAGTGGCAAAAACAGAAAATCTAGATTTTTTTTTTTATTGAGACTTATATTGTGAAAAGCCAATGCATTTTGGGGGTCAAAGGATCCCCCTTCATCCCTTCATCAGGGATTGGTACTGTTGAATAAAGCGTATACTGGTCTGATAAAATTTGAGTGATCCCAAGGGGTAATTACTTTGATCCCTCCACATGCTGATTTAGGAAATATCTACAGTTAAAACTTTTTTTTTTTAAATTTTGGATAAGGTGGTGAGGGATTAGAACTCTTGTCAGGTTTCACTGCCGTACAAAGTTCCAGTGCAGAGGTTCCTTCACTTCCTGCCTCTTAAAAAGCTTGTCCCCTAGGACAGGAAGTGAGGGAAAATCTTTGTCTTTTTTTATGTCAAATACGGGAACAATATAACCTTTGTCTGCTTTTTATTGTTTCCCCGTTGCAGATTTCCCTCACTTCCTGTCTGGCAAAACCTTGTCCCCAGAACAGAAAGTAAGGACAATCTAACAGAGCCCCAGAGAGCAGTAACACCTGACAGAGGTTCTAGTCTTTTTCAAATTTAACCAAAACTTAAAAAGAGCTTTGGGTATAGATATACTTTAAACTTTTTGTTTGCTGTCTGTATACCTGAAAGCAGTTCCCCGGTTGGCCACCAGCAACGACCACACTGGCCCAAAGCATCTCCCTTCATCTTCATGTGATATGAATAGGTTGGGTTTTTTAACACACCTTTCTATGGAGAAACTCCACAATTTTGGCTATTCACATACTCCCAGCCAGAGACTCTTTCTCAAAGGTTATTTCACAACTTGTTTACAAAATATAATTGTCCCCACAGTCAGCCTTTTATGGTGCTTTCCTTATAAATGTATAGCAAGGTACAGGGAAGTCCCATCAATTTCACAATCAGCCTCTCACCTTAACACTTGGAAAATACCTTGTATTGAAATAGGGGGTTCCATCTAGTTACTCCTTAAGTTAGCTCCCATAGGATTTCTTCAGCCCAGATACACCTCTCCCATACTTGGAGCCTACCCTAGATGGGTGATTCTCTAGGTCCCCTGTGAATCAGGTCGCCACTTCTCATTAACCTACACTCCTCCTGTCTTGCAGCGACATTTACATAAGGAGATGATGACTCAGCCCTCAACCACTACCAGGGCGAGGCTTCCCATAAAGGGGTACTAACCCCCTGCTTACACCCTCCTCACTTAACAGTGGCATGTCCCTGTGACATGGGTACCAAATTCTTTGGAAGGCTGGCAGCATATCCCCAAAAGCATAGTAAAACACAAATACATAACAGAACGAAATACAATAGTTTAATTAAACATGCTTAGACATAATACACGTATAATACCTGGTCTATCCTTACTAAGTTGCAAACAAGAAATACAAAATGGTCAATGTAATTTTAAACCTCCAGGTTCTAGCTCTTCTACCACAGTTATCGACTTTATCATAATTGGACCTGTTTCGGTACAACAAAACAACATTATGCATGAAATTGTCATTTATAAACGGGAACTAACCCTCTGCTTGCATATCATTGGGGAAATTTCTCTTCACTTCCTGTCCCAGAGATGCAAGAGGTTAGAGGAAATCTCCCAAAGAAGGGGAATGCCCTCTTTAGATATTTGTCCTAGGAACAGTTGTCCTAATTGGAAGATTCCCCTCAACTTTTTTTTCAGTGTGACACCTTAAAAGTCCTTTTTTGAAGTTTCTCCTAACAGTTTTTGCTGCTGGGATGTGGTGTTAAAATAGCACCATAGAGGGGCACACATCTCTATGTATACTTGGGTTTGGATATACAGTACTTTAAATCCAAAGACATGCAGTCTATTTTTTTATTGAGAATGGAGTTGGTAGTCAAAGTTCATTACTGATGGATTCTTCAGCCATGTAATAGCCAGATACGTCAGACAGAGGCAGAAACAATATTTACATGGCCATTACATATTTTATTCAAGAAACAAAAATAATAATATTGCCACGGAATGCCATAATAAATACACTAAATGTTACTCATGTGCCTATATAAATTTATTACTCCTTGCAGAAAAATATGCAGCTTGAAGAGCAAAGCGTAAAGTCAAGTTGGCCCCTCGATCTCTTACATCATACCGCGCCACCTCTGATAATTAGACTGACATTCAGTATAAATCACATTCCAGAGTTTTAAAACTGCTCATAAAGGCTACTTTCTATTCTGTCACCAACAGCGCCTACTTTTTTTCCCCTTTCTAAATTATGCCCTATAATGGCTATTTCTGTACATTTCTGCAAGCCTACGAAAATTGTAGAGCCTTAGGAATAAAGGGCGGCTGATTTATTGTGGCGGAGCAGAACTTTTACTACTTGACAGCAAGAAAAGTTTCTGGGTATGAACTGCAGGCCTCTTGACACTCGTGTTGGAGGAGATTTTGTACCAGCAGTTAGCTGGGGGTTGACAATAATGTTTGTATATGATTTTGTTGACAGGGCCGAAGGACAAAGATATGGGAAGATAAAAACAAGCACAAATAGAGTCATTTCCATTTTTGTGGATGGTAGATGGATCTTGGAGAGATGTTATGCCTCTACATGTTGAAAAAAAACTGATAGCAATAAAGTTAGGGAAAAAAAAAAACTAAGGGTAAACCCGCCTGAAAATGATATTTCTGTTTTGGAGAGATGCAAAGTCCCCTTCTTGCGGGAAGATCACATTTCAACATAACAACATGACCAGAAATGAGCAAAATTGAGAGCTTTTAATTTAGCTAAAATACTGAAAAGATGCCTTAGTGTCAAAGGGGAAGGCGAAAATAACTTTTTTACCACCTGCATTTGTACAGTATAACAACTTTTACCAGCACATGCATCAATATTTTATTTCAGGTACTTATATAGCGCCGTCAATTTTCACAGCACTTTACATATACATTGTATAGTCACATCAGTCCCTGCCCTCAAGGAGCTTACAATCTAAGGTCCCTAACTCACATTCATACATACTAGGGACAATTTAGACAGGATCCAATTAACCTACCAGCATGTCTTTGAAGTGTGGGAGGAAACTGGAGTACCCTGAGGAAGCCCACGCGGGGAGAACATGCAAACTCCAGGCAGGTGGTGTCAGTCTTGGGATTTGAACCAGTGACTCTGGGCTGCCCCAAATAATCATAAAAATATGAGAGCTTTGAGAGCCACCAGTTGACACTTTGCTCTGCTGGTGGCTCTAAATCCCAACTATCAGGGTCACCTCTTGTCCCCATTGACAATCTGGAGCCAATCAGAGTAGTTCCCCATCATGTAATCACCTGGTTAGCTTGAGCATAATGACTACAGGCAGGCTGGAGGCTTCACTGACAAAGTAAGCCTTTTGATGCCATTGCCATCTAAACGTAGCTACATTCTTCTGTTGGTGCATGCCTAGGTTAACATTCAAAAGTCAATAAGATCTCTGCTATACTGTGCTATACTATTGGTTGCTAGGATGCTGGCAGCTGGGCTGCAGAGCATCAGTGGTTGCTAGGATGCAGGAAGAGCTTCACTGGTTTTAATGGTGCACATGGCCACCTGCACTATAACAGCCAATGTTTCTGTGCGGTCCAGCCACGAGTGTCCTACCAGCCAGCTCAGTAACACTGCCTTGTGTAAAGAGGACAGCATTAAAGCGGAGTTCCGCCCAAAAGTTGAACTTCCACTTTAAGCACTCCTCGCCCCCTCACATGCCACATTTGGCATGTACTGTAATTTTTTTTGGGGGGGGGAGTGGGTGCTTAGTTTTGAGTGGGACTTCCTGTCCCACTTCTTGCTTCCGCCTACGGGCCGCCTAGGTGACTCCTCCTCCTCCCCTAGGCTTCCCCTCCCTCTCGGCAATCTTCTGGGACATGTGACAGGTCCCAGAAAACTGCTTGTCCACTGGGAGTGCGTGACTCGCGTGAAGACGCAAGCTGTCATGGCCGTGTGCCCACAGTTTCAATGGAGGCGCCGAGGAGAGGAGGGGGAGAGGAGCGGGGCTCAGGGCAGCCGCATCGCTGGACTGTGGAACAGGTAAGTGTCCGTTTATTAAAAGTCAGCAGCTAAACCTTTTGCAGATGCTGACTTTTAATAAACAAAAAAAGACTGGAACTCCACTTTAAAGAGCTGTAGTGAAGATGGAGTGTCTGGCATGAATACTCTGGCCTCACTGTTATCTTTCTGTAACGGTTACAGCACTTTGCCCCTGTTCATATCTTTAATATTGTAATTGTCAGGTAAGGAAGCTATTTTTACCTGTCAAAGCATTGCATTTCTGTCCATCCTGACCTGCTTTGCCACACAGCACACCCTTGTCTTACAGGGCGATAGATTTTCTGTGCTGTGGTTTAGTAACAGGTCTTGTCCCACCTCAAGCTTATAACTGGACGGTGAAAGGAGAAGCAGCAGACTGATGAACTCATCTCTCTATTACTCTTCTCTCTCCTTCTATAAACATGTTCTTTGCACTGCACAACTGATTGACTTTTTTGCTACTTCTTCCTACCCCAGTGTGAGCTCTGCTGTAAAGGGAATCCTAATCATTTTGATGACAGAAGAGATCCTATTGATCTCTTCTGTCATAACTGGTTTAACCTTAAGCTACGCAGAGGGTTCTTTACTGTAAGAGCGGCAAGGATGTGGAATTCCCTTCCACAGGTGGTGGTCTCAGCGGGGAGCATTGATAGCTTCAAGAAACTATTAGATAAGCACCTGAATGACCGCAACATACAGGGATATATAATGTAATACTGACACATAATCACACACATAGGTTGGACTTGATGGACTTGTGTCTTTTTTTCAACCTCATCTACTATGTAACTATGTAACTGCTTCTTTCTGTGTGTGAGAAATAATGTAAACTGAACCGTGCATGCGCAGATCAGTGTACATTTACGGCATGACTGGATATGATATGTGCAGGAGTGGTGTCATCACAGCCTACCCAGTCAAGCCAAGAGTCTGAACTCTTGGCTTGTCTGGGTAGGAAGACCGGGAGAAGATGGCAGCAACCATGACGGCTGAGAGTGCTGACACTGCAGTGCTGAAAGAGATTGTTTAACAGATAAGTCTGCCATAATGAGTAATGCATACTAATATAGTATGGCATAAAACTCCCAGACCACTTTTAATTTTCCTTTGTGAAAGGGTTTAATTCCGCTTTCAGTTATGCTTTAACGACTTCCGGACCGCCGCACGCCAATATACTTCCTAAATTTGAAGAGGGATATCTTTGTTATGGCAGCAGCTAGCTGCCATAACCCTGGTATCCTCTTCTTTGGCGGGTGGTCCAGTTTCCGATAATAGTGGTCTCTGCGGTGGATTCGCCGCAAGATCACTTTTATCAGTGGCGGGAGAGGCCCTCCCGCCACTCTCTGGTGCCCTTCACCGCTTACCGTCGGTAGCAGCGGAGGCAATCGGATCCTTCTCCTTCCTGGGTATGGAGACGAGTGAGGGGAAGATGGCTCCCACCTGTCTCCATACCATTTGAGGGCGGAAGCGACGTCAAAACGTCACTTCCGCCCATAGCTCTTAAAGGGCCATTTAAAAAAAAAATTTCAAATGACAATTTTTTTTTAATTGCATTTTAGTGTAAATATGAGATGTGAGGTCTTTTTGACCCCAGATATCATATTTAAGAGGTCCTGTCATGCTTTTTTTCTATTACAAGGGATATTTACATTCCTTGTAATAGGAATAAAAGTGACACATTTTTAGAACAATGTAAAAACAAAAATAAAAGGAAAAATAAATAAGAAAAAAAAGTACATTTTTAAACGCGCCCCATCCCACCGAGCTCGCACGCAGAAGCGAACGCATATGTGAGTAGCGCCCGCATATGAAAACGGTGTTCAAACCACACATGTGAGGTATCACCGCGATAGAGCGAGAGCAATAATTCTAGCCACAGACCTCCTCTGTAACTCAAAACATGCAACCTGTAGAATTTTTTAAACGTCGCCTATGGAGATTTTTAAAGGTAAAAGTTTGTCGCCATTCCGCAAGCGGGCGCAATTTTGAAGCGTGACAAGTTGGGTATCAATTTACTCGGCGTAACATTATCTTTCACAATATAAAAAAAAAAAATTGGGCTAACTTTACTGTTGTCTTATTTTTTAATTTAAAAAAGTGTATTATTTCCAAAAAAAGTGCGCTTGTAAGACTGCTACTCAAATACGGTGTGACAGAAAGTATTGCAACGACCAGCATTTTATTCTCTAGGGTGTTAGAAAAAAATGTATAATGTTTGGGTGTTCTAAGTAATTTTCTAGCAAAAAAAATCTGTTTTTAACTTGTAAACAACAAATCTCAGAAAGAGGCTCGATCCTTAAGTGGTTAAGGGTTGGTTGAGGCCAATGGTTAATTGGTTGCTCAGCGTGAGTTTTTGGGAGTGATAAATTGGCCTTTTTGAATGCAATACATCAGTTGATGCCTAGATTTACCAAAAACATACCACACGATTTTTGCCAACAATTGGAGGTCATTTTTAACTTTCCATATTTATTGCTGGTTTTTTATTTTTCATCTTAAGTAAAAATTCTCTTTATCCTCTCGTTTACCGTACCACTAGCATCCAAATGAGCTTCCTGAATAGTACCGCCAAAGCGATATATTATGATTCAGGGCATGACACATAATTGCAGAATATGTTTGCCATCCACACTATAATGCTTTAATTCCAAGTGATGCTGTTGATAACTAAAACAATAAAATATTTAACACACACCTGGCACGCTGATGCTGGGAGTCACTCCGCAGCCGCATCATTACTAAGTCTGTAAAATGTGTTCCTGATTTTCCAATGACTTCTTCAGAGAGATAATGACTAGCTGAAAATCTACTAATTATTTTTTATTCTTCCAAATCTAATTTTTTTTTTTTTTTCGGTTTGCAATTAGCAGAGAAACGTGGCTCTAAAAATAAAGTATAGACAAATGCGCCGACGCGACGACAGGAGATCGACATTAGGAATAATGGCTTCATTTTCTCTGCTTATATGCAAGATAGTCTGAAGGTGACTTTAGTTGTCAGTCTTCTAGTTAACGGTGACATGGAGGGGAGACTTAATAACCGCTCTTATATTCACAAGCTTTACATGATGAAAATAGCAGAAGATGAACTTACAGATTGCTGCTGCGATCAATATGCAGAAAGATGCGCTTGTGGCCAAGCTGAGGGATCTGATTCAAGGAACTTCCCCCATATGGACCGGATTTAGGAGAATGTACAGTAGCTGCTTCAGCGCCCATCTGTGACATAGTAATTGGCTTGAATCATGTGTGCTGTAATTAGAGGATTGCTTCTGCTGGAACGATAATTAGAGATACAATTTTTAACTCCTTCTTAGATATCAAATTTAAGGGTCAACTCCAGGCAGAAATAAAGCAGAACTAAAGCCAAAACTTTTTTTTTTTTTCATTTTAGATAGAGTAAGAGACTGTGGGACTCCAAGGCTCAGTTTACACTGCCGGGACGGCAAAGTCTTGCAACTTGCTTGCGATTTCCTTGCAACTTCCTTGTGACATTTGATTTAACATTGCTGTCTATGGCACTCAAATCTCACCAAAGTCACCAAAAAATAGTGCAGGAACCTTTTTTTTTGTTGTTGTTGCTGCGACTTGAGCCGCCGTTTTGCATAAGACAGCACCCATTGAAATGAGTGTTTTGGCTTGTCATGGGACTTTATGTGTCGCAGTGTGAACGGGGCTTATGAAGTGCCCCAGGATCAGAGGGAGAGAAGGGCCTAGGGACCAATGGAAAAAGCCCCGGCAGTCAGGGGGGCCCTTCGTGGTTTCTTGCATCGGGGCCCTGAAGGTTCTAGTTATACCTCTGCCTGTCAGGATTTTTATTTGCCATTACCAATTGGGGAGATTTCCCTTCACTTCCTGTTCTATATCTGAAACAGGTAGTGAGAGTTAAGCCTCATACACACAATCAGATTGTTGGCCAACAAAACCGTGGACTTTTATCCGAAGAGCGCTGGCCCAAACTTGTTTTGCATACACACGGCCACGCAATTGTTGCCCAACAATTAAGAACGTAGTGACGTACTATGTTGTTTTTTTAGCTCTTTAGCGCCACCCTTTGGGCTCCTTCTGCTAATTTCGTGTTAGTAGAAGTTTGGTGAGTGTTGATTCGCGCTTTTCATTTCGCACTTTTCATTTTGCGCTTTTCAGTTCGTTTCTGAACATCCGTTCGTCAACCAGCCATGTTGGGGAATCGGAGAAGATAACGTGTTATTTATTATTGGCCTTGGAGTTATTGCTTTAACATTATTTTTTTGGTTGAATAATGATTTGATTTGGTATATTTTCTATATTTTTGGATGCATAGAATGCACTTTGTGGTTAAGTTCTATTGGCAGATAGCATGTCTAATTTTATTTGTTTTCTTTTTTTAATGCACAATAAAAAAAATTGTGTAGAATAATACTTGGCTATGTGTTTTACTTCAAATGACAGTTTGGGGAAGGCAGTTACATTTAAAAAAATACAATGTAAAATTGACAAGGGACACCAACATAGTTGTATCTTTGATCCTAAAAACTACGGGATAATGTTGTTGTGGTAACTTGCCCAAATAAAAAAATTAAAAAAGCATAATAATACTTTACAAGACCGACCGCTTCAGGCTCGTCTTTGCTTCCGAGCATGCGTGTTTGTACTTTGGACTTTTGTCCGACGGACTTGTGTACACACGCTCGGAAAATCCGACAACAGACATTTGTCCGCGGAAAATTTTAAAACATGCGATCCAACATTTGTCAGCGGAAAATCCGACAACAATAGTCCGATGGAGCGTACACATGGTCGGATTTTCCACCAACAGCCTGTCATCACACATTTCCCGTCGGAAAATCTGATCGTGTGTATGAGGCTTAAATACCTGTACAGTGAGGGTATTCTAGAACTAGTGTCCCCATGAAAAGATGTCCCCTCTATTTCTAGGTGACAGCTCAAAATATGGGATTTTCTTTCAGTTATATGCTTGGTAACCTAAAAGGGACAAATAGAGAGAGTGAATCTCACTAAGGCCCAGTTCACACCTCACGTCTTTTCACTCAACGCGCATAGGGCAGCCCATTCACTTAAATGGGCTGCCCTATGCGTGGCAAACATGCCAAAGAAGCTTCACATTTTATTTTTTACAGCCCATGTTGGCACATTTGTGGCCTGTTTTTGCTATGCACAAATTGCTCATATGCTATCTGCATTTGGGGTGCCATTGAAAGGTAATGCCACTGCAAGCACAACACATGTTTTGCACATGTCCCAGCAAGATGCGTAAAAATGCACACTTCTGCATTAATTTACAGAACACACAGGTGTAAATAGGGCCTAAAAGGGGCACAGACAGCAATAAATACCTGACAGGTGTTCTCATCCCTCTTCAATCTTACCAAAACTAAAATGTTTTTGCTTTAGCTATACTTTAACTCCTTCCTAAATATTAAATTTAATGGTGCACTCTGGGCAGATTTAATGTATAAATAAAGACAAAACTTTTTTTTTTGTTTTGTTTTGGATAGAGTGGAGAAGTATTAGAACTCCATCGGATTTATTTTGCTGTTTTTGCCCCCATAAAAGTGAAGGAAAATCCCATTTTTGCCAGTAATAGAGGGGAAATTTTCCAACGAGGACACTAGTTCTGGTTCCATCATTTTGGAGGGATTTCCTTTCACTTCCTGTCTTGACTATGGGGCATTAAGTGAATGAAAATCTCCCCAATGGGGCACAGATGGCAAAAAAAAATATAATATAATACAACAGGGATTATAACCCTCCCTTACTCTGTCCCAAATGAAAGGTTTTGCCTTTAGCTCTACATTAAAATACATAAATTAATCTGCTCTATATTTATTAGTACATCTTTAAATGTTTTTCTTACAATGCAAGCAGTGTAAACACCTATATTCAAACTGGTATCAGCCACTCATAGTCCCTGTACAGCAGAGCTCCGATTGGGGAGGGAGAAGCAGCATAGGGAGCCAGTCAGTTTTGGGAGGAGAGAGCAAAGTAACAGAGAAACAAGCTCATCAGACTACAGCATAACTTTTCAATATCCAGGCAGCAGAGAAAAATCAGATCTACTATACTTCAAGCATGGCTGTGCTGTGTGGCAGAGCTGTGTAATTCTCAGGACTGGCAGAAATACAAATCATTAAGCCCCTCTTCACACCGGTACTGCTTGTCATGTGGTTCCAAATCGCATGAAAAGTCTCTGCCTATTGTCGGCAATGGTTCAAATTGGTGCCGCTCCTACTTTGCGGTGCCACGATTTGAAAAAAAGGTTCCTGCACTTTTTTTTTGCGATTTTCGATTGAATGTACAAAGAATTTTTGTACAGCTTAAGAGCATCTCCACCTTTGGACAACAGCATTGTCAATCTGGGGAAAGGGTAGTGTTAGATGTACTAGCAGATTAAAAGCAAACTTCAGCTAATTAAAGTGGTAGTAAAATACCACAAAAATCTAAAAAAGGGCCCCCTGCAGGTTTAAGTCATTATGTGCTAGTATGCACTGCATACTAGCACATTATGACAGACTTACATGCACATGGAGTCCTCTAGAGCAGTGCTGTCACGGCTCCCCTGTGCTTCTATCTTCACCCTGTAAGGGGAGCTGTAAGGATGCTCTGGGTAGGGTTTGCCGTTCCTTCAGATCACATGCGCCGGTGACATCACTGGCTGCATCCCATGTGAATTTCTCCTAAACAATGCAGGTTTGGAAGATATTCACTGTATCTACAGGTAAGCCTTATAATAGGTACAAGTTAAAAAGTGGACTTTTCTTCCTCTTTAAAGCCTGCCTAGGAACACCCACTCCTCCAGATTGCCATCCGTGCATCAAGGCATTTTTGCATAACTCGTTTCAAGAGCCAACACACTGCTTGCATCAGAGCTGAGGGTTGTTAGGAAGAGTACTGAGGGAGGGTGCGGTGATGCTTTCAGGAAGCTATGTACAGCTCCCTTCCAGCACCTCGCACCAACCATGATCTGCCTGCATTCCATAAAGAAGCACAGAAACACAAAAATGTAATATAATGACATCTAAAATAAGGAATGCAATGAAAATAGAAAGGTTTTTTTTAACCGCTTGCCGACCAGCCGCCATCATTATACTGCGACAGGTCAGTACGATCCCGCGAACCGTCGTAGCTATATGTCGGCTCGTGGGATCGTGATAGCAGGCGCGCGCACGCTGCACTGCGGGGGGTGCCGATGCTCGCGGCCGACGGTCGCGCCGATGACAATCGCGAGCACGAGAGGCAGTACAGGGACGTGTGTGTGTAAACACATAAATCCCTGTTCTGTGAGGAGAGACAGATTGTGTGTTCCTAATAGCTAGGAATCACGATCTGTCACTTCCTCTAGTCAGTCCCCTCCCCCTTCAGTTAGAAACACACATAGGGAACACGGTTAACCCTTTGATCACCCCCTAGTGTTAACCCCTTCCCTGCCAATGACATTTTTACAGTAATCAATGCATTTTTTTAGCACTGATCGCTGTATAAATGCCAATGGTCCCAAAAATGTGTCAAAACTGTCCGATGTGTCCGCCATTAAAATGAATGTGTGGGTCACCGGCGCAAAAAACTATGTTTATTTTTTTACTATAAACAATGTGTCTGCTGCGGTCAAATATGTGTTCCTCCCATATGTGAAAAAAACACAAAAAATAAAAAAGAAAATTGTTGACTGCACTGACCCCTATCATATATAGGTGAATACACCCCTTTACTTACACCAATCAATAAACATTTTAAACCAAAAAAATATATTTTGTGCAATACACGTGCCTATGTTCTTTACTTATCCAAAAAAAAGAAATAATTCTGCCCAAAATAATACCACTTATATCTCCAAAAAAAATTAAAATATATGTACAGAATCAGTGAAACAATACAAGTGTCCAGTGCTGCTGGTAAATGATGCCAGCTAATTAATTGTATCCCTGTGAAATCTTGTCACCACAAATAGATCAATTCCGTTCCCAAACCTTGTTTTTTGCCCGGCAGGAAGTGACGTGGTGATGTAGTATAATTCCCAGCAGCCTCTACGCGTTTCGCAGGTATGCATGCATCATCAGGAAGCTCTCTTGATGACACAAACGTACCTGCGAAACGCGTAGAGGCTGCTGGGAATTATACTATGTCACCACGTCATTTCCTGCTGGGTGAAAAACGAGGTTTGAAACACACACTGGCCTAGGATATACACGGCGACACCTTCATTCATTAGAAACTGCTGGACAAACTTGGTGCCGGCACATGGGCACACAAAAATGTGAGTTTTGAAGTTTGCTTTTAAATTTTAGAATAAACAGTGTAAACATATTGCGCAATGATCACTGTTTGTTTCTTGTGAGGATGGATACCTCTTACACCTATTGTCCAATAAGAACAGCATAGGATTAAATACTGGTGGAGTGGTTATCCTCCTAATGAACCAAAGGCACGTTTTTTTTTCCTGTATCTGGTGAGTGGCCAATCCTTGCGGTGGTGATATTGTCACCAAGGTGGTGAAAAAAGTCACAGGATATCACGGATGTGGGAACAGAATTGATCTATTTGTGGTGACAAGATTTCACAGGGATACAATTAATTAGCTGGCATCATTTACCAGCAGCACTGGACACTTTTATTGTTTCACTGATTCTGTACATATATTTAAAATTTTTTGGAGATATAAGTGGTGTTATTTTGGGCAGAATTATTTCTTTTTTTTTGGATAAGTAAAGAACATAGGCACGTGTATTGCACAAAATATATTTTTTTGGTTTAAAATGTTTATTGATTGGTGTAAGTAAAGGGATGTGTCCGCCATAATGTTGCAGTCTCGATAAAAATCGCAGATCGCCGCCATTATTAGTAAAAAAAAAAATAAATAAATAAAAATGCTATAAATCTATCCCCTATTTTGTAGACGCTATAACTTTTGTGCAAACCAATCATTATACGCTTATTGCGAATTCTTTTACCAAAAATATGTAGAAGAATACATATTGGTCTAAACTGAGAAAAAAATTAGCTTTTTTTTTAAAAAAATGGGGATATTTATTATAGCAAAAAGTACAAAATATTGGGGTTTTTTTCAAAATTGTCCCTTTTTTTGTTTATAGCGCAAAAAATAAAAAACGCAGAGGCAATCAAATACCACCAAAAGAAAGCTCTGTTTGTGAGAAAAAAAGATGTCAATTTTGTTTGGGTGCAGCGTCGCATGACCATGCAATTGTCAGTTAAAGCGACGCAGTGCTTAATCGCAAAAAATGGCCCGGTCATTCAGCAGCCAAATCTTCTGGGGCTGAAGTGGTTAAAAATGTCATTAGCGTCTCCTAATGGTGGTCAAGTGTTATGACACAATTCTTAAGCATGTCTGTATTTGCTGGTGCTTCCTCTCGATTTGCTGAAATTACCTGGAAAGTCACTTCTCTACCACCTTGTTTCGGGGGGGAGGACCTCTCATGATTGTTGATATTGTTTTCAATTGTGAAACAATCTGTAGTCAGTCTAACTTGTGACCAGTTTTATGTCTTTACTTCCTGGCATATCTGGAATAAATAAAGAATTAAAAAAAAAACATGAATTAGCATGTGGATGACCAGGAAGGAAAAACATAAGTAGATTAAACTTTATTGAAAATATGGACAGGTGAAATGGCGTTTTAAAATATTTGCCTGGAGTTTGACTTTAAAGTTTTTTTTTTTTCTTTTAATCAGGTTTATTGTAGACTTTTTTACCTCTTTACAGTTATTAGATGTGGATATGCTTTTTTTTTTTTTTTTTTGTGTGCTACCGCATGTTCTGCTATCTTTTCTTACCCTAAAGAAGACCACCTTTTGTATACTTCTCCTGCATACTGGTGCTGTGGTAGCAGGAACTGGGACAGAATAGGTCATTAATGTGACAAATGAAACAATAGAAAAACACACAAAAAAATTTGAACTAATCTTCAAACTAAAATTGAAAAGAAAAAAATTGGCTAGATGTACAGTTTAGAACTTAGATCCATTAAAAGCTGCAGTGCAGTACAGCTGTGTTCTGATATTGGCATATCATAGTGCCAGGTGCGCTGTGTTCTCATATAAGATTGCCAATCTCTCCACTCTCTTATATGGGAAGGTGGTGAGCACTGCAGGTGTTTTCATTCATACAAAGATAAATACATTAATGTGCAACTAAACTCTCTGAATCAATATTAACTATTTTTAATCCTTATGCTGTTAGCATGAGTAAATAGAAGGTATATTATATGTACTTGTTTCAATCTTTTTTTTCCTTTCTTTTTTCCATTTCTTCCTGGTTTCTGGCCTAGGCCAAAATAATGTCATACATCCCAGGAGTCTTCATGGGCATTTTATTTCTTTCATCTGGAGGAGGGGCTTTCTCAGCTAAGCACATTCTCCTGCCTGCATGCCTGAGCTAAGGGCAGATGGATTCCAGGAAGTAAATGCTACATGAATCATCTGCCCTTACTCAAGATGCTCATGGCTAGAAATGCTTGGGATGTTATTCAAGTGATTTCTCAACAAAATAAAGCATGGAGACATGTAGGGATGGGTAAGTTTACTTCAACACTTCCGGGTAGGGGGCGCGCATGTGCGCCGCTGGCAGCTCGTTTCCGCTATCATTATACATAAAAACTGTTTCTTTCTGCAAGAATAGGGTGCAATAATAATTAAAAAAAAAAACAGAGAAGTGTTTCTAAACCCAATAAATTTATATTTTCAGACCTTGATCTTTAAAGGTAACCATACACTGCAATCAGTTAGATTAAAAAAATAGATGTAGTGCAAGAGCCTGTTTGATTTCTTATAATTTGAATTAATTGTTCAAGTGCTTCTTCCTATTACCGATTTTGCCGAAATATCAGGTTGTACAGAGATTCGCCAATCAGATTGCATAGTGCATGACCATCTTAAGTGCCAAATTTGGAATTTAGATGTGCCATGACCCACTTGTATTTTCCTAACGATATTTCTTGGGCATTATACAAGGCACATGAGAAACCACCTTTTTTCAAGACATGGTAGAGTAATCAGGAATCTTCAAACCCAGGCCTCTCCAGCTGTTGCGGAACTACACATCCCATGAGGCATTGTAAAACTCTGACATTTACAGACATGACTAGGCATGATGGGAATTGTAGTTCCTGAACAACGGGAGAGCCGTAGTTTGAACACCCCTGTGCTAGCCCATTATTATGCCTCCAGAATTGGGAGTGTGGCATCTACCCAACTTCTCTCTGCTGGTTGACACAGGAACCTACATCAATAGATATATATTTGGGCAGCACAGTGGTGTAGTGGGTAGCACTTTCATCTAGCAGCAAAAAGGGTCGGTGGTTCAAATCCCACCAACGACACCATCTGTCTGGAGTTCTCCCTGTGCCTGCATGGGTTTCCTCCAGGTATTCCGGTTTCCTCCCACACTCTAAAAACATGCTAGTAGGTAAATCGGATCCTGTCTAAATTGGCCATTCTAGATATGTGCCACGGGTACATACCTCCACGCACACAGCAGTTGTGCATCTAGCTGCAGGAACCCAATTTTTAGGGAAATTAATAGTAAAGCAGATGCAGATTTCCAGGCCTGGACTAACAAATGTTTCTAGTGTAAGGCAACTGGTGTTTTCTATTAAACAAGGTCTAAATGGGCCATTGACATGCATCACAGTTGAACTTAGGAATGTGTCTTTGCAAAGTTAAACTAAATTAAATCCTTTCTTATGTTTGCTTGGGGATAGAGTGCAGAGGTATTAGAAGCCTTGTCAGTTTTTGGGGATGTCTGCACCCCTGATAGGGTGAAGACACCTCCCAAATTTTGCCACTTTCTCCTTCAAATGTATTCACTTCCTGTCACATAGCCAAACAGGAAGTGAGGGTAAAACCCTACCAATGTCTTTCCTTGGGGACACACAGGTCAATCTAAATGGCTTCCCCGTTAGGTAAATTGCCCTCTAGCATTTTGCTCTGTACACCGCAAATTATTAGGTATCTTGGACTTTGGGGTTTATTTACTACAGGCAAATCCACTTTGCACTACAAGTGCACTTGGAAGAGCAGTTGCTGGAGATCCAAGGGGGACATGCAAGGAAAATAAAAAAAACAGCATCTTTGCTTCTACATGATTGGATGATAAAATCACCAGTGCTTTCCCTCAGATTTACAGCAAGTATACTTGTATTGCAGAGTGGATTTGCCTTTAATAAACCCCAAAATACCTAATAATTTGGGGTGTACACAACAAAGTGCTAGAGTGCATCTTGCCTAATGGGGACACTAGTTAGATTGACCTGTGTGTCCCCAAGGAAAGACATTAGTAGGGTTTTACCCTCACTTCATCTTTGGCTGTGACAGGAAGTGAAGCCAATTTTCAGAAAAGGAACACAAAGCCCAACCTAAAGAAGACAAGCAGGGGTTCTAACACTCATTTAGTTTCCCTCAAATGCCCACAATTAGAATAGGATTGTCTTGAGCTAAATTTTAGCCCAGTGCTCTAAGTCGCTGGTTCTCAACCCTGTCCTCAAGTACCCTCAACAGGCCATGTTTGCAGGTTTTCCTTCATCTTGTGAAGGTGCTTTAAATCAGAGTCAATGGCTTGGTATTTTGGACAGCCATTTTAGCTAAGATAAATTCCCAAAACATGTCCCGTCAGGGGTACTTGAGGACTGAGGCTGAGAACCACTGTGCTAAAATGGAAAATTGAATACTTACCTCTCTGTAATTTTCCTTTCCTGGTGCTATGCACAATCTATGCATATGCTAATGACGGCACCAGGAAATTAGCTTTTAGACAAATCACACCTTTTTGTTTTGCCATGCCAATCAGCCTAGTTGAGCTGCAGCTGGGAAATCTGTTGCATGAAGATGAACAAAACACATAAAACATAAAAAATTTGCTACAAATTTTATTGGTCAACAAAACAAGACTTGGAAAAGAGCAGGGAAAGCAAATTTAAGACACTAACAGAATATGGTTTTGAGGTCTGACCATTTTGCAGAGGAAATTAACAGGAGTTTTAAGGACTGCGCCCACAAACGGACAATCTCTCAAGGATTTAAACATTTAGTAGTCACATTTACAACAGCTTGAGGAAGATTTTGCAAAATAATGCAGCACAGAATTAAATCAAAGTGAAACAACCTACAAACAACACACATTGACAACATCAAAAATATTTCAGGGGAAAATATCCCCCCCACCAAAAAAATACAATAAACCAAAGTAAAAAAAAAACTAGCTCTAAAACACATCTGTTTTGCAAAGACATAACAAACAAAATACAAAGAGAAAATACATGTGTTACAAACTCTATAAGGACACCCAAATGTACTCTCTTGCCGGACCCACACACACAATCTTGCCTCTTTTCGGGGCAAGGTAAAGAATGCTATCTGCAAGCTTTATATAACATAGGTTTGCATGCTAATGAGGCAATTGAAAACGCATGCACAGTCCATGAAACACACAAAATGCAAGTTCACCCAGTGTAGAGACAGAACTTCAAAGTGGGTACACCTGTTAAGGATGTCCTTAAATTACTAACCCAAAAAACACACTCCCTGAGCATGCCCAGAAACATCCAAGTGCTGTTCACACACGAAAAGCTGAAAAAAAATGAAAGTCCCTGAGCATGCCCAGACCAACCCAAATGCAGCTAGCACAAAATAAGCCACCCCCCTGTCCAAAATTAAGCACATCATCCAGCATGCTACAACATTACAGATGGGACAAACACACCCCAGTGCTGGGGGGCAAACAAAGAGACTAACATGGGGAAAAGTTATACAACAAATACCATTGCAGTATATGGGAACTGACTTGTTCATTTTGCTAGTTCCCACTTGGCTGGCTTATCTTCTAGTCATTGGCTTTAAAATGGGTATGGGGGCCCAGGTCCCACCCTAAGGGACATATATCAATGTAATTTGGACAAACCCAAAAACAAAACAAGGAAAAGTGCTTTCAAAAATGCAAAATTGCTTAAAAGCTAGTAACTTTGGGGGCCTTACTCTGCCTGTAAAGTGGTACATCTGTAGCATGTATCCAAAATGCTGCTTCAAAGATGTATGGCTTTAGAAAAAACTTACAAATCTACATTGCAGCTGCAAGATTTTAACCCAAAACAAAAAATAGCCTGCCCCCCCCAAATACATACAAGGCCATTTGGGTATGTTAAGGCTTAAAATGAGAACCCCCATGTGAAAAATCCCACCGCAAACTAAAAAAAGATTGTGCCCCTCCCACACACTAACAAACCCCTAGCCAAACACAAGCCAGCCCATGAAACGGGGGTGGATGCTTGGGGGCAGGAGGGGCTCGGGCACCCCAAAAGTCAACCATCTTGTTCCCATATTCAGGGGGACAAGGGCCTCTTCCACACAACCCTAGGCTGGGGTTGTGGGGGGCTGCAGACAGGGGGCTGGAAAGCCTCTTTAAACTAGTGGGTACAAGGTGCTTTGTGGTTGGTATTGGGCTGAGCCCAACATGCCCCAACGGCAGCCAGCTATGTTGAGTTTATGTGGCCTTGGATGGTTCAGAAGGGGATCACTCTTCTCGCCCCTTTCCTAGCTTCTGTAAGGCTTCTGGAAGAGATAAGGGTCCCTTTCATGGGCAGTACAATCAGACCCACCTGTCATTTTTTCAGGTGGATCCAAACTGAAGCTCAATGTTAGTCTATAGGCAAGCGGATGTACGCAAATATGCACTCTTTTACCTGCAATACCTCCAAGTCTGTCTAGGGCCAAAAAGAGAAATCAGAAAAGGTTTGCATGCATTTCTGTTTTGTTGGACTTCAACTTGACAGATCCAAGATAATAGGATGTAAATAACGGCACAAACATTTACATCTGCCTGCCTATAAACAGTGCAAAGCAAGTCATCCGAGAATGATACAACATTTAAGGACCAAGGGCCTGTGTTATTAGCTTTGGGCTTCTACTGACTATATCAGTTTGGCATGAGTTTGCGGAACGTTTGAGACCATTTAGAATTCATTAACAGGTGCATTTAACCTGAAGTTGAGCTCCTTCTGACCTGCATTTCACCTGTTTCAAGAAGTTTTGCATTCACCTCGAATTTTAATGTAAATGCAAAACCAGTTTAAAGCAAACAAAAGCCTATCAATGTTGGCCCTTCCATTAGTTATTCTGCTGTTTTGTCCATCCTCAGGCTGTGGTTGTAGCAGTGGCTGGGGTTGGGATGTTGGAGAGACCAGGCTGGGGTGCAACAGAGGCCTAGGCTGTAACAGAAGTAGTGGCTGGGCTGCTGCTGCAGTGCAGACCAAGCAAGGGTGCAACAAAGTGTTATTCATAAAACAACTTCAGAAGCTCAGGGGGTGTCTAATAGGGATGGGCGAATGGTTCGGCCCGAGCATAAGTTCAGGCCGAACTTTAGTTGTTCGGATGTTCTGCGAACACCGAACAATATGCGGTGTTCGTTAAAGTCTATGGGACATTGACATGAAAAATCAAGTGTTCATTTTAAAGGCTTATATGCAAGTGATTGTCATAAAAAGTGTTTGGGGTCCCGGGTCCTGCCCCAGGATACATGTATCAATGAAATTTGTTTTTTTTTGAAAAGGCCGTTTTTTCAGGAGCAGTGATGTTTTTAATGCTTAAAGTGAACAATAAAAATAAAATATTCCTTTAAATATCGTGCCTGGGGGGTGTCTATAGTATACTTGTAAAGTTGGGCATTTTTCCCATCTTTAGAACAGTCCCTGCACAAAATGACATTTCTAAAAGGAAAAAAAGTCATTTAAAACTACTCGCGGCTATAAAGAATTGTCTATGGGAGAAATCATAAGTGCTAATTTTAAAGGCTTATATGCATGGTATTGTTATAAAAAGTGTTTGGGTACCTGGGTCCTACCCTAGGGGACATGTATCAATGCAAAAAAAAGTTTTAAAAACGTCAGTTTTTTCGGGAGCAGTGATAATTTAATAATGCTTAAAGTGAAACAATAAAATTAAGTGAAATATTCCTTTACATTTCCTACCTGGGGGGTGTCTATAGTATACCTGTAAAGTTGGGCATTTTTCCTGTGTTTAGAACAGTCCATGCACAAAATGACATTTCTAAAGGAAAAAAAGTAATTCAAAAGTACTCACGGCTATAATGAATTGTCAGGTCCTGGCAATACAGATAAAAGTCATTGAAAAAAACGGCATGGGATCCCCCCCAAGTCCATTACCAGGCCCTTTGGGTCTTGTATGAATATTAAGGGGAACCCTGAACTGAAATGTTTTAAAAAATTGCGTGGGGGTCCCCCCAAATTCCATATCAGGCCCTTAAGGTCTGGTATGGGTATTAAGGGGAACCTGCGCCAAATTAAAAAAAAAAAAATGTCGTAGGGGTCCTTCTCAAAATCCATACCAGACCCTTCAGGTCCTGTATGGATTTTAAGGGGAACCCCGTGCCAAAATTTTTAAAAAAATGGCGTGGGGGTCCCCCAAAAATCCATACCAGACCCTTATCCGAGCACTCAACCTGCCAGGCCACAGGAAAAGAGGGGGGACAAGAGGGCGCCCCCCCTCCTGAATCGTTCCAGGCCACATGCCCTCAACATGGGGAGGGTGCTTTGGGGTAGCCCCCCAAAGCACCTTGTCCCCATGTTGATGGGGACAAGGGCCTCATCCCCACAACCCTTGCCCAGGTTGTGGGGGCTGCTGGCGTAGGGCTTATCAGAATCTGGAAGCCCCCTTTAACAAGGGGACCCCCAGATCCCGTCCCCCCTGTTTGAAATGGTAAAGGGTACATTGTACCGCTACCATTTCACAAAAAAAAGTGTCAAAATGTTAAAGACACTTAAAGACAAGTCCATTCATCTTTTCGCGCTCCGCCAACAGACCGAAAAAAAACCCCCCGCAGGCCGCCACCGATCCGCCTCCATGGGAGGCTACCACCGTCTGACGCATCCTCACAGGTGGCAGTTGTTATATAACTGAGGGCGGGGGACCTCACCCCCCTCTAACGCACTGGAACTTCCCAATGGCTTCCCGATGGCGTCAGAGGGGGGCAGGGCCACCCGTTTACGTAACCCATGGAGGTGGATCGGTGGTAGCCTGCGGAGTTTTTTTTCGGTCCGTCGGTGGATCGGGGGGGTTTGGATCTGGGGGTCCCCTTGTTAAAGGGGGCTTCCAGATTCCGATAAGCCCCCCACCCACAGACCCCTACAATCACCGGGCAAGGTTTGTGGGGTTGAGGCCCTTGTCTCCATCAATATCTGGTAAAGACAAAAATCTGCAGAAAATCTAATAGTGTGTATGGGGTCTAAAGCCTTGTACACACAGTTCGATTGTCCTACGACCCAGCATCTGATTTTTGTCAAAATTGCGTGTGCAGGATTTTGTCTAGCATACTAACTATCCACAAATTGTGGTTTGACAAACACGAACGTAGTGACGTACTATGAGAGTTTAAAGTGGAAGTTCATTTCTCGAGCGCCACCCTTTGGGATAATTTTGTGTTAGTAGAAGTTTGGTGAGCATTGATTTGCGATTTTCAGATCGTTCCTGATTGATCATTCGTGAGCCAGCCATGTTACGAAATAAGAGGAGAGAACGTGCTATTGTTATACCAGTCAGTGGTAATACCAGCCTAATGAACCCCAACGACCACGCTGGTCTGGGGATTATCACCCCTGTCCTCCTTTCTAATTTCTATTATTTTGTGTATTTTTGTTGGTAATGTTCTGTTTTGTTATATTTGCTTTGTTTTTTTCTGCATGGAATGCACTTTTTTGTTGTTATTTTTATTTGGATGGCAGATAGCATCTCTAATTTAATTTCTGTTGCTTTTTTTTTTCTGCACAATAAAAAAAGTCTGTAGAATACTTAGCTATGTGTTTTTCTTCAAACAACATTTTGGGATTAGGCAGTTCCTTTAAAAACAACACAATGGAAAATTAACAAGGGACACAAACACAATTGTATCTTTGATCTTACAAACTCAGGGATAATGGTGTTGTGGTAACTTCCCCAAAAAATCAAACAACTATAATATTAATATTGTTTATATCACTACAAAACAAATGCCTTTTAAAATACGTTTGGCAAAACTACATCAGTATCACCAGCAAAGCAGCTTCATTATGATCCCATTAACCACTTAAGCCCTGGACCATTTTGCTGGCCAAAGACCAGAGCACTCTTTGCGATTCGGCACTGCATCGCTTTAACTGACGCTTGCGCGGTCGTGCGACCTGGCTCCCAAACAAAATTGACATCTTTTTTTTCCCCACAAATAGAGCTTTCTTTTGGTGGTATTTGATAACCCCTGTGTTTTTTTATTTTTTGCGTTATAAACAAAAAAAGAGCGACGGTTTTGAAAAAAAACGCATTATTTTTTACATTTTGCTATAATAAATATCCCCCAAAAATATATAAAAAAACATTCTTTTTGCTCAGTTTAGGCCGATACGTATTCTTCAACATATTTTTGGTAAAAAAAAATCACAATAAGCGTTTATTGATTGGTTTGAGCAAAAGTTATAGCGTTTACAAAATAGGGGATAGTTTTATGGCATTTTTATTATTCTTTTTTTTTTTTACTAGTAATGGCAGCGATCAGCGATTTTTATCGTGACTGCGACATTATGGCGGACACATCAGACATTTTTGACACATTTTTGGACCATTGTCATTTATACAGCAATCAGTGCTATACAAATGCACTGATTCCTGTGTAAATGACAATAGCAGTGAAGGGGTTAACCACTAGGGAGCAGTGTAGGGGTTATGCATGTTCTGGGGAGTGATTCTGACTGTGGGGGGGCGTGGCTACGCGTGACACGTCACTGATCTCTGCTCCCGATCACAGGGAGCAGAGATCAGTGACACTGTCACTAGGCAGAATGGGGAGATGCTTGTTTACATTAGCATCTCCCCGTTCTTCCTCTCCATGAGACGATCGCCGGTATTCCCGGGGACATCGAGTCCACGGACCCGCGACCCAACTCACAGAGCTTGCCGCCAGGGGCGCCCGCGCGCCCGCAGGCCGTCTCTTGAAGGGCAACGTACAGGTACGTTAGTTTGCCTGTACGAGCCCTTCTGCCACAGTAATGTGCGCTGAATTTCGACATTTCGTCACAAATGTTAATTCTAGATTATGAACAGTAGTTTACAAGACCGAACTCTTCCGGCTCATTCCTTGATTCCAAGCATGGGTGTTTGTACTTTCAACTTTTGTGTGACGATTTCTGTACTGACCATCCAAAAATCAGACGTTGAGCTGTCCTTCGTCAAAAATGTACTAGTCTGCTCATGAAGCTTTTGTCTGACAAAAATGTGAAATCGGCTGTCGAAAGCATCGTACTAACGATCCAAAAATCGTCAGACAACTCGTCATACGAATTTTTCCCATCTGATTTTCGTATTGTGTGTACTGGCCTTTAGTGTCACTGGTTCCCACAAAGTGTCAAAAGTGTCAGTTCGTGTCCACAGTCCCACAATAAGTCACTGATCGTCAGCACTACTAGTATGAAAATAATTAAATAAATAAAAATTCCAGTATATATCCCATAGATTGTAAACGCTAAAACTTTGCACAAACCAATCAATATTCGCTTTCTGGAATTTTATTTACTGAAAATATGTAGCAGAATATATTTTGGCCTTAATTTATGAAGAAATGAGATTTTTTAAAAATTTTTATTGGATATGTTTTATAGCAGAATGTAAAAAATATTGTTTTTTTTTTTCTAATTTTTGTTTATAGCGCAAAAAAAACCCAACAACTCAGAGGTGATCAAAAACCACCAAAAGAAAAACCCTTTTGTTAGATAAATAATGCACATTATATACAACTATATAGATCAAACCAAAATGTGGGACAAATGAGGAGGAAAGAGGGACAGAGGGGCTTGTTCCACATCAGGGACAGTCCCTCGAAATCAGGGACAGTTGGGAGTTGCTACATGTCATGTGATTCATGATGTGGCTGTGACACTCTAGGAAGTGCCTGTGGCCATGGGAGATTGAGGAGGTGCCAACACTGGAGTGACTATGACAACATAACTGCTATGGATATGGGAACTTTTGATTAATTTAATCAGTTTTGGGTTGGAAAACTTTTTAAAAAATTGGGAACCTCCAAAATTCATTGTCAGTGGGATTCCAAACCAATCTCCAAAAAAAAGTGTGTGTTGCAGAACAGAAAAATAAGCTCAATTATACAGAATGAGGCACTTCCTTTAAAAAGCCTACCAGCCTCTGTAAAGCCTTGTACACATGATCAGATTATTGGACGAATTTTCATCAGTTTTTTTTTGTTGCATGCTAGTCTCATATCGAAAGTGAAGAGGTTACTCACCATAAGAAATTTTCATACGACAGATTTCAACCTCATAAGTGACGTAATGTGTTGAATTGTTTTGTATGTGTTCTTTTGTTTGTGAGCATGCGTAGTCCTGCTCTTACGATTTTTTTAATTAAACAAAAATTGGACGTTGTGTTCACATCAGACAAAAATTTTGGAGATTGCACATCCAGTTTTTGTCATTCGAAAATTCGTAATCAGCTGTCAAAAGCACAATGCTAATGATCAGAAAATCGGCAGATCGTTCATTGGACAAAATTTTCATTGGACAAAACTTCCGATTTTCTGATCGTGTGTATAGGCCTTTAAAAAAAACGTAAATAAATAAAAGACCCCATACACACTATTAGATTTTCTGCAGATTTTTGTCTTCAGATTTACCAAAACCTTATAATACGGGGTCAAAACCTTAAAGCGGAGCTCCACCCAAAAATGCAACTTCCGCTGATCGGATTCCTCCCCCCTCCAGTGTCATGGTTGGCACCTTTCAGGGGGGAGGGGGGGAGCAGATACCTGTCTAATCCAGGTATGTGCTCTCACTTCCGGGCATAGATCACCGCCAGCTCTGCGGTGATCTACGTCATGTTTGGCCCCTCCTCCGTCACCACCCGCTGTCTTCTGGGAGACACATAGGTCCCAGGAGACAGCAGGGACCAGTGAGGACGTGCAGCATGACTCGCGCATGCGCAGTAGGGAACCAGACTGTGAAGCCGCAAGGCTTCACTTCCTGATTCCCTTACCGAAGATGGCGGCGCCTCCACCCGAGAGCTGAGGGACAGATCGGCTTCGGGTGGGGACATCGCGGGTGCCCTGGACAGGTAAGTGTCCATATTTTAAAAGTCAGCAGCTGCAGTATTTGTAGCTACTGACTTAAAAAAAAATTTTGGCGGAACTTCGCTTTAAGAGTTTCAATTTGTATGCAATTAGGCAGGCCCTTGCACTACATGGTTTTGGTAAATCTGAAGACAAAAATCTGCAGAAAATCGAATAGTGTGTATGGGATCTAAAGCCTCGTACACACGGTTCGATTTTCATACAACCGAGCATCTGATTTTTGTCAACAGCACGTGTGCAGGATTTTGTCTTGCATACTAACTATCCACAAATTGTCTTTCGACAAACACGAACGTAGTGACGTACTATGAGAGTATAAGGAGGAAGTTTCTGGAGCACCACCCTTTGGGCCCCTTCTGCTAATTTCATGTTAGTAGAAGTTTTTAGGGTGCTCAGACAACAGCAAAAGCAGATATAAGGTAAAAGCAGCCTGTGGTTCTTTTCACCTCAAATCCTATTGGGAACCCAAAAGCCTCGTACACACGATGCGAAATTTGGCAGGGGATTGTCCTTTGACAAGATGTTGTCCGAAATTCTTACCATTAGTATGCTCCTTTCGACAATTGTTTTCCAATTTTCGGACAACAAATGTTGGATGACAGGCTAGTAAATTTTTGGCGAACGACGGCTCCACATCTGATTTTTGGATAGTCAGTACACAAATCCGTCACACAAAAGTCGAAAGTACAAACACACATGATCAGAACCAAGGAACGAGCCAGAAGCGGTCTTGTAAACTAGCGTTCGTAATGGAGAATTAACATTCGTGACGGGGCAAATGATGAATTGTCGAAATGCAGTGCTCATTCTCTTCTTCTTTAATGGGATAATAATGAAGCTGCTTTGCTGGTGATACTGATGGAGTTATGCCAAACGTATTTTAAAAGGCATTTGTTTTGTACGATCTGAAAATCGCAAATCACCAAACTTTTACTAACACAAAATTAGCAGAAGGGGCCCAAAGGGTGGCACTTGAGAAATGAACTTCCTCTTTATACTCTCATAGTACGTCACTACGTTTGTGTTGTCGAACGACAATTTGCGTAACGTTAGTATGCAAGACAAGATCCTGGCACACGCCCTTTTGACAAAAATCAGATGCTCGGCCGTCCAACAATCAGACCGTGTGTAAGAGGCTTAACTGTCAAAAAAAACACTGAAATCTGGAGTTGGCTTGGGGCATCCAAATTCTTAATTTTTTCCCTGAATCTAACATCATTTGAAATTCATGATTAACTCTAATTACTACTTATTTGTACTTTGGCTGCACATTGTCTGCCTATTGCAGAACACACAGGTCTGTGCTGCAAGGATAAGTACACTTATCCCTTAAACACTTGTGAGTATAAAAAAAAAAAAACAGATTTCTCCAGAGATTTTTTTTTCTAACAAGCTTTAAGCAGCATTTGAATAATTGACCTGTTCTACGATCTTAATGTCAGCAGAAAGAGAATATATAGTGAATGCTTCTGGGCATTTGAGATAATGAAAATATAAAAGTGAAATGCTATCGTGTAGGCCTAAATGAATGGTCAAATGCTTTGGCGCTGTGTATCAGAAGATCATTCATTCACGTTGTAAGGGCACTTTTCTAGAAATCATTTGCATTAAACAACAACCAATAACCCTATGTTTAATGTATACCTGTAAATCTTCTTGGCCCTGCTGGGTTTTGTTTCATAAAAGCACTTAGGAGCACTTAAAAACCTGACGCCATCCTTGAACTGCTGAAAAGCAAATATGTTCAGCGGCTCATCATTTGTGTGTTGTTAACGGGAATCTTCCATGTAGAAGAAATTTGTATTATTCACAGTCAAAAAACGTTTGCCCTTTGTGTTACCGTTACATATTTATTAACTCGGACTGCCTGGACTTGTCTCTCAAATGCTGTCATTCCCTGGGAGCCTCAAACATTGGAGTTTTAACGGGAAATAAGCGGTGGATGAGAAGGCAAATTGTTTCTACTGGAGAGTTAAAGCAAAGTTCACCTATCCACCCTGGCCCCTTCCCCAATCTAAACTGCCTACCCTCCCCTCCTGCAAATGAATACCTTACTTCCCAATTCCCTCTAGTTTCCAGAGACAGCTCCATAGGAGTCTCTGCAACTAAGCCTATAGGGGTGAAATGTGTCATACGGGGGCGGCCCCCAAGTGGGGCTCTGCAGCATGTACTGTGTAGTGAAATAATGCTGTTTTTAAGAGTGATGTCATTGCCTGTGACCCACTAGTTTGACACGTGGATTCACCAGAGCATAGATGAACTTCTTCGGTTACCACCTACCAGGGGCATTGCTAGGTCTGCAAAAGATCTAGGGTTGGAGCCCATAGCAGCGGTCACCAACCTTTTTGCAGGCCCGGGAGGGGGGAGGCAATTTTTTGCAGGCAAAGGCTGGTGTTGGTGTTTAAATCATCAAGGCACCATGGTTGATATGGTGTCAGGGTGATAGAAGCACACTGTTTCTATTGTTACATTCTAATATATAATAAAGTGGTTCAACTCACCATAATGCAGAATCAGTGAGAGCCTTGGGCGTGTCACTTGCCACATCTGCATTGGTGGCAGGCTGACAGCACTGGTCCATTTAGTGAGGGCAGGAGAGCGGAGATGCGGGGTGGGCAGTGAGAGATGATGTAATCTCTCTGCTCCCCACCACACCTCTGACACTGAAGAGGCCTGCGCTGTGAGGGCAGAATAGCGTTGATGTGTGGCGGGCAGTGAGAGATGATGTCATCTCTCTGCTCCCCATCGCACATCGCTCCCACATTGAAGTGGCCCAGCTGTGAGGGTGGTAGAGTGGTGACATGGAGCGGGTGGAGATAAATTATGTCATCTCTACTCATCCACCCGCTTGTCTCTCTCCTCCACCTGTAATTCAGCCCACCCGCCGTATCAGCAACCTGCTAGTTAGGCAGGGACCCTGCAGCAAGAGACTCTAGGCTGTGGGCTCCAGATTCCGGACTACAGCCTCAATAGCCACCCCCTGGCGACGCCTATGCCACCTACCATGCCCTTCAGTGGAAGGATTGAATTTAGCCTTTGAAATGGTGGGATCTATGTGAATATTCTGTCTATGGCAATCTACTTTTGCAGGAACAGACATAGCACTGAAGACTTATGGTGCTGGATGTAAACAAACACAGGCACCGCACTGTTAGATAGAGGCACATGTGCAACTGGACTGGGGGAAGGCAGGCTAGATAAGATCAGGGAGGAGGCAAAAAGGAAAAATATACCTTGCTTTAACATGCAATTAACCTGGTGACATGTCATGGAGAATATGATGGAAGTGTTATAGGAGTGGCGATAAAAGGCCTCCTCACTGTTCCAGGAGGGCACCACACCAGTCTTGAAAGGAAAGATGGGGGCACAATTGCCCAAAGAATAGTTAAAGTGGTTTGAAAAGGCTCAAGGCTTTTTACCTTCATACATTCTATGCATGAAGGTAAAAAAAAACACCTTCTCTGTGTAGCAGCCTCCTCAGCCACCCTAATACTTGTCTGAGCCCGATCTAGATCCAGAGATGTGCACAAGAGCCTCGGTTCTCCGCTCTGCCATGGTCTCTCCACCATTGGCTCCCACTGCTGTCAACCACAGCCAGTGAGCCAATGAGGAGAGAGGGAGGGCGGGGCTAAGCCGCAGCTCTGTGTGTGAATGGACACGTAGAGCTTTGGCTCAGTAGCGAACCTGCTTCAGTGCTCCATTGCAAGCTATTTGCTCTGGGGGGACTGAGCAGGAGGGAGGGGCCAGGAGCGCCAGCGAGAGACCCGAGAAGAGGAGGATGGGGGCTACTCTGTGCAAAACTGCTGTATGAAATGTTTGTTATTTAAAAATTAAACAAAGCCTTTAATATCACTTTAAAGTCATTAAAGGGTAACTCCACTTTCGTGGTGAAAAAAAATAACAAATAAGAAAAAACATTATAGCGTATACAATTGCTATGGGCTCCTTGAGGGTAGGGACTGATGTGAGTGTGCGATGTATGTGTGGAGCGCTGCGTAAATTGACAGCGCTATATGGGTACCTTAAATAAATAATAATATAATAGATGAGCATCTTAATGAGACACAATGTACAGGGATAGGGACAATTGTAGACACTCACTCAGGTTGAACTGAATGGACTGGTGTCTTTAATAAACCTTACTATGTAACTATGTAACTATTAGGGATGGGCTTTATGTTCGGGTCGAACATGAGTTCGACTCGAACATTGGCTGTTTGCTCGTTCGAAAGCCGTGGAACACCCTTTAAAAGTCTATGGATGAAATCAAAAGTGCTAATTTTAAAGGTTAATATGCAAGTTATTGTCATAAAAAGTGTTTGGGGACCTGGGTCCTGCCCCAGGGGACATGTGTCAATGCAAAAAAAAAGTTTTAAAATCGTCCGTTTTTTCGGGAGCAGTGATTTTAATAATGCTTAAAGCGGAGGTCTGCTGAAAAAAAAAATATTAAAAGCCAGCAGCTACAAATACTGCAGCTGCTGACTTTTAATATATGGACACTTACCTGTCCAGGGAGCCCGCGATGTCGGCAGCCGAAGCCGATCCGTCCTTCGGCTCTCGGCTGCTGCCGGCGCCATCCTTGGTAAGGGAATAAGGAAGTGAAGCCGTGCGGCTTCACTTCCTGGTTCCTTATTGCGCATGCGCGAGTCGCCCTGCGCGTCCTCTCAGGTTCCTGCTGTGTCCTGTGTCTCACAGAATACAGCGGGGGAGGACGGGGTAGGCGCCGGAAGTGGTATAGGTCACCGCAAGCACCGCGGTGATCTATGCCAAGAAGTGGGAGCAAATACCTGTACTAGACAGGTATCTGCTCCCTCCTCCCCTCTGAAAGGTGCCAAATGTGACACCGGAGGGGTGGAGGAATTCAAAAAGTGGAAGTTCCATTTTTGAGTGGAACTCCACTTTAAAGTGAAACAATAAAAGTGTAATATTCCTTTAAATTTTGTGCCTGGGGGTGTCCATAGTATGCCTATAAAGTGGCGCATGTTTCCCATGTTTAGAACAGTCTGACAGCAAAATGACATTTCTAAAGGAAAAAAAGTAATTTAAAACTACTCACGGCTATAATGAATTGTCGGTCCGGCAATACACATAAAAGTTCATTGATTAAAAACGGCACAGGGGAACCCCGAACCAAAATTAAAAAAAAAACATGCGTGGGGGTCCCCCCAAATTCCATACCAGGCCCTTCAGGTCTGGTATGGATATTAAGGGGAGCCCCATGCCAAAATTTTAAAAAAAAATGGCGTGGAGGTCCCCCTCAAAATCCATACCAGACCCTTATCCGAGCATGGAACCTGGCAGGCTGCAGGAAAAGAAGGGGGGACGAGAGAGCGCCCCCCTCCTGAACCGTACCAGGCCACATGCCCTCAACATTGGGAGGGTGCTTTGGGGTAGCCCCCAAAGCACCTTGTCCCCATGTTGATGGAGAGAAGGGCCTCATCCCCACGACCCTTGCCCGGTGGTTGTGGGGGTCTGCAGGCGGGGGGCTTATCGGAATCTGGAAGCCCCCTTTAACAAGGGGATTCCCAGATCCCACCCCCCCGTGTGACTTGGTAATGGGGTACAAATGCACCCCTACCATTTCACAAAAAAAGTGTCAACAATGTTAAAAAAAGACAATAGACGGTTTTTGACAATTCCTTTATTAATGTCTTCTTCTTTCCCCGCTTCTTCCTCTATCTTCCTCCGCTTCCTCCTCTGGTCTTCTCGTCTGGCATCTTCTTCTCCGCTTCGACCTCCGATCCGCCTCAATGGGAGTCTCCCACTGTGTGACGCTTCTGTTCAGGTGACAGTTCTTATATAACGGAGGGCGGGGCCACCCGGTGACCCCGCCACCCTCTGACACACGGGGACTTCCCTATGGCTTTCCCCGTGTTGTCAGAGGGGGCGGGGTCACCCGTTTACGTAAACGGGTGATCCCCCTCTGACAACACGGGAAAGTCGTAGGGATGTCCCCGTGCATCAGAGGGGGCGGGTTCACCATGTGGCCCCGCCCTCCTTTATATAAGAGCTGTCACCTGAACAGAGGCGTCACACAGCGGGAGACTCCCATTGAGGCAGATCGCCAATTACCAATTCACACGGGGTCCGGGATCTAGGGGTCCCCTTGTTAAAGGGGGCTTCCAGATTCCGATAAGCCCCCTGCCCGCAGACCCCCACAACCACCGGGCAAGGGTTGTGGGGATGAGGCCCTTCTCCCTATCAAGGGACTAGGTGCTTTGGTGGGCTACCCCAAAGCACCCTCCCAGTGTTGAGGGCATGTGGCCTGGTACGGTTCAGGGGGGGGCGCTCTCTCATCCCCCCCTTGCCATTTTTTTTATTTTGGTGCGGGGTTCCCCTTAAAATCCATACCAGACACTGTTATGTATATTGCCAGGCCGACAATTTATTATAGCCACGGATAGTTTTAAATGACTTTTTTTCCTTTAGAAATGTTATTTTGCTGTCATACTGTTCTAAACACGGTGAACGTGCACCACTTTACAGGCATACTATAGACACCCTCCAGGTAGGAAATTTAAAGGAATATTTCACTTTTATTGTTTCACTTTAAGCATTATTAAAATCACTGCTCCCGAAAAAACGGGCATTTTTAAAACTTTTTTTTTGCATTGATACATGTCTCCTGGGGCAGGACCCAGGTCTCCAAACACTTTTTAAGACAATACAATGCATATAAGCCTTTAAAATTAGCACTTTAGATTTTTGCATTTTCGTGTCCCATAGACTTTAACAGTGTTCGCGTGTTCGAACAAATTGTTTGCCTGTTCGCATGTTCTGGTGCAAACCGAATGGGGGGGGGGTGTTCAGCCCATCCCTAGTAACTATGTAACACAAGTCATATTGTAATTGAATGTTATTAAAAATTACCTTTCCTTTTCAATCTGCGGCCACTGTAATTTTCTGAAAATGCAATAAAATATGGCTACCTGGAGTTGTATTGTACACAGAATGTGTACTGACCACCCCCCAGAAACATAAGGTCCTTCTTGTGCGATTGGCTCACCAATTTTCCCAGAAGTCTGCCTAAGATACATGTCAGATTTCAGGCATCCCCTGGAACAAAAATTTAATTTTTGGTGAGATACTCCCAATAGGAAATCATATCTAAAGGGATGCAGGCCCAGCAGCTTTCCCCATTAGTGCTCTGCAGCTGCACAGCTGATTGATAATTAAGAAACCACTCCCATTAGACCCACTAAGCACAGGGGCATAGAGGAACAAGCAGTGATTTCTTCAAAATAACAAAAGGTAGGAATCAGCAACAAAGGTTGTTATAATCCTTGCAATGTACATAGATCATCCAGAGGGAAATGTTTTAAATGCAGAATTTACTGCAGTTGCTGGTCACTGATGGCCAGAGGACTGACAATTTACGGATCCTTATTGGGCCAATAATTTACCAACACAGGCTTTACAAGATATTTTACCAGCCTGGCTGAAACATTGCCAGCCACATCATAATGTATCAGTGAAATGATCAGACAAACAGTAATTAACAATTCAGACATCTCAAGTCTCCCGGAAGGTGCGGGAGACTCCCACATTTCTGCGGCGGCTCCCGCACACCTGCAAGCGCCTCTCGATCTCCCAGGAATGATCGGTGCGGCGGGGATCAGCTGTGATCACCGATCTCCTTTGTATATATTTGCGATTCCCTGAGGATAACACTTCTCTCACAAGGAAGCTGGCTGTAGCTGGTAGGCCAGGTGGTTGAACACAGGGATTTCCAAACAGTCTTCACAGAAGGGAGGCAGAAGAAGTCTTTGGCCTAGATGTCCAGATAGCTGCAGAAGTCCCAATTGTAGGTGTACAAAGAGGTGGCCTGAAATACAGGGTCACCCCAATGGAAATGCAATTTTCCGGGACCAGCTAGAGCAATGCCCACCACAGTGACTGGGGCTGAAGGCTGTGTGCTCACATCCAGTGGTCCGCACACCAGGAATAAAGTTGTCACATCTGGTGACGGCCAATGTACCCAATCACTGCTGCCCAATCAGTCAGTCATGTGATTTACATATCCCTTCCACACTGCGTTTCCAGGTAGGTGGCCTCTCTTGTTTCCTGAATCAACTTTGTAGCTTCCTGTCTCTACTTCCAGCCTGCTTTTTGCACAATAAATCAGCATCACACCCTCTGTCTAGTAAACAAGAAAGGTTAAGCTGAACCAGTAGGCAATAAACCTACCAGAAATGGTGGAGTGATCCTCCTGGTTGTGTAGTGTGGATGAGAAGTATAAATCACAAGACTGGCTGGCCAGATATAGAAATTACTAGGCAGGTAAATATTTAAATATAATAGGGGTGTATTGATAAAAAAAAAATGCAAAAAATATATGTACATTTGTTCTGTGTGAACGGGGGCAAAATCAAATGTTACTAGGCTGTTTTTTTTCTCCAGCTCCTTAAAGCAGAGCTCCCCCCAAAAGGGGAAGTTCTCATTGTTTGCAGCCCCCCCACTCATGGCCACATTTGTAATTTTTTGGTGGGGAACGGGTACCTGGTTTTGACAGGTACCCACTCCCACTTTTGGCTCAGATTGCCGCAGCTCCCTCTCCTTCCCCCGCAGTCTTCTGGGACACATCACAGGTCTCAGAAGACTGCGGGACCATTCACAAGATGCAGCACGGCTCACGCATGCGCATTTGGAAGCCGGTTGTGAAGCTGCAAGGCTTCACTGCAGTTTGCTAAAGCCTAGAACACACAGGCCGAATGTAGGCAGGCATTGGCTGGTTCAATAGAAACCGGCCGACATTCAGCCCGTGTGTATGGCAGCCGGCCTGACAGAAGCCGGCCAGTCGACTGGCTTCTGTCAAAGGTTCATGGCTGAAAGAGGTCTGCTGACTGGCTCCCTATCAGCGCTCTTAGCCAATGATTGAGAGCGCTGACTAGAGTGTTCTAGCAGGGAAATTGCTATACTAACATCGGATTGTTAGTACAGCGGCTCTGACCTGAGTGGTGTGCACAAGGCTTTAGTCAAGATGCCGATGCCTGCACCTGAAGCCGACTGAAGAATCGGCTCGGGTGAGGACATCGCTGGATCCCTGGACAGATAAGTGTCCTTATATCAAAAGTCAGCAGTTACAGTATTTGTAGCTGCTAATTTTAAATTTTTTTGGAGGATGCCTGGAGCTCCTCTTTTAAAAGTATATCGTGAATCAGGAAAATACCACATTATGGCCACTGGATGGCGTTGACAATCATAGCAAGTAATAATTTATTTTCTGTGATAATAAGCTCCATCTAGTGGCCACAATGCAATATATTTCTGTTTCACTCTATTCTTATTAATGAAGAACAGCTGACCGAGACAGAACATAGCCTAGTAATATTTGATTTTGCTGGCACTTGCACAGAATAAATATACATGTAGGTTTGCAGGGTAAATAGCCCTATGAATTTTTTTTTTTTTTTATCAATACAACCTACACTTATGTATTTATCTACTGAAGATTCCCTTTATTATCCTGCCCTTTCTGTTTTAGACACTGCATGCACTTCTTTATTATCTGATCCTCTTTATTTCGGACCACATACACCCTTTTATTATACAACCCTCTCTATTTCGACCACATGCACAACAGTGTTTCATAATCATCTGCTGAACACTCTGAGATATCTTCATAATAAGCGGTGCTGTTATCGCAGGGGGAGCAATTCTACGGCAGTGACTTCACAGATCTATCTTGGCATTAGTTGCTGATTTCCCTGGGCAACAACTGATTACTAGAAACATATAGAAGGTTAGATCTGCTCTCTTCACGTCTGCAGTGTTTAAATTCTGATCACTTTCTCATTTTGCTTTCATCGCCAGGGACTTGGTGATGTATATTGTAGAAATTTAAAGCCTTAACAAGCAGCCGTCGTGCTGGAGGCTTCCCAAAGGTTAACACGAGCTATCTGATTGTCAAACTTTATCCTCACATCCCGTTTTTTCTCCTTATGAGCATAGTCATGAGTGTTACACATCATTTAGGATTAAACGTCCGAGCTGGTGGCATTTATGCTTCTTCATAAAGAGTGTGAAGTTGAAAAAATCCACATGAAGCAGACATTTTTTTGCACATAGATTTTGCATAATAGTGTTGATTTTCTGGGAGGGTGTCTTTTTTTTTTTTTCACTTTCAAAAACCACATAAAAGCTATCGGTTGTGCTTGTGGTCCTCCCTGCATTAAGATATAAAGCCTTCTGTATGCAGCAGCCCCCCTCAGCCCCCCTTATATTTACCTGAGCCCATCTATATCCAGCGATGTCTACGAGTGCCTCAACCATCCAGGACTTTCCCTTCTGATTGGCTGAGACACAGCAGTGGCTCCCGTTGCTGTAAATCAAAGTCAGTTAGCCAATGAGGAGAGATGGGGGCGGGGCCAAACCGCGGCTCCGCAGAGCTGTGGCTTGGCTCGGGTGCCCCCATAGTAAGCTGCTTGCTGTCGGAGCACTCGGCAGGAGGGAGAGGTCAGGAGAGCCGGCAAGGGACCCGAGAAGAGGAGGATCCAGGCTGCTCTATGCAAAACCACTACACAGAGAAGTTAAGTATAACATGTTTGTTATTTTTATAGAACAAAAAAAATGAAAATTTAATTCATATACTTACTGTAATTTTTATTTCCTGATGAGCTCCATGGCAGCACAGCTGGGTGAGGCCCCGCCCACCCCTACGTAATCAGAACTATACATTTTTCACTTACCTCAGCCTTAGCGTTCTGTAACTCGTACTACTTAACTGGGTGGGCATTGTGCTGCCATGGAGCTCGTCAGGAAAGGAAAATTACGGTAAGTGTTTGAATTCAATTTTCCATTTTCCTGATGGCTCCATGTCAGCACAGCTGGGAATTAACTAGCCACATACGGGAGGGTAATACTTGAAAAAAAATTGCAATCTACACTGGAAGCGGAAGCCAGAACACTCCTGCCAAAATCTACGGTAGTCAGAGCCGCCGCCTCTACGCAATAGTGTGCCATAAAGGTATGTATGGACGTCCATGTGGCTGCCTTGCAAAAAGCGTATCCAAGGACACTTGTCCTGCCACTGCCCAGGAGGTAGAGACTCCCCTAGTGGAATGCGCTGTGACCCCCTCAGGCACAGGCAAACCCTTCGCTCTGTAGGCCAAAGATATAGTCTTGACTAGCCATGAGGTGATCACTCTACCAGAAGCCCTCAGGCCCTTCTGAGCACCATTCTCGATGATGAAAAGATGGTCCGACTTTCTAAGTTTGGTCCTTGCATCCACATTTCAGTGAAGACCCCACATCGAGTGGATTTGGATTCTGAGAGTTCTCTGCGAGAAACATTGGGAGTGTGATTTCTTGTGTCGTATGAAAACTAGAGGCTATTTTCGAGACGAATCCCAGCATTGGCCTGAGCACCACTCTATCTGGGAAGAAAGAGAAGAAGGGTTCTTTAAACCCCAAGGCTTAAGTTATTGCCATGAGAAAGGCGGTCTTCAATGATGTCATAGTGAGACAGGAGAAACAAAGGTGTCCGATGAAAGGAAATCCAAGATTAGAGGCAAGTCCCACTTTGGAAATCTTAGAGACCTTGGTGGTCTTAGGCGGATGGCTGCTCTGAAGAATTGGATCACCAACTTATCCACGGCCCACTGGGTACAAGTGAAAGGAGAGATAGCAGACACGTGGGCCTTCAAAGTACTTGTGGAGAGGTCTAGTTCCAATCCCGCCTGGAGAAATTCCAGTATGTGGCAGACCCTTGGCGAATCTGGCAAAAAGTAATGTCTGTATGCAAATTCCACAAACTTGTTCCAAATTCTGGTAAAAGATTTGTTGGTACTGTCTTTTCTGGCTTTCATTAGGGTATTTGTGACCCTGGCTGAGCAACCCAGATTGATTAGCCTTTGCCTTTCAAGACCCAAGCCTTCAATTTCAGACTCTCTGTGGCCAGGTGGCAGATTGGCCCCTGCATTAGCAGGTCCGACGTTACTGGTAGGGAGCGTGGTTCTCTGATGCTCAACGAGAAGAGCAGAGCATACCAAGGTCTATTTGGCCAGTCCAGTACTACCGCCAGAATGGACACCCTCTCCTGCCGCAACCTGTACAAAAAAAGGAGGATCACCGGGATCGGAGGGAAGGCATATGCTGTTCTGAAATTCCATTCTGCTGTTAAAGCATCCACCCCCTCGCTTGCGGGTGACTGTACTTGGCGAAGAACCGTGGTACTTTGGTATTGGCCAGAGAGGCAAACAGGTCCACCTCCGTAAAGGAAGGCCCATGCCACCAGGCTCCGAAAGATTTGTGGTGACAGGGCCCACTCGTTGTTGTCCACTCTGGACAGGTAATCTGCTTGAGTGTTCAGATGATCGGGCACATATACTGCTGTTAGCAGCTGTAAGTTGGCTTGAGCCCAAGCCATGATCAGGGTCACCTCCCTCAGGAGAGCACTGCTGCGAGTGCCTCCCTGCCTGCAGATGTAAGCCACTGCCGTCACATTGTCTAGCTTCAAAAGGATGGGCGCTCCTTGAATCTGACTCTTAAAAGCCAGGAGGCCCTGGAAGGCTGCCCTCAACGCCAGTATATTGGAAACTACATTTGCAGCCTGGAAAGTCCAATGGCCTTGGGCCCAGTGGTCATTGTATAGGGCACCCCAGCCCGTTCCGCTGGCATCCGACTGGACTATTTGCCAACTCGTTGGGAATAAGGACTGGCACCAAAGACTTCTGAGGTTCTTGCCCCAAGGAAGAGGTTGGTCTTCTAGATATGCAGTTTGTCGCAGAATTTGGCCATTGCCGGCGAAACTCCCTTCCTGGCCTGTAGGACCTGGCATCTCTGCCTCTAGGTCTTGGCGTGTTTATGGAGGTTGTGTTCTTCTTATGAAACAACCTCTGATCCTGTGGCATAAAACCCCATTTCCCACCAATTGCCTTCGCGATGGCCGTGTCTATTTGTGGGAAAAAGAGGACGTCAATTTTGTTTGGGTACAACGTCGTCGTTGTCGTCGACCGCGCAATTGTCAATTAAAGCGACGCAGTGCCGTATCGCAAAAAATGGCCTGGTCATTAAGGGGGCAAATCCTTCCGGGGCTGAAGTGGTTAATACCACTTTGATGCTGATTACATAAAAACTCATATTCATTCATATAAATTTGATTAATAAACTTATAAAGCAGATTTTTTCAAGCTGTGAATACTTGTAAAATGTACATTGTGTCCCTTGTGCTAAAAAGTTTGGAGTCCCCTGCTGTAGATAATGGGGGAAGATCACACTAGTAAATGTACATTGCTGCTTAGTTACCTTTTACACTTTGTAAAGTATAGTAGTAAAAGTGTTTGATTTCTCTGTTGCTTGGGGAAATCAGGCAATAATGGTAAGATATATCTGTATAGTTAGGACCTTTGAAATGCTTTCGCCTCAAGAGCAATTTTGCTTATTCCGAAGATAAATAAACCACTAGGACCTGCTGCAGAGGCTGAGAGCTCAATACTGGGTTTGCCCCCTTATACAGAGCTGAGAGCTCATTACATTTACTTTAATTTTGGTTTTGTTGTTGTTATTTTTTACCGTTTTTAGACTAGTATATTTTTGTAAAGCTAAACTCCTGTACAAGCTAATAGACCTCTGTTGTGGCTGTGTATATTTCTGCTTCTACCAGAGACGTGGAACTGTCAGCTGTGGGTCAATGTGAAATTTTGGGGGGGTTGGAATCCAGATTCTTTATCATTTTAAAGCTGAACGGCCTACTTCGCTTCAGTCTTCACAGTTGTAGAGGTTTCTCTCCTGTACTGAAATTGCTTACTTTAATATCACTGCACACTGTGAGCTTCTCACAGTCAGGGCTGTCTTTAACACAAGGCAAAAGGGGGAGCTGCCTTGGGTCATTGTTGTGGGGCCTAAAGCAGCTGCCCCTTCTGTCCACGCTGCCTGCAAATAGTTGATATGTGAATTTGAGGGCGACCTAAGAAAATGTTAGCCCAGGGTCCAATCACTATTATAGATGGCCCTGCCCACAGTGTGCAATAGAACAGTGGTCGCCAACCTTTCAGAACTCAAAAACCACACAACTCACAATTTTGAATCCTTCAGACCACTAACATTAAAGGGGTTGTAAAGGTAATTAAAAAAAAATAAATAAATAACAAACATGTTATACTTACCTTCACTGTGCAGCTCGTTCTGTACAGAGTGGCCCGAACCTGCTCTTCTGGGGTCCCTCGGCGGCTGTTTCAGCTCCTGCCTGCAAGAACTAACCACCTTAATGCGAGCTCCCTCGCATGGTGGTTAGTTCTTGCAGGTGCGCTCCCGTGATACAGCCGGCGGCTATAGCCGCTCACTGTATCACTCGGCCCCGCCCCCCGGTGCACCACGTCATTGGATGTGATTGACAGCAGCGCGAGCCAATGGCTGCGCTGCTTTCAATCCATCCACTGTAGCCAATCAGCGGCCAGGCTGAGCGGCTTAATAGATGTCGGGAGTGAGCGGCTGACTTTCGAGGTGTCAGGTAAGTAAAACAGGGGGGCTGGGGGCAGCGGTATCGTTTTAAGTTTTTTCACCTTAATGCACAGAATGCATTAAGGTGAAAAAATTTTTACCTTTACAACCCTTTTAATTTTACATGCCCTATACACACAATGCTCCAGCTTTTTGCCCCCTTTCCCCTGGATTACACTGCTGCCTTATATACACAGCGCCTCCCTCTGAGTTCACAGGAGCCAAAACGACAAGAAGAGGCATTGGGTATCAATGCACACTGACAGTATTGACTGTCAGCGCTTAGTGGGCAACACTGGAATCGACATTCGGTGGTATACATCCGCTACAATTTTGATTTGCAGTAGAACCCCTGGGGACCACCAACATTTTCTTTTGGACCATCAGTGGTCAATAGACCACTGGTTGGTGACCGCTGCATTAGAACATGCAGCAGGTCATAGCCTGCCTCATTTGGGGAGATGTGCTAGAAGTGGTGATTTGGGGGGGATTTGTGTTGGGCGGGCGGATGGGGGGGGGGGATTTGTGTAAGGAGGGGGATTTGGGGGTTTGTTCTATAAAAGTAATATGGTAGAGGGGAATTTTTTTTATTGTGGGGGGGGGGTTGTGCTGGTAGGGGAATGTCGTTTCAGCAGGAGGGCTGATTTGTACTGGGAGGAGAGGGAATTTATACTTAGGGGGTGAGCATGCAGATTAGTGCTCGATTTTTTTTGGGGGGGAGCGGATTTTCACTGACACATATTGCTCATACATCTTGGGTGGGGGTGCAATTTGGCATGTTCTCCCTGGGCTCTACATGGCCTTGTCCCGGCACTAAGTGGGAGTAACCGTCTTTAATTACTGTACAGCATAGACAACCATACCAGATAAATACATTATCTAACCCACCATATATTTCCTGTACAGATTTATGCTGAGTTTATTTAACGGTATAAAGCACAGGAGCACATCAGGCTCTTGCTAACAGGCATGATTACACTAAAGGTGTCAGGAGTCAGACATGTTGACTTCCAGCTGTTGATTGCCATCATTTGACTGCAATTGCCTGGCAGAACGGTGCTGCAAAAACATTGCATCGTAATGAAAGCCTCCCGCTGACCCATATTATCAAGAGGCAGATAGATAATGGATCACTTTACCGTGCTGGAGCATATTTTAGCTGCTTTAAGAAAATAAAGAAGTAACATTATAAGACTGCATGAATAGATTTACAATGCACAGTAACACTCATTTTTCTCATCAACTTCAACCTTCAACCAGAAAAAAATGGCGTTACAGGCAGAAATAATCTTTTTCCCAGTCTTTGCCACGTTACATTTATTACAAATCACAAGGTGAGAGGCTGCTCTGTGTCCGACAATTGTGAACAAAGCCAAGAACTGCATAGACATCTGGAGTGAGATGATATTTTCAAGCCAGCACCTCTAGAAAGCAGATGCTAAACCTACAGTGCCTTGCAAAAGTATTCACCCCCCCTTGGCTTTTTACCTATTTTGTTACATTACAGCCTTTAGTTCAATGTTTTTTTAATTTGAATTATATGTGATGGATCAGAACACAATAGTCTAATTTGGTGATGTAAAATTAGAAAAATATATATATAAAACTATTTTTCAGAAATAGAAAACGGATAATTGGCATGTGCGTATGTATTCACCCCCTTTGTTTTACGAAGCCCATAAAAAGCTCTGGTGCAACCAATTACCTTCAAAAGTCAAATAACAGTGAAAGAAATCTTTTCACCCTAATGCATAGGATGCATTAACCACTTACGGACCACCCGCCGTCGTTTTACGTCGCTACTTTGAAGAGGAAAACTGTTGTTATGGCAGCAGCTATCTGCCATAACCCCGGTATCCTCTTCTTCAGTGGGCAGTCCGCTTCAAGATAAAAGTGGTCTCTGCAGCGGATTCACCGCAAGATCACTTTTATCGATGACGGGAGAGGGCCCCCCCTCCTGACGCTCTCTGGTGCTCTCTGCCGCTTATCGGTAGCGGCGAAGGCGATCGCGTCCTGTCCCTTGCTGGATATGGAGACGAGTGAGGGGAAGATGGCCCCCACCCATCTGCATACCACTGCAGGGCAGAAACAACGTCAAAACGTCACTTTCGCCCAGAGCTTTTAAAGGGACATTTTTATTCTTTATTTTTTTTCAAATGACATAAAATTTTATTTAATTGTTTTTTTGCATTTTAGTGTAAATATGAGATCTGAGGTCTTTTTGACCCCAGATCTCATATTTAAGAGGTCCTGTCATGCTTTTTTTCTATTACAAGGGATGTTTACATTCCTTGTAATAGGAATAAAAGTGACACATTTTTTTTTAAAGAACAGTGTAAAAAAAAAACAAAATAAAAGGTAAAATAAATAAGACAAAAAAAAAAAATTTAAACGCACCCCGCCCCGCCGAGCTCGCGCGCAGAAGTGAACGCATACGTGAGCAGCACCCACATATGAAAACGGTGTTCAAACCACACATGTGAGGTATCCCTGCGATTGGTAGAGCGAGAGCAATAATTCTAGCCCTAGACCTCCTCTTTAAGTCTAAACATGCAACCTGTAAAAAATTTTAACCGTCGCCTATGGAGATTTTTAAGATTAAAAATTTGTCGCCATTCCAGGAGCGGGCGCAATTTTGAAGCGTGACATGTTGGGTATCAATTTACTCGGCGTAACATTATCTTTCACAATATAACAAAAAATTGGGCTAACTTTACTGTTGTCTTATTTTTTAACTCAAAAAATTTTATTTTTTCCAAAAAAAAGTGCGCTTGTAAGACCGCTACGCAAATACGGTGTGACAGAAAGTATTTTATTCTCTAGGGTGTTCAAAAAAAATATATATAATGTTTGGGGGTTCTGAGGAAACACCAAATCTCAGAAAGAGGCTCGGTCCTTAAGTGGTTAAGGTGAAAAAACACAAGGGTTTACAACCCCTTTCAGTATGCAGCTCCCCCCTCAGCCCCCCCCCACCTAATACTTACCAAAACCCGATCGTGATCCAGCGATGTGCACCACCATAGGAATGCCCATAAATTGGGCTTCACCCAGGGGTGGAATTACAGCACAGCATAAGCATAAAAATAAAGTAATTTTATTTTTAAAACACCTGCACTTATCTTAACAGGACAAAGAGTTATGTGTACTCAGACCCCATGAAAATTCTAGAAAGAGATTCACCATCTGGTGATAAGTGGTAACATCACTTTTGTTAAGATAAAAAACAAAAAAACAAAACAAAAAAAAACAATTCCCTATGGGTGATCAATGTACATTTTAGGGATTTTAAAAAATGTTTAGCAGATTCCTACATTTTGTTGCTTTGAAGAAATGAGTTTTCACTTATATATTTGCACACTGATTCTGAATGGGAGGGTCTGGTTCATTATCAGCTGGTGCAGAAAAGCTGCAGAGTCTGCAACCTCTTAGAAATATTTAACCCTTAGGAAGTGTCACACCAAAACTGAAATTCCTATTGCAGACGCGGCACTATTTCTCCCACTGACACCAATGATGGGACACTATTCCTCCCAATGACACCAATGATGGGGCACTATTTCTCCCACTGACACCAATGATGGGACACTATTCCTCCCACTGACACCAATGATGGGGCACTATTCCCCCCGCTGACACCAATGATGGGGCACTATTCCTCCCACTGACACCAATGATGGGGCACTATTCTTCCCACTGACACCAATGATGGGGCACTATTCCTCCCATTGATAACAAGGAGGGGGAACTATTACACCCCCTAATACCAATGATTGGGCATTGTTTAATCCCACTGACACCGGGACATTTTCTTCTACAACTGGCCACAGTCTGGTTCCCCCCAAAGTTTGAAGGACAGTAAACTGGCCCTTTGTTTAGCAAGTTTGGAAACTTATGTGCTAAGGCATAAGCAATAATGGCCATGCTTCCCAAGGACTGACAGAAGGGTGTGCAATAATAAGCGATTAGCAGGATGGTTTTGGTATTTCTGTCTTTTTTTTTAAAAAATACTTGAGCTACTGACTTTTATTAAATGGACAATCACCAGCCCAAGGATCCAGTGCTCTCTTCACCTGGGTTGGTTCTTTATCAGTGTTTAAGTCCCTGGTGCCACCATCTTGATTGCAGGAAGCCGGCTGTGACTTCCTGCTGTTTCACAGCTAGACCAGGAGAGCGAAAGTGGGAGCGGGTACCTGTCAGAAATACTGTAGCCACTTGCTCCCTGGAAAAAAAAAAGTTTTCCATACAGGCCCTCTATATTTTATTTATGTATTTAGAGTTTGTTTTTTTTTTGGGGGGGGGGGGGGTATTTTATTAAGGGGCACATTCATAAGCCATTATGACATTCACCAAACATATACTGAAGGTGAATCTTCCCAGTGCATGTGTTTTTGTACCACCTGCAGTAAATGTTTGATGAATGTCATATTAACTGCTTAAGGCTCGGTTCACACTTAAACCGGCCGCGGATCGCACAGCAATGCTGTCTGTCCCTGTTCTTCGTTTCAGGGATGAATCAGAGAAGAGTCTGCCTGAATTTGGCCCTGAAACGGAGGCAAAGACGCACATCGTTTCTGTACAGTGCGCTCCGCAGCCGCCCTGGAGATATGTGAAGCGACATGTGAACCGACTCCATAGAGAGCAGTTCATATTCCTGCATCCAATTCGCATAGGTGTGAACCCAGCCTTATAGTTCTTATAGTACACACCTGTTTTTTTTTTTTGTTGTTTTTTTTTTCTCAAATTTTTCTGTGTATGTTTGATCATTGTTTGATCATGTTCTGCATGCTTTTGCTTTACTTTTTTTTTTACTTTTTTTTCTGTTTGTATTTGCTTTCCTTGAAAAGTGAAATAATGCGGCTCATTAGGGACACTTTCCTGGCACAAGAGCAGGTCTAAAATAGTTCAAAGAAGCTGTTTAAAAACAAAAAGCAAAGCACTGCACGTTTAGAAAGCATTGCTCTCCACTTGCTTCTGGATTTGTGTGCTCTTACATATATCTTTCTGGCATATATCTTTCTACAAATACAAATAGTATCAATTTTTTGTATATTAAAGGAGCATGTGCAATAGCAAATTTGGTTATTGGTTCACTTCTTCCCCTCTTCTGTGCTAAAAAATGAAATTTAAAAAAAAAACACTACTCACCCTCTCCACACTTCAGTGTTGCCCTCCGCATCTTTCTTCAACTTTGGCTGATGGTCCTCTTCTGGGCAGAATGACACTCATCATCAAGGGGCCCCCTACCTGTGAGCCCAGGCTGTCATGGATTCATGAAAATGGAAAGAAAGAGGGCGCACCAGCCTAGTGCATTATCCCACATGTATTTAATAACGACTAAAATCATAAAAACTACTCACAAGCATGAGATTTGCAGTGCACTTAGGCAAGCCACCTTTCCGTAGCTCGAAAGTCCTAGAATCAACAGCCTCAAATCAACATCAATCAATCATTCTAGGACTTTCGAGCTACGGAAAGGTGGCTTGCCTAAGTGCACTGAAAATCTCATACCTGTGAGGAGTTTTTATGATTTTATTCTTTATACATGTGGGATAATGCACTAGGCTGGTGCTCCCTCTTTCATTCCATTTTCTAGAGACAATAAGGACATCCCTGGTCCTAGAGGGCAGCAAGCAAGGCTTGAAGCAATATCCTCTGCGAAGTGGACTACCACTCGTATTTGTGCCGGGCTATCAAACTTATGCGCAAGAGTGTTTTTTGCTGTTTGTCATGGATTCATGAATACACCACCTGGGGGAAGTGGTGCCATGACACAGTCTGGGCTCATAGTGGAATGCTGCAAACAACAGCGCTCAGACATCACAACCTGAACAACGAAGGGGAAGGATCTGCTCCTCATGGGCCTGTTCAGATGACACTAGCCACTCTGCCTTCTGCAGGAGTGTTTTTTTTTTTTTTTTGGTACCACCTGGCTACACCCAGCCAGATTTTGAGTGATAGATAGAACTGTTTCTATTTGTTTCCCTAAATTCAACCTAGCTGTTTGCACCTGCCTGTTATCGGGGCAGGGGAGAGGCAATAGAGCTGGAGTATGAATATTGGTGTCCTTCTTTTGGCCAGCCACTAGGTGTTTTCTTGCCAGTGATTCATGTTGGAGAAGGCCTTAAATATTTGGGTCAACCGTGAGTCAGGCATGTACTGGCCATCGGGACTACCGGGAGATTCCTGGTGGGCCAATGGTGCAGTGGGCCAGTCAGGTGCGGTCCTGGAGCCACTCCTCTCTGACAGTGAGGGTCCTTTCACACTGGGGCGGGGGCATTGTCGGCGGTAAAGCGCCGCTATTGTAAGCGGCGCTTTACCGTCGGTATGCGGCCGCTAGCGGGGGCGGTTTTACCCCCCTGCTAGCGGCCGAGAAAGGGTTAAAATCACCGCAAAGCGCCTCTGCAGAGGCACTTTGCCGGCGGTATAGCCGCGCCGTCCCATTGATTTCAATGGGCAGGAGCGGTGAAGGAGCGGTATACACTCTGCTCCTTCACCGCTCCGAAGATGCTGCTGGCAGGACTTTTTTTACCGTCCTGCCAGCGCATCGCTCCATTGTGAAAGCCCTCGGGACTTTCACACTGGAATTAAAGCAGCGGCTGTTTCGGGTCGGTTTGCAGGCGCTATTATTAGAGCAATAGCGCCTGCAAACCGCCCCAGTGTGAAAGGACCCTAAGTGATCACGATTTCACTCCTGTCAGGAGGAGCTGCTTCCGTCATATGCTGGAGAGAGCATTAGGCGTTATGCTCCCTCCAGCCTGCAGGGGGAGATAGACCAACGGCAGACTTTCCTTCCTCTCTCCCCTTATCACTTGTTATCACATGACTGGAGAGAGGAACAAGAAGCTGCCTTCAAAACTGTGAGTACATGTGGGATGGGGAGGAGAGGGAGGACACACTATTGTGAAGGGAGCTGCTGATTGGGACTCTCTGATGTAAGGGGGATGCTGTTGGGGACACTATGATGTAAGGGGGACGCTGTTGGGGACACTATGATGTAAGGGGGATACTGTTGAGGACACTCTGATGTAAGGGGGATACTGTTGAGGACACTCTGATGTAAGGAGGACGCTGTTGGGGACACTATGATGTGAAGTGGGCTGCTGATTGGGACTCTCTGATGTAAGGGGGATGCTGTTGGGGACACTCTGATGTAAGGGGGACGCTGTTGGGGACAATCTGATGTAAAGGGGATGCTGTTGGGGACACTCTGATGTAAGGGGGGCGCTGTTGGGGACACTCTGATGTAAGGGGGGCGCTGTTGGGGACACTCAAAATTAATGTGGGCCGGTCATGAGGAAGTCCAGGGCCAAATTTTTGTCCCAGTCCAGCCCTGCCGTGAGTGAAAGCCTTTTGTCTTAACCCTGGGAAGAAATGCTGTCTATAGTCTGTGATTTTTAGGCCTGCTGACTGAGGACAGCCTAACTTGTGCTTTGTGTGGAAGCCTGGATTTTAGCCAGAAGTGGTCCTCAGAAGCTGCCCTGCCTGGCAGAAGAGAAAACTGAACCAAGATGGAGAACAAATGGGTTGACTCTGATGGGAATGTGGTTTTCTTTTGGGACATATTGTCTATATTGTAATGTGTATGTTCTAGGCACAAAAGAAACCAGTTTAGTACATATTGAATTCAAGTAGAAGGTCTGGACAAAATTGTAAAGTGGAGTTCCACCCTTTTTTTCAAACTCCTATATTCTCAATGCCACCCAGAGTACAGTGCTAAATGGATATATATTTTTTTTTCTAGATGCTATTTTTATATCTCCGGACAGCACTTCCTGTCCCAGCCGCCTAGGTGATGACATTATTAGGTGATTCCCATTGATATCGGCCTCATCTATTCCAGGAGTCTTCAAAAAGCCTAGTAATGAAATCTGGGATGTGTTGATTGACAGGTTGCCATAATAACAGAGTGGGAACTTCCGTCATTGCTATGGCAACCTGCAATTGACACAGTGTGCTGCGCTGTGTCCTGACTGCGCAGATGCGAGATTGGGAGGTGCATGCTGGGTGATCAGCTGCACCAAATCCCATAAAACAAATATGAGCGGGCTTCAGATGCCCACAGTAGCAATGGGCCCTGCCTGCATACCTGGGGCGCTGTAAGTAATTGAAGATTCATAATCAACATGAATGATTACACTTATAATAGTATCCAATTTAGATAGTACTGGAGAATAATTAGAGAATAACAGGGTGCTATTTTTTTTTAAAATAGACAAGGAGATTGGAACTCAGCTTTAAGGGCTTTCTAACAAAATTAGTTGACTCAATGGTGGCAAGATCAAATGCCCTGACAAATGAATGAAATTCTACTGTGATATGGCCAGCTTTAATTCTAATGCGGGGGTGCCTTGAGGTTTCTTCAGGGATGCCTTGACAAAATGCCTAAAAATTCATCAAAAACTGTATACAAGCAGGCATGTGGACCAAGCCTACCTTGTAGTCACAGAAAGCCACGGGTTTTCATTGTGCACCATTACAACTTTCTAGACACTGGCATCCTAACAACCAAATATGGTGATTTCCCCCAGGTGTTCCTGGCATCTACCAGTTGGAGGCATGCTCTCTCCCCAGCAGCACATCTGACCAGGTGTCCCCTTCTCCCCGACCTCCACTCCAGGGAAGGATGCTGGGGATGTGAGGACCAATCATGCTCTGCCAGGATCTGCCCTTCCTCTCCAGTACCCAGGAACCCAGGATCATCCTCCCCTGAGGCGCAACACTGAGGATGGGAGAAGGACCAGAAGCTGCTCAGGCTGTCAAGACTGAGATCCTGGGCACGGTGCAGAAGCTGCTGCAGTGAACAGTGACCCAAGGTGGGCAAAGGCAGTGAGTACACCCACCTACCCACCAATCTACTACCACCAATCTAGGACCTAACCTGTTCATATACCACCCTAGCCGGTCTATACACTACCCTAGCCAATCAATATACTACCCTAGCCTGTCCATATACTACCCTAGCCTGTCCATATACTACCCTAGCCTGTCCATATACTACCCTAGCCTGTCTATATACTACCCTAGCCTGTCCATATATGACCCCAGCCTGTCCATACACTACCCTAGTCTGTCCATACACTACCCTAGTCTGTCCATATACTACCCTAGCCTGTATATATACTGCCCTATCCTGCCCCTATACTGCCCTACCCTGTCCATATACTACCCTAGCCTGTCCATATACTTCCCTAGACTGTCTATATACTACCCTAGCCTGCCCATATATCACCCTAGCCTGTCTATATACTGCCCTAGCCTGTCTCTTTACTAACCTAGCCTGCCCATATACTACCCTAGCCTGTCTATATACTGCCCTAGCCTGCCCCTATACTGCCCTAGCCCACCCCTATAAAGCCTTATCCCAGAGGCATATCATCCATGGGTGCAACATGTTCACTGCACAGGGCCATGAGGGTTGGGGGGCCCACTGTGCTGACACACACTGCACCCATGGATGCCCTAGGGCAGCGATGGCGAACCTTGGCACCCCCAGATGTTTTGGAACTACATTTCCCATGATGCTCATCCACTCTGCAGTGTAGTTGTGCATCATGGGAAATGTAGTTTCAAAACATCTGGGGTGCCAAGGTTCGCCATCACTGCCCTAGGGTGCCAAGATGGGGGAGCGGTAACATGGTAGTATGTCATATAATTTTGCATGTAAACAAGGTGCTGTTGCATGTAAATCTGACTTCCTGTTAAATGTAATTTAGTTTTAATTATCATGATATAAAATAATGAATGTGGGGCCTTTTGGTGGGCGTGATCTTTTTTTGGGGGGGTGTAATATTTTATTCTTGGACCCAGGCAGCACAATGTCTTGGGCCTGCCCTGACCAGTGTTCAAAAGTGTATTTTCTTGGAAGAATAAATCCCCTCTGTTGGGTGTGCTATGTGTGGATGTTGCCGCATGTAAAGCTATTAGAATAGTTTTTTTACATTTTAGAATGGGATGCCTTGAGATTGCCTAAAATTTTAAAGGGTGCTCTGACTAAAAAAAGGTTGAGAAACACTGCTATAATGTAACACGGGCAATGTTTTTACACATTTCACAGACTTTGCAGAAGGAACAGCTTACATTGTACAGTTAACATTTTTTTTTTCACAGCTAGGTCCGTTTTCTTTTACCAATTCTGGAGTGTACCTTTAATGCTCAAAAAAAGACATGTTAATTTAGCCGGAAGCCCTACATCTGTCAGCTGTAGATAAAGCACATTCTGTGTCTGTATTTTCCTCTTGGAACTTACCGAGATGTTTGCTAATATGAAAGATGAGATCCAAAGGAATGTCTAAGTGTTTTTTCTGTATGAGCAATTCAAAGACGGGCGATCACAGGGTTTACAATGTACCATATGCATCAGTAGCATAAATGTACTTCTGCATTCAGAACCCTGACATACCACACTAAAATTAGTACATCCATCTCAAAGGCTCGGTGCACTCGTACTCTAGATCAGCAAGATGAAAGGATTTGTGCTTTTGCATGGCATTAAATCAAAGCGTACAATTAGCAAATATACGCAGGCAGAGAATACGGTTACCTTAGTAAAAATGTTAATTTGTTATGTTTTTGTTTGAATACATTTCATAGAAATACCATTATCTGTAAATGTTACAGAAGCCTGTGGAGTTTTAAGTAGCATCTGTCCTTTACGATGGAAGCAGCAATTTTCCTGACAAAGATACCCCCAAATCTGTCCAAAGCCTATAGAAGGAATCAACCCCACCAGTGGCGGCTAGTGTTTTTTTGATTTGGGGGGGGGGGGGCGGCAAACAACCGGGCCCCCCCCCCCCATGGCAACTCAAACCCTCCCTTCACCGGCACTTACCCCATCTAGGCAGCGGCGGGGATCAGGCATCCATGGAGCAGCGGGTATTGGGTATCTGTGCAGCAGCGGCAGGGATTGGGCATTCGTAGATCGGGGATCGGCATCCAGGCATCAGCGGCTCTTCTCCTCCTCACTTCTGCCGTGCATCTCCTCCCCTCCTCCTAGGCGTCCAATAGGATCACCTGTCCTTTCAGCCAATCAGGTGACGGGTATCAGACCCGCTTCCCAATTGGCCGGGAGGCGGATCAGTGTTGCAACAGCGAATATACATTCGCTATTGCAACACATCTTAGTGGGCTTCAGTCGCACTCTCTGCGTCCAGAGCCCACCCTATTTTGAAGCCTATTAGAGCCTCTGGCTCTAATCAGGTGCTTAAAAAAAAAACCCTGCCCGCTGTAATTCATGCACCCGGGGCCAGATGCAGGAATAAGAGGCAGCCACCATGGATAAATTCCTGCTATACATATATATATATATATATATATATATATATATTATATTTCACCAAAGCCCCCTAATGGAGCTCCTAAAAGGTTTTTAAAAAAATAATTAAAAAAAAACTCCCAAACCTTGTGGACAGCCTTTCCAGAAGAGTTAGGCTCCATGCACACTGGAGCTCATAAACGGCCGTTTTTTGGAGTTTGGGCGTTTTTTTTAACAGCCCGTAAACTCCACTCTATGTTATCCTATGTGTCCATGCACACATGGACGTTTTTTAGCTTTTATCAGCAGTGGAGTTTATGGGCTGTTCTCTGAAAGCCATAAAATCGCGTTCAAAGTGCCATTTTTCTGATCACAAAAAAAGCTAAAAACCGCTAACCGCCGATAAACGCTCATAAACGCGCTTTAATTAGCGTTCAGCGTTCTATTTTTTTCAATGCATTGTGGGAGTTTGGGAATGCATTGTGGGATTTTTGGAGTGTCCTCTGTGTATTTTTATTAAATACGCCCATAAATGCTAATGCTAAAAAACGCTTATAAACACGCATAAACGATAGTAAAAAACGCTGTTAAAAGCGCGTTTTTCAACCAGCGTTTTCTGCCAGCAATCTGGCGTCCAGAAAAAGCTTTCTTGAGCTCCAGTGGGCATGGAGCCTTACCCTCACTGTGCAAAGATTGTCCCCCCCAGTGCCCGCGTCATTGGATTTGATTGACAGCAGTGGGAGCCAATGGCTGCGCTGCTATCAATCCATCCAATCAAGAGCCAGGAGCCCGTGGGGAAGGAGCCAGCGAGTCCCCGCCAACTGAATGAAGGGGTTTAGGTAAGTAAAACGGGGGGGGGGGGGGAGGCTAGGGTGCCGGTGACTGCCAGGTGTTTTTTCACCTTAATGCATACGATGCATTAAGGTGAAAAAACACAAGCCTTTACAACCCCTTTAAGGAAGAAAGCAGAGTGGGAAGGAAGCGCCATCTAAGTGTAGTATCCCAGTAAAATGTTTATAATGAGGACAGATTAAAAACACTCACAAGATAAAAATATATAAAAGGCTCATCTGGTCACACTAGGTGTGAATGTGCTCCTTGAGGCCTGTAGAAGGAGAAGAATGCTCCGAGCGCATAGCCTGACTTGTTTTCCCTCTCGTCTGGTACCTCCTTTCCTTCCGGTGATGTCACTTCCACCGTGCGTTCCACGTTGGTCAGCATGGCTTCCTGGGGCTCCTCCAGCTAGCCATCTCCATGCCCAGCAACCGGAACAGATTACAGCGGTCCTGCAGGACGGGATCAGGAGGATTCACATCCACACCAAGTGTGACCAGATGAGCCTTTTATATATTTTTATCTTGTGAGTGTTTTTAATCTGTCTTCATTAAAAACGTTTTACTGGGATACTACACTTAGCTGGCGCTTGCTTCCCTCTCTGCTTTCTTCCTTCCCTCTACACAGAGCCGGCCACAACTCTGAGGATAGCAGTCCCAGGTGGTCTTTCATTAGATCTTTAACGAATTACCGAATCATGTTGAATTCATTCGTTATATTCGCTATAATTTCTTTCGTATTAATTGAAATTTGTTATTTTTTATTCAGACATTGAGATGCATCCGAATGTCTGAAAGATGCAAAATTCGGCTGAATTTCGATTTGTTACTAAACAAATTGCACATGTCTAAGGAGCACTCTTTTAAAGGGAGTGCTCCTAATCTCAGCTTGTTACCTGTATAAAAGACAACTGTCCACAGAGGCAATAAATCAGAATCCGATCTCTCCACCATGGCCAAGACCAAAGAGCTGTCCAAGGATGGCAGGGACAAGATTGTAGACGTACACAAGGCTGGAATGGGCTACAAGACCATCGCCAAACAGCTTGGTGAGAAGGCGACAACAGTTGGTGCGATTATTCACAAATGGAAGAAACACAAAATAACTGTCAATCTCCCTCAGTCTTGGGCTCCATGCAAGATCTCATCTTGTGAAGTTTCAATGACCATGAGAATGGTGAGGAATCAGCCCAGAACTACAGAGAATCTTGTCAATGATCTCAAGGCAGCTGGGACCATAGTCACCAAGAAAACAATTGGTAACACACTACGCCGTGAAGGACTGAAATCCTGCAGGGCCCACAAGGTCCCCCTGCTCAAGAAAGCACATGTACAGGCCTGTCTGAAGTTTTCTAATGAACATCTGAATGATTCAGAGGAGAACTAGGTGAAAGTGTTGTGGTTAGATGATACCAAAATCAAGCTCTTTGGCATCAACTCAGCGTGTTTGGAGGAGGAGGAATGCTGCCTATGACCCCAAGAATACCATCCCCACCGTCAAACATGGATGTGGAAATATTGTGCTTTGGGAGTGTTCTTCTGCTAAGGGGACAGGACTACTTCACTGCATCAAAGGGACGATAGGCAGGGCCATGTACCGTCAAATCTTGGGTGAGAACCAGGGCATTGAAAATAGGTCGTGGATGGGTAGTCTAGCATTAATCCCATAGAAAATATGTGGAGAGAGCTGAAGGTTCGAGTTACCAAACGTCAGCCTCGAAACCTTAATGAACTTGGAGAGGATCTGCAAAGAGGAGTGGGACAAAATCCCTCCTGAGATGTGTACAAACCTGGTGGACAACTATAAGAAATGTCTGATCTCTTTGATTGCCAATAAGGGTTTTGCCACCAAGTACTAAGTCATACTTTGCGAAGGGGTAAAATACTTATTTCACTCATTAAAATGCAAATCAATTTATGATATTTTTGTTATTCTGTCTCTCAAAATAAACCTACCATTAAAATTATAAACTGATCATTTCTTTGTAAGTGGGCAAACTTACAAAATCTGCAGGGGATCAAATAATTATTTTCCCCAATGTATGTAAAAACAACTAATTGCCATGAAGGTATGAAAATCCCATATGCATGCAAATATACCCCAGTAAGACAATAAGGGCTCATTACATATGGGCACAAAATATGCTGCATTCAGATTCGTAAAGCATAGATTTTTTTTGGACATGAACGCAGCTGTGCACAAAGCAAGGTTCATAAAGACATGGATGAGCAAGTTTGGGGTGGAGGAAATTGACTGGCCTGAACAGAGTCCTGACCACAACCTGATACAACACATTTGGGATGAGAGCGGAGACTACAAGCCAGGCCTTCTCGTCCTACGTCAGTGCCTGCCTCACATGCATTTCTGGAAGAATGGTCAAACATTCCTATAGACACACTCCTAAAACTTGTGGACAGCCTCAATATTGAACCCTACGGACTAAGACAGAGATGTCATTAAAGTTCATGTGCGTGTAAAGGCTGGTGTCCTAATACTTTTGGTAATATACTGTATGTAACTATGGGGGAGATTTACTTAAACTAGAACACCTAGAATATGGTGCAGCTGTGAATGGTAACCAATCAGCTTCTAACTTCAGCTTGTTCAGTTTAGTTTTGACAAAAAAAACAAAAACTGAAAGCTAATTGGTTTCTATGCACCAGATTTTGCACACTCCAGTTTAAGTAAATCTCTATCCCTATGTGTCAGTAGCCGGGGTTCTAATTAATAATTATGATTATGAATCTTCAGCACACACAGAGGAGGAAAGGATTCAACATATACATTTTATAGAATGTTTAATTTTTTTTTGTTTTATAGTTTTAAGTAGGGTTAGAACGCTCAACATTTACTTTATGCTTCAGGATAGAAAGTCAGAGGTCAGGAATTTTACTGAAGGTAACACCTTTTGCAACTGTCAGAAATGAGAATTCCCTTTACTTTGGAGAGATGTTCTCTCACTTCCAGAGCAGGGATCAAGGAGAAATCTCAATGGCGGTTACCAGGCAGCAATACAAACCCAACAGAAGTGATAACCCCTTCCCTCTCACCTTTTTAACCACTTGCTTACCGGGCACTTAAACCCCCCTCCTATCCAGACCAATTTTCAGCTTTCAGCGCTTTGAATGACAATTGCGCCGTCATACAACACTGTACTCAAATTAAATTTTTATCATTTTTTTCCCACAAATAGAGCTTTCTTTTGGTGGTATTTGATCACAGCTGGGATTTTTATTTTTTGCTAAACAAACAAAAAAAGACGGAAAATTTTGAAAAAAAAAAAATCATGTTTCATAGTTTGTTATAAAATTTTGCAAACAGGTAATTTTTCTCCTTCATTGATATGCGCTGATGAGGAGGCACTGGTGGGCACTGATAGGCTGCACTGATGGGCACGGATAGGCACAGTTAAGGCGGCACTGATAGGCACAGTTAAGGCGGCACTGATAGGCACAGATAAGGCGGCACTGATGGGGACAGATAAGGTGGCACTGATGGCCACTGATGGGCCCTGATGGGTGGCACTGATGAGTGGCACGGATGGGTGGCACTGATATGCACTGATAGGTACCACTGATAGGTGGCACTGATGGGCACTGGTAGGTGACACTGATGGGCAGCACTGTTGTTGAGGCACTGATTGTGGGCACTGATAGGTGACACTGTGGGCACTGATGGGTGGCGCTGGTGGGCCCTGGTAGGTGGCACTGGCAGGGGGCACTGAAGATCTGCAGCAGCTCGCCGTGATCGGCACTGATGTCCCTCTCACGGCCGCCGGTGATTGGCTTTTTTTCCTCCTCACGCTGTCAGCGCAAGGAGAAAAAGTAGCCGATTATCAGCTCTGTTGACATCACATGATCAGCTGTCATTGGCTGACAGCTGATCACGTGGTAAGGGGTCGGGATCGACCCCTTACTGCGATCTGTGATCAGGCGAGTTTCATAGACTCGCTGATCACAGGGGACACGCAGGCCGCTCGTGCACGGGTCGATGTCAATAGACGTAGTCCAGGCAAAGCAGGTCCGCGCTGTAACCGTCATTCGGCTATAGCACAGATCTGAAGTGGTTAAAGTTAAAGCCAACCCTGGACTCCACCTTCCAGGCATCCAGGGATGTGTATGTGTTTTGCCACACCTGCACCTGTGCAATTGAGCTCTTAAAGTAGAACTATAGACAAAATGTTTTTTTCATTTTGAATAGAGCAAGAGAGGGTTATACCCTCTGTCAGATTATTTTTTTCACCATCTGTGTGAAATCATTGCGGAGATTTCCCTTCACTTCCTGTCCGATAGACAAACCAGAAGTGAGAGGAAAGTCCTGAAAATTAAGGGAATTTATTGGGATTTTCTTTTGCTTTCAATGATAATGGTAAACAAGACAAATAGAGGGTGAATCTCCCTAATGGGGGTATCGACGGCAATAAAAACTGACAAATGTTCGAATACCTTTGCACTTCATCCAAAACTAATTTAAAACGTTTTACCTTTAGTTAAACTTTAATCTACAAATCTTCATATTTATTATATTAAAAACGTAGAACCTGTTGCTTCATGTTGAACCTGTACACAGATTTTTCACACTAAAGTATTAACATTTTCAAAACAAGTTTCAAAACACTTTAAAGCAGGGCCTCATTCATCTCTGTAGCTATAGGCACTAAGGAGAAATTAAAGTGGTTGTAAACCCTTACAGACCACTTTTACCTACAGGTAAAGGCTTAGATTAAGGCTTACCCGTAGGTGCAAGAAATATCTCCTAAACCTACACGGTTTAGGAGATATTTGCAAAAGACAGGCACCGATGTCTACGGCGCATGCGCTGTAGACAACGGCGCGCAGGCGCACTGAGCGTGCCGTTTCTAAGGGCAATCGTGCCGTTAGTGGCGGCTCCCGTGCGGATGCGCGGGAGTGACGTCATCGCGGCTCTGGCCAGTCACAGCGCCGGGGCCGCGAAACCCAGAAGACACTCCGGGAGATATGGCGGCGACAGAGGAGGGGAATGAGGACCGCTTCGGGGGCTTCGACCTCAGGTAAGTAATTTATAATGAGCTAGTATGCTATGCATACTAGCTCATTATGCCTTTGTCTTGCAGAGTGTTTATTTTTTTTCCAGAGGGTTTACTTCCTCTTTAATGTTCAAATTGCACTGAGACACTGAAAATTAAGCTGCTTTGCACTTTTTCTTTGGTAGCCTGCCGGCCCTCTATTCAGGGCCGTCTTTAGCGCAGGGCAAATGGGGCACTTGCCCTGGGCCCAATCTTTGTTGGGGGGCCCGCGCTAGCCATGAATTAGGGCCCCGATGACAGCTTTACAGAGCGCACAGAGGACATGGGAGGATGTATTCCGCGCTAGCCAGCTGAGAGGGGTGGGGCCGGGAGCTCCACCGACGCTCTGACCCCGCCCACGTGCAGCCTGTGTACTCGGAATAGAGCGTCTGTAGTGAGAGCCAGTGATCAGAGTACGAGTGTCAGTGGAGCTTCCGGCCCCGCCCCCTCTATACTGGCTGGTGAATACAGAGGTCGGGGGGCGGGGCCGGGAGCTCCAATGACACTCCCACTCCGATCACTGGCTCTCACTACAGGGGCTCTATTCCCAGTACACAGGCTGCACGTGGGCGGGGTCAGAGCGTCAGTGGAGCTCCCGGCCCCGCCCCTCTCAGCTGGCTAGCGCAGAATACATCCTCCCATGTCCTCTGTGCGCTCTGCAAAGCTGTCATCGGGGCGACAATTCACGGGTGATGTGGGCCCCCCAACAAAGCATCAGTGGAGCTCCCAGCTGCTTTAGTGACAGCAGAGAGTGGAAGCCCCGCCCACAGACCTGAATGTATGTAGTGAGTTTGGCTGGTCAGGTATGTCCTTACAACCATAAAATGCCTGACTGTTTAAACCCTGAGATGTGTTATTTAACTGTAAAGCTGTGCATTGCTGAAAGTTCTCTGACCATCCCCTGTATAATGTCTGCAGTCTCTGATTGTCTCCTGCAGTATGTCCGTAGTCTTTAATTGTCTCCTGCAGTATGTCCGTAGTCTTTATTTGTCTCCTGTAGTATGTCCGCAGTCTCTGTCTCCTGCAGTATGTCCGCAGTCTCTGATTGTCTCCTGCAGTATGTCCGCAGTCTCTGATTGTCTCCTGCAGTATGTCTGCAGTCTCTGAGTGTCTCCTGCAGTATGTCCGCAGTCTCTGGTAATCTCCTGCAGTATGTCCGCAGTCTCTGATTGTCTCCTGCTGTATGTCCGCAGTCTCTGATTGTCTCCTGCAGTATGTCTGCAGTCTCTGAGTATCTCCTGCAGTATGTCCGCAGTCTCTGATTGTCTCCTGCTGTATGTCTGCAGTCTCTGGTAATCTCCTGCAGTATGTCCGCAGTCTCTGATTGTCTCCTGCAGTATGTCCGCAGTCTCTGAGTGTCTCCTGCAGTATGTCCGCAGTTTCTGAGTGTCTCCTGCAGTATGTCCGCAGTCTCTGATTGTCTCCTGCTGTATGTCTGCAGTCTCTGGTAATCTCCTGCAGTATGTCCGCAGTCTCTGATTGTCTCCTGCAGTATGTCCGCAGTCTCTGAGTGTCTCCTGCAGTATGTCCGCAGTCTCTGATTGTCTCCTGCAGTATGTCCGCAGTCTCTGATTGTCTCCTGCAGTATGTCCGCAGTCTCTGATTGTCTCCTGCTGTATGTCCGCAGTCTCTGGTAATCTCCTGCAGTATGTCCACAGTCTCTGATTGTCTCCTGCAGTATGTCCGCAGTCTCTGATTGTCTCCTGCAGTATGTCCGCAGTCTCTGAGTGTCTCCTGCAGTATGTCCGCAGTCTCTGATTGTCTCCTGCTGTATGTTCGCAGTCTCTGATTGTCTCCTGCAGTATGTCCGCAGTCTCTGATTGTCTCCTGCAGTATGTCCGCAGTCTCTGATTGTCTCCTGCAGTATGTCCGCAGTCTCTGATTGTCTCCTGCAGTATGTCCGCCGTCTCTGAGTGTCTCCTGCAGTATGTCCGCAGTCTCTGGTAATCTCCTGCAGTATGTCCGCAGTCTCTGGTAATCTCCTGCAGTATGTCCGCAGTCTCTGGTAATCTCCTGCAGTATGTCCGCAGTCTCTGGTAATCTCCTGCAGTATGTCCGCAGTCTCTGGTAATCTCCTGCAGTATGTCCGCAGTCTCCGATTGTCTCCTGCTGTATATCCGTAGTCTCTGATTGTCTCCTGCTGTATGTCCGCAGTCTCTGATTGTCTCCTGCAGTATGTCCGCAGTCTCTGATTGTCTCCTGCTGTATGTCCGCAGTCTCTGGTAATCTCCTGCAGTATGTCCGCAGTCTCTGATTGTCTCCTGCAGTATGTCCGCAGTCTCTGAGTGTCTCCTGCAGTAGGTCCGCAGTCTCTGAGTGTCTCCTGCAGTAGGTCCGCAGTCTCTGAGTGTCTCCTGCAGTAGGTCCGCAGTCTCTGATTGTCTCCTGCAGTATGTCCGCAGTCTCTGATTGTCTCCTGCTGTATGTCCGCAGTCTCTGGTAATCTCCTGCAGTATGTCCGCAGTCTCTGATTGTCTCCTGCAGTATGTCCGCAGTCTCTGATTGTCTCCTGCAGTATGTCCGCAGTCTCTGATTGTCTCCTGCAGTATGTCCGCAGTCTCTGAACCTCTCCTGTAGTATGTGTATTAATGTGCCCCTTTACTTGCTCAATTATTTGGGATTGCTCCACTGCTCAGTGAGAGGTAATGATGTGCATGAACCTCTAGCAACCACTCAGCAAACAGTAGTGATCTGCTTTAATCTCTAGCAACCAATCAGTAAGTGCTAATGATGTGCTGTAACCCCTAGCAACCAATTAGTGAGCACTAATAATGTACATTAACCTCTAGCAACCAATCGGCAAGCAGAAATTATGTGTTGTAACCTCTAGAAACCAGCCATTGAGCAGTAATGATAGGCTGTAACCTCTGGCAAACAATTGCAATCGCTGCGTGATCTGCTGCAGTAAACTGATTTTGAGTCTACCTGCTATTTTTTGTATATCTCAGAATGGAGGGGGGAGGCCCCAAGAAAATGTTTGCCCAGGGCCCAATCAAAATTAAAGACGGCCCTGCCTCTATTGTAAACAAACAACAATCTTTGATGTGATCTGTGGGGATTAATTCGTTTACAGTACATGCAGCTACAGAGATCAGTGAAGACTTGTTTTTTTATCCACTTCAGCCCCGGAAGGTTTACCCCCCTTTATGACCAGGCCATTTTTTGCGATACGGCACTGTGTTAGTTTAACTGACAATTTTGCGGTCCTGCGATGCTATACACAAATGTCTTTTCTTTCCCACAAATAGAGCTTTTTTTGGGTAGCATTTGATCACCTCTGCGGTTTTTATTTTTTGTGCTACAAACACAAAAAGACAGAATTTTGAAAAAAAAATATATTTTTTTTTACTTTCTGTTATAAAAAACACATCCAATATAAAAATGTCAAATGTATTCATCAATTTAGGCCAATATGTATTCAGCTACATATTTTTGGTAAAAAAAAATCCCAATAAGCGTATATTGATTAGTTTGTGCAAAAGTTATAGCGTCTGCAAACTATGGGATATTTTTATGGAATTTTTATTTATTTTTTGTTAATAGTAATGGCGGCGATCAGCGACTTATAACGGGACTGCAACATTGTGGCGGACAAATCGGACAATAATACTTATAATGAAGAAGAAACAGCAAGAGGACATAACCTGAGCAAATGATTAAACTCCTCAACAGACAGGATGATTAAACTGATAGACAGGAATCACTTAACATACTGAAAGTGATATGTATATAAATTTATATACTGTATATATTATACACCAATCAGCCATAACATATCTTTACAGCACATATCTGCCATAACATTATGACCACAGAGAGGTAAAGTGAATAAAATTGATTATCTTGTTCCAATGGCATGTGGAAATGGGTGGGATATATCAGACAGCAAGTCTGGAAAAAGCATAGGGATTTGAAGGACTTTGACAAGGGACAAATTTTAATGGCTCCTGGGTCAGAGTGACTCCAGAACTGCAGATCTTGTAGGATGTTCCCGATCTGCAGTGGTCAGGACCGACCAAAAATCATCCAAGGAAGGAAAAGCGGTGAACTGGCGACAGGGTGATGCATAGCTCCCAACTGTCCCTGATTTCGAGGCACTGTCCCTGATTTGGAGTAATGTCCCTCTGCCCTCCTCATTTGTCCCTCATTTTGGTCTGATCTATATAGATGTATATAAAATGCACTTGTGTTTCCCCAGAGCTAAACCTTTCATCCAAATTCTAAATTGCTGCATTTGTCAATATAAAGGAATAATAGTGTTAAAAAAGTCCTTATGGATTTAAATACATTTTTTTGGTTAATTCTTCTTTAAGGGGGTGTGCCAGGGGGCGTGTCCTATACCTACATATGTTTGTTAGTAGGTGTCCATCATTCCCATCTTAAAATGTTGGGAGGTATGGTGATGGACGGCAAAGGCTCATTGATGCACGTGGGGTGCAAACGCTGGCCAGTGTTGTCTGATCCAAAAGAAGAGCTACTGTAGCTCAAATTGGTGTAAACCTTAAAGAGGTTGTAAAGGTTTGTTTTTTCATTAAAATAATAAACTGGTATACTTCTATGTTGTGTCAGAACACACAGCGCATCGCATATAGAGCTGTGTAGCTGCAGACTGGCAGGGTGCCCATACTGACCTGTGACTACAGCGTGGCGCAGACTGGATGGAGATAGGCCCGGCGTGGAGCAGACTGGACGGAGCTAGGCCCGGCGTGGCGCAGACTGGACGGAGCTAGGCCCGGCGTGGCGCAGACTGGATGGAGATAGGCCCGGCGTGGCGCAGACTGGATGGAGATAGGCCCGGCATGACACAGACTGGATGGAGATAGGCCCGGCGTGGCACAAACTGGATGGAGATAGGCCCGGCGTGGTGCAAACTGGATGGAGATAGGCCCGGCGTGGTGCAGACTGGATGGAGCTAGGCCCGGCGTGGCACAGACTGGATGGAGATAGGCCCGGCGTGGCGCAGACTGGATGGAGATAGGCCCGGCGTGGCGCAGACTGGATGGAGATAGGCCCGGCATGACACAGACTGGATGGAGATAGGCCCGGCGTGGCACAAACTGGATGGAGATAGGCCCGGCGTGGTGCAAACTGGATGGAGATAGGCCCGGCGTGGTGCAGACTGGATGGAGCTAGGCCCGGCGTGGCACAGACTGGATGGAGATAGGCCCGGCGTGGCGCAGACTGGATGGAGATAGGCCCAGCGTGACACAGACTGGATGGAGATAGGCCCGGCGTGGCACAGACTGGATGGAGATAGGCACGGCGTGGCGCAGACTGGATGGAGATAGGCACGGCGTGGCGCAGACTGGATAGAGATAGGCCCGACGGGGCGCAGACTGGGTGGAGATAGGCCCGGCGTGGCGCAGACTGGATGGACATAGGCCCGGCGGGGAGCAGACTGGAGCGAGTCCGGTTAGGGCACAGAGGCATAGATTAGACCAGAGTGGAGCAGATTAGTGGAGCGAGCAACTACTTTGCCCTTACTCCTATGTGGTGTAATATATTGTATATTATAAAAGAAAACAAAAAAAACAACAAAAAAAATTATATTTGTTTATATTTAAAAAAAATGTATATGTTACAATAGTGAGGATTAGAGCAGGGTGGAGTTATTAGGACAGATTGGAGCAGAATAGGGCAGGGTGGAGCAGATTAGGACAGGTTGGGGCAGAAAAAAAAAAATTAAAAATACAAAAAATGTATATTTGTTTATATGTATAAAATGTATATTTATACATATGATACAGTACTGTAGATTAGGCAGACTGGAGCAGATTAGGGCAGAGTGGAGCGGGTTAGGGCAGGGCGGAGCAGATCAGGGCAGAGTGGAGGGGATTTGGGCAAGGTGGAGCAGATTAAGGCAGAGTAGAGCAGATTAGGGTAGAGTGGAGTGATTTAGAGCATAGTGGAGTGGATTAGGGAAGGGTGGAGCACATTAGGGCAGAGTGAAATGGATTAGGGCAGGGTGTAGCAAAAAAAAAAAATTAATAATACAAAAAATGTATATTTGTTTATATGTATAAAATGTATGTTTTTATATATGATTCGGTACTGTAGATTAGGGCAGATTGGAGCGGCTTACTGTAGGGTGGAGTGGATCAGGGCAGGGGGAGGAGCGGATTAAGGAAGGATGGAGCGTATTAGGGCAGGGTGGAGCAGTTTAGGTTAGGGGGGGGGGGGGGGGGGTAGGGCAAAGTGGAGCGAATTAGGGCAGAGTAGATTAGATTAGAGTAATGTAGTGTAGTGTAGATTAGTATAGTGTAGTTAGGGCGTGGCCAGAAAGGGATTACTTTGACGCATTTGGCCAGTTTAAACATGCATTTCAATGCATGTGAACTAAAAATCCCTGTTTATTTGCAAAGTATGCAAAGTTAGAAGAGTATATAGCAGTGTGCAGAGGGTTTATTCAGAATTTTTTGTCTTAACATGTGGTCACACCCCTACAGTATCTGGTTCTATACATAATATGTATAAGCTATTTAGATTTGTTCACAGGTATAGATTATTTATATGGAATATATGGGGCACTGAAGTGTGTTGCTATTTCACAGGTACATGCAATTTTAAGGCTTGACATGTTGGGCATTTATTTACTCGGTGCAACCTCATCTTTTAGATTTTTCCAAAAAAGAAACATTGGAATATTGGATTTGTGTGCCCTGAAATTAACTTTAGTGTATTTTTTAGTGACATTTTGCATTTTAGAAACCATTGTAATAATATCACGTGAGTGGGAATAGGACCCAAGGTGTTCTTACCTTCAGTGAAGGAAAAGGAACAAACTGCAGTTTTTAACCTGATATAACTTTATTAGAACAATTAGTAGAATTTTTTTTTTTATCATTGAAAGGAAAGCATAAACAATAGAAGATTGCACATGGTAAAAGCTGACAACGTTGTCACTTAAAAACACATGCCCATGAGCTCAGCCATATCCCAGTCATCCACACGTGTCAATCATCTCAAGTTATTAAGTGTGACTTAATAAATAATGCTTTACATGTGTTTAGGCGAGGTGAGTTCCGGGAAACCTTAGTAGCACAAGTCGGTACCTGTATTGTGCTTAACCATGGACCTCCAGACTCCCTATATGCCTATAGAGCTGCTGCATTAAGTCTTTACAATGTTGAAAAAAGCATTGGTCATCACTAGGGATGAGCTTCGAGTTCGAGTCGAACTCATGTTCGACTCGAACATTGGCTGTTCACAAGTTCGCCGAACAGCGAACAATTTGGGGTGTTCGCGGCAAATTCGAATGCCGCGGAACACCCTTTAAAAGTCTATGGGAGAAATCAAAAGTGCTAATTTTAAAGGCTTATATGCAAGTTATTGTCATAAAAAGTGTTTGGGGACCCGGGTCCTGCCCCAGGGGACATGGATCAATGCAAAAAAAAGTTTTAAAAACGACCGTTTTTTCAGGAGCAGTGATTTTAATAATGCTTAAAGTCAAACAATAAAAGTGCGAAATCCCTTTAAATTTCGTACCTGGGGGGTGTCTATAGTATGCCTGTAAAGGGGCGCATGTTTCCCGTGTTTAGAACAGTCTGACAGCAAAATGACATTTCGAAGGAAAAAAGCCATTTAAAACTACTCGCGGCTATTGCATTGCCGGTCCGACAATACACATAGAAGTTCATTGATAAAAACGGCATGGGAATTCCCCACAGGGGAACCCCGAACCAAAATTAAAAAAAAAAAAAATGGCGTGGGGCTCCCCCTAAATTCCATACCAGACCCTTCAGGTCTGGTATGGATTTTAAGGGGAACCCTGCGCCACAAAAAAAAAAAAATGGCGTGGGGTCCCACCAAAAATCCATACCAGACCCTTATCCGAGCACGCAACCTGGCAGGCCGCAGGAAAAGAGGGGGGACGAGAGAGCGCCCCCCCTCCTGAACCGTACCAGGCCACATGCCCTCAACATTGGGAGGGTGCTTTGGGGTAGCCCACCAAAACACCTTGTCCCCATGTTGATGAGGACAAGGGCCTCATCCCCACAACCCTGGCTGGTGGTTGTGGGGGTCTGCGGGCGGGGGGCTTATCGGAATCTGGAAGCCCCCTTTAACAAGGGGACCCCCAGATCCCGGCCCCCCCCTGCGTGAAATGGTAAGGAGGTACAAAAGTACCCCTACCATTTCACTAAAAAACTGTCAAAAATGTTAAAAATGACAAGAGACAGTTTTTGACAATTCCTTTATTTAAATGCTTCTTCTTTCTTCTATCTTCCTTCATCTTCTTCTTCTGGCTCTTCTGGTTCTTCCTCCGGCGTTCTCGTCCAGCATCTCCTCCGCGGCGTCTTCTATCTTCTTCTCCTCAGGCCACTCCACACCCATGGCATGGGGGGAGGCTCCCGCTCTTCTCTTCATCTTCTTCATCTTCTTCTTTTCTTCTCTTCTTCTCTTCTTCATTTTCTTCTCCAGGCCGCTCCGCATCCATGCTGGCACGGTGACTTGACGGGACTTCCCTGTGACGTCACGGGGAATGCCACAGAGAAGTCCCGTCATGTCCCGTGCATCAGAGGGGGGCGGGGTCACCGGGTGGCCCCGCCCCCCGTTATTTAAGAACCGTCAGACGAGGAGACGCCGTCACACAGCGGGAGCCTCCCTCCATGCCAGCATGGATGCGGTATGGAATTTAGGGGGGACCCCCACGTCATTTTTTTTTTAAATTTTGGTTCGGGGTTTCCCTGTGGGGAATTTCCATGCCGTTTTTATCAATTAACTTCTATGTGTATTGTCGGACCGGCAATGCATTAATAGCCGCGAGTAGTTTTAAATGGCTTTTTTCCTTCGAAATGTCATTTTGCTGTCAGACTGTTCTAAACTCAGGAAACATGGCATACTATAGACACCCCCCAGCTACGAAATTTAAAGGGATATTACACTTTTATTGTTTGACTTTAAGCATTATTAAAATCACTGCTCCTGAAAAATTGGCCGTTTTTAAAACTTTTTTTTGCATTGCTCCGTGTCCCCTGGGGCACGACCCGGGTCCCCAAACACTTTTTATGACAATAACTTGCATATAAGCCTTTAAAATTAGCACTTTTGATTATTCATGTTCGTGTCCCATAGACTTTAAGGTGTTCGCGTTTTCGAACAAACTTTTTTCCTGTTTGCATGTTCCGGTGCGAACCGAACAGGGGGGTGTTCGGCTCATCCCTAGTCATCACAGACAAATAAATGCAATTCTGGCTAGAAAGTATCCCTGCTAGTTATTGAATACAACAGGTTTGATTTCTGGATGTGAGATAGTAAAAAAAAATGCAGCACCCAGTGGCCTGCAGGGAGAAGCATGCATATCAAAAGGGACACCGGAGATGTGTTCTTTCGTATAATGATTGGGAACAGACCACACATTACAAAGTGTAAAGCATGCACATCTACAGGGATGCCAGGGATGTGTTCTTTCATATAATGAATGGGAACAGACCACACATGACAAAGTGTAAAGCATGCACATCTACAGGGATGCCAGGGATGTGTTCTTTCATATAATGATTGGGAACAGACTACACATGACATAGTGTGAAGCATGCACATCTACAGGGATGCCAGGAATGTGTTCTTTCATATAATGATTGGGAACAGACTACACATGACATAGTGTAAAGCATGCACATGATTGGGAACAGACCACACATGACAATGAGTGAAAATGATTGATGGTGTAGTCTTCCACAGGCGCTGGTTCTAAGAAACTCTGTAGATTGCTTCAAAAAAAGTTCTGAACGTGTTTCTAAACACACAAAATGTAACTGGCTATTATGGTTATAAGAAATAACACAGTCGATTGTTGATTGACAGGGTATTTGGGTTTGTCTGGGATCAGGAAGAATTTTGTTTTGCCTGTTAGAGGAAATTGGACCGTGCTTTATAAGGGTTTTTCGCCTTCCTCTGGATCAGCTGAGGGTTTAGGGTTCAGAGTATTGAAGGTTTTATTTTTTTCCATTCTTTTTTTTATGGTTAAACTCCATAGAAGTGAGTCTGTTATCAACCTAACAATGTAACTAAAAATTCAGAAGCTGTGAGTCATGTGACCTTGATATATAGAAGAGTGGAAAGCCGAAGCAGAGACGCAGATAATGCTTTTCTAAGGTTTTCTGATTGTCTCTGTACATTTAATCTTCCCATTTGTCTCTTTCTCCCCCAAACATCTGTAAATGCCAAATTTTGGAGTGTAAGTAAAGCAAAGAGTCTCGCCGAAGTGACAGAGCGCGGCCGACATCCGCAAGAGCGTGCGGCTTCTTCTACGATGCTGAAGACTCCGAATTTGTTCGTTTGTCAAAACAATCATGCACTTTGCTACAATAAAAGCTTTGCACCCTCGGGAACAGAGCTGACCTGTTTAAATTTGGAATTCCTATTTCTTATTCTTTCTTGGAACTGACTTGAATGTTTAAAAACTTCAGCTGATCAGTCAAAATGAGATTCATAAAGATGCTTTTTTTTTCCCTAAAAGAAAAGAAAGGAAACACATGATTTGTGCCCACAGGACGGCTGTGTGCTTTATTTTATGACAGTTTAAAGAGGAACTGCAGTCTGCTCACATCATTTGTAATAAAAACATCTTTGCCATTCTGAAGCTTCCCTCCAACCACTTTGCATATTATTTTATATATACTGTGATTCTGTACTTGCCAAATATGCTGCAGAAATCTCCCTCCCACTAAGTCTGGCTGCATCCTTTTTAACTGTGGGCAGCTGAAGCTGCTGCCTATTCATTTCCTGGATTTACACAGACACACAGAGGCACACCTCCAGCTCTGCAGCTCTCATTAGCCCTCGTATGACTCACCCCCCCCCCCCTCCCTTCCTGGCAAACTCTCACGAGAGTTAGAGAGAGAGCTGTGCATGATGTCATAAGCCCAGGCTTTTTACCAGACAATTGACATGTGCAATTCGTTTCGTTCCAAATTTGTTTTTAAATTTGAATATTCGTAAATTCGAAAATCTGTAAAATTCAAAAATTCAAAATTCAAAAATCCAGAAATTTAAAAATTCATAGATTCGAAATGTTAAAATCCAGAAATTCTAAAATTCGTAAATTCGAAATTCAAAAATCCGGAAATTCAAAAATTCGTAAATTCGAAATCTGAAAATCCGCCAATTCAAAAATAAGAACGAAAATTCAAAGAATGAATATCCGAAAATAAGAACAAAAATCCAAAAACCCGAAAATTCAAAAATAGTTAATAGCTAACTATTACATTATAGGTATTGAAATTTCCTTTCAAATTTGGCAGTTAGTTAATGTAACGAATACGGATTAATCCGATGTTACGAATTATCCGAAATAATGAATGCCGCATCTAAACGAATGGAACGGAACAAATAACAATAATAATAATAAAAACTTTTTATTATTATTATCATTATGATTAATTATTAATTCATACTGTTCCATTTGTTTAGATGTGGCATTCGTTATTATGGATAATTCATTCACTAACAGCCAAATTTGAAAGGAAATTCCAATACCGAATAGAATTATATTGAAAGTGGAAAGTGGAGTTTGCATGTCTGCTGACTACAGAGCTACAGAGCATAGGTTTTGAGAGAAGGAACCTGCTCTGGCAGTTTTCTCCAGATTTTGCTTTTGCCGGGTGGGACTCTGTCATTTGGAGATTCCTAAGAGTCTTGGGTGGAGGGGATCTCCAACCCTGTGCCTGGATCCTGTGGACAGCCAGCATGGTGTGTGCCCAGGTGCACACAGCCCATATAACGAGGGGCTGGTGGGAGCAGTAGAAGGTGGAGTGTAAAGACATACCCCTGTCAGGAGAACTGTCTGCCCTGTGTGAGACTACATCCCTTGTGAGGGGGGACTTCTTTTCTGAAAGAATTGGGAAGGCCCGGATGGCTACAAGGGCCTAGGAGACCACATTAGGGTTTGGGAGGCTGGGAGAGCTGGGGTGGCTAGCGAGTCCAAGGGGGCTGAAGAAAGTCCTGAAGTCTTGGGGACAGTGAGTAAACCCAGGGGGCTGGAGAATCCCGTTAAGGCCAGGAGTAGGCCGGTTCAGCAAGGAACTGCAAGTCAAGGCAAAGTAAGCATAGGAGCCAGGTGGCTTGCCATTTTCTTATTTGATGGAGAAGAACCCATGTGTATAAACTTTTATTTTATTCCTTCTAATAAAAATGCGAGGTCTCAACCTCAAACCTGATAACTGACTGCCTTGGACTCACTGGAAAAATGCATCTACCACTGAGCTAAACACCCCCAATGTTAGTGTATAAAAGACACCTGTCCACAGAAACTCTTTCTTCCATTCAAACCTCACCATCATGTGTAAGACCAAAGAGCTGTTAAAGGACTTTGGGGACAAAATTGTAGACCTGCACAAGGCTGGAATGGGCTACAAGACCATCAGCAAGAAGCTTGGTGAGAAGGAGACAACTGTTATGCCCTGTACACACGGTCGGACATTCCGACAACAAAATCCATGGATTTTTTCTGACGGATGTTGGCTCAAACTTGTCTTGCATACACACGGTCGCTCAAAGTTGTCAGAAAATCTGATCGTTCTGAACGCGGTGACGTAAAACACGTACGTCGGGACTTTAAACGGGGCAGTAACCAATAGCTTTCGTCTCTTAATTTATTCTGAGCATGCGTGGCACTTTGTGCGTAAGATTTGTGTACACACGATCGAAATTTCCGACAACGGATTTTGTTGTCGGAAAATTTTATAGCAAGCTCTCAAACTTTGTGTGTCGGAAATTCCAATGGAAAAAATACAAAATAACCATCAATCGCCCTTGGTCTGGAGCTCCATGCAGGTATTCGCCTCATGGGGTAAGGATGATCATGAGAAAAGTGAGGGATCAGCCCAAAACTACACAGGAGGAGCTTGTAAATGATTTAAAGGCAGTTGGGACCACAGTCCCCAAACAAACGATTGGTAATACAATAAACCACCATGGCAGAGGCGTTGTCAGGGGGTGGCTATTGGGGTTACAGCCCCGAGCCTGGGGCTAATAGCCCCCAGTCTCTTGTCCTGGTCCTAGAATGCAGGGGACAGGGGCAGACTGAGCCGTGGTAGCACTGGCTCTGGCTCCAGCTCCGCCCCCCCTGACTCTACTCTTGGTCACTGGTTGCTATAGCCGCCTAGCGGCTAGCAACCAGTGTCGTCACTGCCAACTGTGCCCACACTGCCCAGCATTCAAAGTGGAGGAGGATTGCACTTCCTCCTCCGCGCTAGTGCTCATGGGGCCTGCCATTTCTGGACTGGAGCGTCCCTCCGGTGGAGTGCAGAGCAGCAGGGATAGGGTTACCTGGGCAGCCGGGAAGAGCCCAGGAGGGAGAGAGAGAAGACACCGCCACCCTGAGCAGCATCCCCAGCGCCTCCCAGAGCCTGCACTCCACCTATCAGTCCTCTCCCAGCGCGCTGTGACTGGAAGAGGAAGAAGGCAGGAATTACAATTTGGCCGCCGTGCGACATCGATCGGCGCTCGGGCGGGCGGCTCTCCTCTGGCTGCCTCACACACCAGCACCACGGCTGAGCTGCTGCTGCAGGACCTGGACACAGGTAGGTCAGTCAGTGTGTGTATGGCAGGTACCAGGTCAGTGTATGTATATCAGTTAGGTCAGTGTGGGTCAGGTAGGTCAGTGTGTGTAGGTCAGTGTGGGTCAGTGCATGTCAGGTAGGTCAGTGTGTGTAGGTCAGTGTGGGTCAGGTAGGTCAGTGTGGGTCAGGTAGGTCAGTGTATGTAGGTCAGTGTATGTCAGGTAGGTCAGGGTATGTAGGTCAGTGCATGTCAGGTAGGTCAGTGTATGTAGGTCAGTGTGGGTCAGGTAGGTCAGTGTATGTAGGTCAGTGTATGTCAGGTAGGTCAGTGTATGTAGGTCAGTGTGGGTCAGGTAGGTCAGTGTATGTAGATCAGTGTATGTCAGGTAGGTCAGTATATGTAGGTCAGTGCATGTCAGGTAGGCAAGTGTATGTAGGTCAGTGTGGGTCAGGTAGGTCAGTGTATGTCAGGTAGGTCAGTGTATGTAGGTCAGTGTATGTCAGGTAGGTAGGTCAGTGTGTGTATGTCAGGTAGGTCAGTGTGTGTGTCAGGTAGGTCACTGTATGTCAGGTAGGTAGGTCAGTTTAGTGGTCAGCATTGATGGGCACTAGTAAGCCAGGCAGCAACCAGCAAGTCAGCCTACCCCCCGCCACACAACCACACAATCCCTCCGCCCAACCAAAAAAACCCAGTACCACTAGAGGCCCCTCCGTGCCGGCCTTGGACTTTGGGCTGAAGCCCCTGGTCTTTTTGCCACCTAGCAACGCCCCTGCACCATGGATTAAAATCCTGTAACGCCCGCAAGGTCCCCACTTCAAGAAGGTACATGTACAGGCCCATTTGAAGTTTGACAATGAACATTTAAATAAATCATAGAAGGATTGGGAGAAAGTGCTGTGGTCAGATGAGACCAAAATTGATCTCTTTGGCATTACCTCGACTTACCGTGTTTGAAAGAAGAAAAATGCTGACTATGACCTAGAGCTGCACAATTAATCTCTAAAGAATTGAGATCAAGATTCTATCCTCCTCCCGATCTTAAAAAAGCATTTCCTCGATTCAGTGCAGAGAATTCTCTGGTCAAGCTGTCAAAAAAAAACAAAAAAAAAAACAGGCAGCCTGCCATGTTTCTCACATCACTAAAGAGAAACATTGTAACATTTAGTTCTTTTGGATCAAAGAGATGAACTTCTGTCTGTAAATGAGGTCAGTTTAACCACTTAACCGCTTGCCGCCCACCCACTGTCAAATGACGGAGGGACGGAGGGGCTCTTGTTCTGGGTGGACGTCGTATGACAGCGCCCAGAATGGCCATTCTCATGCACCCGCGGGGGGCACGCTGGCAGCGATCGCGGCAGTGCTGTGTTGCTAGGACACGACGCGACCCCCGATCCCTGTAAAGAGCTGATCATGCGGCTCTTTAACCATGTAATCGGCTGTGTCCAATAACAGCCAGTCACATGTAAATATGGAAGTGACGGTGATCGGCTCTCATCACCTCACACTGACAGAGTGTGTGGTGAGGAGAGCCGATCAGTGGCATCTCCTCACAGGAAACACTCAAACATAAATTGGGTAATACCAGCTTTTGATGCCAAGGGTTTTCTCTGCAGTAAATCGTTACATCTATTGATATTTTTGTTGAATAAATGATTGATTAAATGATTGAATAAATGCCGATCAACCACATTATCAACTATCCTCCATTGCAAGACCTCCCACATTATACTGGGTAGGTACAGTTTTTGCCACCAAAACAGCCCATACCCATAAAGGCATGCACTCCACTAGATCTCTGAAGGTGTGCTGTGGTATCTGGCACCTAGTCATCAGCAGCAGATCCTTTAAGTCCTGTAAGTTGTGAGGTGGGGCCTCCATGGATTGGACTTGTTTTTCTAGCACATCCCACAGATGCTCGAATGGAGATCTGGACAATTTGGAGGCCAATCCAACACCTCAAGGACACCTTCTTCCATTGCTGTTGGTCCAACAACTCTAATGCTGCCAGGCAGCATTAGAGTAAGCTACTGTGGTTTGCTTCACACCTCAGTAAGCCCACCAAGCCAGAACTGTCCAAGTGAATAGGAATGTTCAGCAAATACCCAGCAACTATGCGCAATGCAGCGCATTTGTGCAGCATTTCCAGGGTTAAAATAGGCAGTGATGAAGTAACATATCGCAGTTATACCTGTCAAATGCCTCAGAAAAGTTATCCATACACAGACTGCTTTTCAGAGGCACAGCAGTTTAGTCACTAGTCTAAACTTAAGTGAGGTTATAACCCCTGCCAGGATATTTTGCCCTCTGTGTCCCAGTGTAGAGATTGTCATTCATGTGCGGTCCAATAGCCAAAACAGCTGAAAGGAAATCCCTCCAAAGTGAGGAAGTCTCTGGTTGTCACCAGAACTAATGTCCCTATTGAAAGATTTCTCCCCTATTCCTATTCTGGTGAGGAGCTTGAAAGTGGAGATTTTCTTTCACTCTCAGTGATAGTGGTCACCAAGTCACATAGAGAGGATCTAGGAGAATCTTCCTAATGGGGACACAGACAGTTTCGTACTGCTGACATTTGTTCTCATCCCTCTCCACACCATCCAAAACTGAAAAAAGTTTTACCTTTAGTTATAATTTAAAGGTTAGTTCACCTTTCCCAAATTCTGACTATGTATGTGAGGGGCACCCATAGATGAAACAATTTGTGCACTGTGATCAAAGTTAAGTAATATCCCTGCTATAGGCATAGGCCATTTTTATCTACCTCCCAGAGCCGGTCTGAAAAACTCTTAGAAATGGCGATCCCTTCCAGACTTGTTGATAAGACATTGCTAGGATGATCCCTGTGCATGTGTCATTTGCTGTCTCCTTACTCACAGGAGCACTGAGCTCAGAGCAACTGTGACAGGGAAGAGGAAGTCTACATGTGCAGGGATATGAACTGGAAATTCCCTGATAAAGTCACGTGACGTAACGCGTGAGTGGAGGAGTACCAGAAGTGACGCCACACAGGAACGAGTTCGGCACTCGTAGATTTTCACCGGTTATCGCCTTTTAAATGTGAGTTCATGCTGTTTTTGTTTTAATAAATGCTAAATAAAATACGTTAATACACTATGAGAGTGTTCCTCTTTCTTCACCTACATTTATCTGGGAACCCACTGAAGAAGATCACCCTGTAGGAAATCCAGTACAGTTACAACCATATGCAGAGTATTGGAAGCATCTAAACAGAAGACCCCTAGAGGTGAGTCCATGCCAATCTCTGAGGGATATGATTCTATGCTGATTTAAAGTGGAGGTCAGCTGAAAAAAAATATTAAAAGCCAGCAGCTACAAATACTGCAGCTCCTGACTTTTAATATATGGACATTTACCTGTCCTGGGAGCCCGCAATGTCGGCAGCCTAAGCCGATCCGTCCTTCGGCTCTCGGCTGTTGCCGCCGCCGTCCTCGGTAAGGGAATAAGGAAGTGAAGCTTCACTTCCTGGTTCCCTACTGCGCATGCGTGAGTCGCGCTGCGTGTCCTCTCAGGTCCCTGCTGTGTTCTGTGTCTCACAGAATACAGCGGGGGAGGACGGGGTAGGCGCCGGAAGTGGCATAGGTCACCGCAAGTGCCGCGGTGAGCTATGCCAGGAAGTGGGAGCAAATACCTGTATTAGACAGGTATCTGCTCCCTCCTCCCCCCTGAAAGGTGCCAAATGTGACACTGGAGGGGGGGAGGAATCCAAAGAGTGTAAGTTCCATTTTTGGGTGGAACTCCACTTTAAAGTATACAGTGGGGACTCATGGCTGTATTAGATCAAAAGGGTGCTTCTACTAAATACTGAGCAAAGGGTCTGACTACTTAGGACCATGTGATATTTCAGTTTTTCTTTTTTAACCACTAGGCGTCCGCGCTATAGCTGAAAGACGGCTACAGCGCGGACTCCAATTGCCGGGAGGGCGTCCCTGGACGTCCTCCCTTTTACTTCCGCATTGCGCGCTCCCGCGGGCGCGCATCGGGGAAGTTTTGTGCTGGCCGTGTCCCTCGGACACAGCCAGTCACAGATCGCCGTAAACGGCCAATGACAGCGGCCGTTTACAGTGCGATCGCTCTGCCAATGAGAGAGGATCTCATATGTAAACATATGAGATCATCTCTCATCGCCGGCTCTCTTTCCTCACACAGAGACAGCGTGTGAGGAGGGAGAGCGGAACCGCTGCGGTGGTGAGTAAACAGAAAAAAAAAAACGAAAAAAAAAGTGTCAGCACAGTTATCTGCCCCAGCCATCTGCCATCTGCCCCAGCCATCTGCCCCTGCCATCTGCCCCAGCCATCTGCCCCAGCCATCTGCCCCAGCCATCTGCCCCTGCCATCTGCCCCAGCCATCTGCCCCAGCCATCTGCCCCTGCCATCTGCCCCTGCCATCTGCCCCAGCCATCTGCCCCTGCCATCTGCCCCAGCCATCTGCCCCAGCCATCTGCTCCTGCCATCTGTCCCCAGTGCCATCTGTCCCCAGTGCCATCTGTCCTGCCATCTGTCCCTGCTGTCATGTCCCTGCCATCTGTCCCCACTGCCATCTGTCCCCAGTGCCACGTATAAATGCCATCTGTCATCAGTGCCACATAGTGCCATCTGTCATCAGTGTCACGTGTCATCAGTGCCACGTATCAGTGCCATCTGTCATCAGTGTCATGAGTGCCACGTATCAGTGCCATCTGTCATCAGTGTCACGTGTCATCAGTGCCACGTATCAGTGCCATCTGTCATCAGTGTCATGAGTGCCACGTATCAGTGCCATCTGTCATCAGTGCCACGTATTAGTGCCATCTGTCATCAGTGCCATGTATTAGTGCCATCTGTCATCAGTGCCACATATTAGTGCCATCTTTCATCAGTGCCACGTGTCACCAGTGCCACATATTAGTGCCATCTGTCATCAGTGCCATTTGTCATCATCGCCACGTGCCATCAGTGCCACATATTAGTGCCATCTGTCATCAGTGTCACGTGTCATCAGTGCCACGTATTAGTGCCATCTGTCATCAGTGCCACGTATTAGTGCCATCTGTCATCAGTGCCATGTATTAGTGCCATCTGTCATCAGTGCCACGTATTAGTGCCATCTGTCATCAGTGCCATGTATTAGTGCCATCTGTCATCAGTGCCACGTATTAGTGCCATCTGTCATCAGTGCCACATCAGTGTCAGTGCCACGTATCAGTGCCATCTGTCATCAGTGCCACGTATCAGTGCCATTTGTCATCAGTGCCACGTCAGTGTCACATGTCATTGTCCTGGTTCTCCAGGGCCCTCAAAAGTGTAATAGGTAGTCAACAAATTCGATGTGTAATTTATGCTCCTAGAACACGTGATGGCGCTCCCTGCATGTTGGGCCTCTCTATGTGGCCAGGCAGTGAAAAAGTTCCACACATGCGGTATTGTAATACTCAGGAGGAGTAGCAGAATGTATTTTGGGGTGTCATTTGTGGTATATACATGCCATGTGAGAGAAATAACCTATTACAATGACAATTTTGTGGGGGGGGGGGGGAATCTTCATTTTGCAAAGAATTTTGGAAAAAATGACAACATCAAAAAACTCACCATGCATCTTACTAAATACCTTGGAATGTCTACTTTCAAAAAAGGGGTCCTTTGGGGGGTATTTGTACTTTCCTGACTTGTTCGGGTCACAAGAAATGAGATAGGCCGTCAGTACTTCAGGTGTAATCAATTTTTTATGATTTGCACCATAACTTGTAGACTCTCTAACTTTCACAAACACCAAATAATATCCACTAATTTGGGTTATTTTTACCAAAAATATGTAGCATTATAAATTGTGGCCAAAATTTATGAAGAAAAATTACTAATTTGCAAAATTTTATCACAGAAACAAAGAAAAATGCGTTTTTTTTCAAAATTTTCGGTCTTTTTTCATTTATAGCGCAAAAAATAAAAAACCCAGAGGTGATCAAATACCACCAAAAGAAAGCTCTATTTGTATGAAAAAAAGGACAAAAAATTCATTTGGGTACAGTATTACATGACGGAGTAATTGTCATTCAAAGTGTGAGAGCACTGAAAGCTGAAAATTGGTCTGGTCACGAGGGGGGTTTAAGTGCCCAGTTGTCAAGTGGTTAATAAATCTGCAAAAATGTCAACAATTCTGTGTTTTTCTGTCAATATGGGGTGCTGTGTGTACATTAATGAGAAAAAAAATTAACTTAAATGATTTTAATGGCTGCAATACAACAAAGAGTGAAAAATTTAAGGGGGTCTGAATACTTTCCGTCCCCACTGTATATATGGTGAAAGGCCAGGGAGCACAGAAGTGACATATGAAGAAAGGGACATAGTCACCAAATTATATGTATATTCACATCGTGGTGAAGGGACACCCACAGGGCTGGACTGGGACACAAATTTGGCCCTGGACTTCGTCCAGACCAGCCCACTTTGACAGGTTTCTCCCATGCCGGCTGGACAAACCCGCCCTCCCCAGCCGGCCAACCCCAATGGCCACCCAAGACCCCCCTCCCCCTTCACTAGCCATTAGCCGTTGTACTTTATTAGAGTAGAATGGCTGGTACCGGTGGGGAAGTTAGTCATTATTTCACCCGGGGCAAAGAATCAGTTTGTTGCCCCCCTAATGGGACAAGATTAGGCAGAAGTGAGAAACTCCCAGGCCATAGCTGTTGAGTCAGCTGTCTGTCCCCTCCCCCATGCTCCTTTTGGTCCCCCCATGCTCTTCTGCCCCCCTGTGCTCCTCTGGTCCTCCCCCTGCTTCTCTGTTCCCCCCCATGCTCCTCTGTACCCACATGCTTCTGCATTCTTCTCCTGATCTTCTGTTCCCCCCAGGTTGCTCTGGTACCCCTGTGCTTCTCTGGTCCCCCCATGCTTCGCTGGTCCCCCCCATGCTCCTCTGTTCCTCCCCATGCTCCTCTATTCCTCCCCATGCTCCTCTATTCCCCCCATGCTGCTCTGGTCCCCCGTGCGGCTCTATTTTCCCCCCATGCTGCGCTAGTCCCCCATGTGCTTCGCTGGTCCCCATGTGCTGCGCTGGTCCCCCATGTGCTCCGTTGGTCACCCGCGTGCTACGTTGGTCCCCCATGTGCTCCGCTGGTCCCCATGTGCTGCGTTGGTCCCCCATGTGCTTCGCTGGTCCCCCACCTGCTCCTATGGTCCTCCATGTGCTCTGCTGGTCCCCCCCATGCTCCTCTCCCCCCCTCAATGCTGCTCTGGTCCCCCGTGCTCCTCTATCCCCCCCCCTTTTCTGCTCAGGTCCCCATGCTCCTCTATTCCCCCCATGCTACTCTGGTCCCCCGTGCTCCTCTATTTTCCCCCCCATGCTGCGCTGGTCCCCCATGTGCTCCGCTGGTCCCCCATGTGCTCCGCTGGTCCCCCATGTGCTCCGCTGGTCCCCATGTGCTGCACTGGTCCCCCATGTGCTCTGCTGGTCACCCGTGTGCTCTGCTGGTCCCCCACCTGCTCCTATGGTCCTCCATGTGCTCTGCTGGTCCCCCCATGCTCCTCTCCCCCCCAATGCTGCTCTGGTCCTCGTGCTCCTCTATCCCCCCCCTTTGCTGCTCAGGTCCCCATGCTCCTCTATTCCCCACCATGCTGCTCTGGTCCCCCATGCTCCTCTATTCCCCTTCCCCCCTTTGCTGCTCAGGTTCCCATGCTCCTCTATTCCCCCCCATGCTGCTCAGGTCCCAATGCTCCTCTATTCCCCCCCCATGCTGCTCTGGTCCCCCATGCTCCTCTATCCCCCCCTTTGCATCTCAGGTCCCCATGCTCCTCTATTCCCCCCCATGCTGCTCTGGTCCCCCATGCTCCTCTATTCCCCTTCCCCCCATGCTGCTCAAGTCCCCATGCTCCTCTATTCCCCCCATGCTGCTCTGATCCCCCATGCTCCTCTATTCCCCTTCCCCCCCTTTCCTGCTCAGGTCCCCATGCTCCTCTATTCCCCATACAGCTCTGATCCTCCATGCTCCTCTATCCCCCCCCCATGCTGCTCTGGTCCCCCCACAGTGCTCACCTCCTCTCCCTGTCTAGTTATGAAGCGGACTGAATAATGACATGCTCCTCAGGAGTCGGCACTGAGAAGCTCATCATACGATCCGGAAGGAGGGCTCAGGGGAGCCACACACAGCTGTGACACAAGCTTCCAAGCTTCCTCTGCACTCGTTCTCCTGCTCTCCATCTAGATTCTCAGCGGCAGCAGACAGGATGGAGAGTGGGGAAAGAAAAGAGCAGGAGAACGAGTGCAGAGGAAGCTTATGTCACAGCTGTGTGTGGCTGCCCTAAGCCCTCCTTCCGGATCGTATGATGAGCTTCTCAGTGCCGACAACCGAGGAGCATGTCATTATTCAGTCCAATTCATAACTAGGCAGGGAGAGGAGGTGAGCGCGGCAGGGAGGAGGAGACAGAGGAGTGGAGGGGTGGCGGTCTTCTGTCACTGAAGCCGGCCCACTGAGCCATCGGCCCACGGGAAACTCCCGGTAGTCCCGATGGCCAGTACATGCCTGCTCACCCAGACTATTAAGGACATTTTATTTCTCTCATATTTGGATGTTCATATGATCTATACGTGTGCATGTTACAGTGCCCAGCCTTGAGGCACATGGTTGCAGTTATCCATATATATGCACTATCATATAAGGACAATTCTTAGAAGAAATTACGTTTTTTTCTCATGTTTTGATGTTCACATGATTTACACCTGTGTATGTTGCAGCAGTGTCCAGCCTTGAGGCACAGGGTTGCAGTTAATTACATATGCACTACACATATATAAATATATATATATACATATATATATATATATATATATATATGTGTGTATATTGTTTAAGAGTCACTTCAGATCAACCAGTGATCTGTGAAGCACATACACCATTAATTTTGTAGCATTATTATCACTTTATTTCAAAGGCACTTTATATTACATCAATTCTCCAGCAGTTATTCATAAAGATATGCACTATTAACACTTTATGTCTAGGATTTATATATTTTTTTGAATTTTGAAAGTATATTCATAGGAATCACTTTATTTATATGCACCTCTATGGACAGCGCAGCGCTACCCATTTCTTTTGATCTACAACTATTAGCCACGGATAAGCTATTGAGTGACAGCAGCTGTTTAGTTTATATATTCACATTTTACTGAAAGTGGTAGGGAGAGAGTATTACACATTATCATGGGATCAGCTTTCCAAGTAACAAGGCAGGATGGGGGGGTGCCATGTCTGGGAGTTTTTCAGCCGCACCATTTTTTTCAGTTGGGAAAAGAATTAATATATTGATTACAATATTGTACTATTAACCCTTACACAGCCAGAGCCAGTTTTGCATTTTTTTCAAACATTTAAAATACCTTTAAAAAGTTTTAGGCCTGAAGATTACATAAAATCCCCCAAACCATAATGTATTTTCTGAGAGTAGACACCCTTTAGAATAAAATAGTGATAGTTTCATTTTTGATGTCACGTGATATTATTGTAATATTAAAATGCAATGGGCGGGGACCTGATGACCAGTATCGTTAGTCAATTCAGGTAGCAGGTTACCGGCTCACCTAATAGGGTGGTGTTCCTTATCAAAACAGGAGAAGTAGTCAAAATAAAAGGGGAGTGGGAATAGGACCCAAGTGAAGGAAAAGGAACAAACTGTGGTTTAACCTGATATAACTTTATTAGAACAATTAGTAGAAAAAAAGACAACCTGGATCCTGAACAACGCCGGGCCTTACGAGAGCTAAAGGAGGCACCAAATTTGGTGATCAAGAAAAGTGACAAGGGGGGCAATGTGGTATTGCTCTCAACAGAATACTATGAAAATGAGATAAAAAGACAGTTAAATGACCGATCCACCTATGAAAAACTTCCTGCTAACCCCTTTAACCCTATAACCAATAAGCTGAATTTTAAACTTATGTTTGCGTAGAAAGCCGGCCTCTTCTCGTCTCATAATGAGTAGGAGCATCTGAAAGTGAAGGAGTTTAACACCCCTACTATCTACATCATTCCTAAAGTCCATAAATCCCTGACGAACCCACCAGGCAGGCCAATCAGCGGTGAAGTGTCCTCTGGAGAAAATTGGAAGATACTTAGATGCCCTACTGAAAGAAATGGTCTTTGAGTTACCCTCATACATTATAGATACCCTTGATGTATTAGCAAAAATTGAAGAGGTAACCGTATCTCCTGGAAGTCTCCTTGTAGGCATTGATGTAGAGTCTCTTTATACATCTATACCCCATGCATGGGGCTTGGCATCAGTGGCACACTTTCTTGACCAGAAATTTCCACGTATGGGACCTCAGAATGAGTTCATCCTTGAGATGCTGCAGTTTGCCTTGATTAATAACTGCTCTGAATTCCTAGGGGTCTATTATAGACAAATACAAGGCACCTCCATGGGGGCCCCTTGGGCACCTGCCTATTCATGCTTACATCTTGGTTATTGGGAAGAGGAAGTTGTCTATTGCTCTGAATCTTATCTAGACCATGCCAAATTGTGGCTAAGATTTATTGATGATGTCCTGCTGCTGTGGCAGGGGTCTTTTGAATCCCTTGAAGAATTCTTGAGCGAACTGAATGAAACACCTAACGTTCACCTATGACTTTTTGTTTTTGGACCTCCTAATAGGGATAAATAGAGACCATCTGTCCACAAAAACGTTTCGTAAAGCAACAGCAACAAACGCCCTTCTTTAGGCAACCAGCCATCATCCTAAGTCCTTGGTCAGAGGTATACCAACGGGGCAGTTTCTGAGAATTAGACGCAACTGCTCACTGGATCAAGACTATCAGGCTGAATCAAAGCAACACTTTAAAAGATTTAGAGAAAGGGGTTACCTGCATACATCTTTAAAGAAATCAAGAAAACGAGCATCCGCAATTGACCGGAAAGAACTGCTAATATCAAAGAATGACCAAGATGCCAACAAGAGCCTTTCTGATCAAGTGAAAATCATCACCACGTTTGATACACAGTGGGAAGATGTGCGAACGATCTTGACTAAACATTGGCACGTATTGATTAGAGCTACCCAGATGGCTTCTATAGTTGGTCCTAAACCCTTCATGGTAGCAAGAAGAGCCAAAAATCTGACTGATGAACTCGTCAGATCTGAATTTACCAGACCTAATCCACGCAATTGGCTCATGGACCTGCCTCCATTGCAAGGGATGTATGCTTGTGGAAAATGCCATATTTGTAGATTTGTAGATAGATCTGACTCATTTACAGATGCAACAAGAAGAAAGGTGTATCAAATTAAACATTTCGTTAACTGCAATACTACACAAGTACTGTATATGCTGGAATGTCCCTGTCATAAATTGTATATAGGCAAAACAAAGCGTCCCTTAAAGGTCTGTATAGGGGAACATCTCTCAAGTATTCATTCCCCAGATGACGATACCCCCATAGGAGAACACTTTTCAAAATATCACAATAGGGAACCAAACTGACTCAAAATTAAGGGGTTCTATGCCTCAATACTCCCAGTAAGAAGAGGTGACTTTGACCTGGTACTTCTTCAAAAAGAAAAGGAGTGGATTTTTCGGCTGGGGACGCTCGCGCCGAATGGATTAAACACTGAGCTGAATTTACAGGTATTCCTGACTCCGTAAGTTGATCTTGACCGAATTGATCAATTATCAAAATATCATGCTAAGCCTCAGTTTGTACAAATGTATCTATCTGTATATAGGTTTGCATTCACATCTTAATACAACTACTATTGAATTTAATAGATGTGATTAAACGCATATAATGTCAACTTGTGAATGGCGATTTTACCTTATACATCAATGATTATCTACTATGAACTGCAATAGTCATATACTGCCACAAGATGGCAGCGGTGTAAAAACACAGTCTGAATTCCCCTATGGGGTTAACATGACCATGTCTAAGCAGGACAGGACAGGACATGTAACAGGAAGTAATTCCCTGAGTGTCACTCTGAATGCCTATAAAAGGATCCTGTCCATGCAAACACTTCATCCTGAAGAAACCCACGTCACAAGTGGGTGAAACATGTCGGTGTGTGCGCCTACACATGCCCTCTGCCGATAGCCAACCTGGGCTTTTCATCACTCATTAGCCCTCATCCTATCTCCGCAAACTGGAAATCCATGAACAACCGAAAACTGGAAGTAAATGGCCAGGCGGCCCCATGCTGGTTTTGAGTGGATAACATCCTGTGTGTGTCACCAGGACTAGGAATACAGAGATTCGCATCCTGCACATCTGTGGACCCCTGGAGAGGACTCTGGATTCACCACCTTGTCGCTGCAATTGAGGACCAATCTAATATCGTCTAAACAGTGGGTCTCTTTTCAACTGGTATATCCAGCAAGTGATCACAGCCTGAACATTTTTTTGAGGCTCTGTGTTTTGACTCAGCTGACTGTATTTTCCTATCCAACCTATATGCGGTGCTATCTTTACTGTTTCATGGAAACATGGTGCCGAATGACTAACAGGCTTGTTGTGGATCTATTGTTTTTCCTTGACTCACGTCGTATGCTTGCCAGTCCCTCTGCTTTCCTATTGGAATCTGACTACACTAAGCAGGCGAACACATTGGGGTCAATTTACTAAAGGCAAACAGAGGGGTTGATTTACTAAAGGCAAATCCACTGTGCACTGCAAGTGCACTTGGAAGCTCAGTCACTGTAGATTCGAGGGGAAGATCTGAAATGAGGGGAAGCTCTGTTAAATTCTATCATCCAATCACGTGCAATCAAAAAATGCTGTTTTTTTATATTCCTTGCATGTTCCCCTCAGATCTACAGCGATTGTACTTCCAAGTGCACTTGTAGTGCACAGTGGATTTACTTTTAGTAAGTCAACCCAAAATTGTGCACTTTTCAAAGTGCAGTTGCACTCTGCAAGTGTAGTTGCTCCAGAGCTTAGTAAATGAGGTAAAGTTTCACTTTGAATATTTATAAAGTGGCAGCACAATGAGCAATTAGTGTAAAATGTTGAAAATCGCATTAGTGCATAAACCTAAAAAACAAGGGGTTGATTTACTAAAGGCAAATTCACTTTGTATTCAGTGTTGGTGCGTCCATTAAGGGCACACGGGCACCGCCCCCTCTCTCCAGCCACCCCCTCTGTTTACTATGGATAGATTCATGCATTGCATGAATCTATCCATGGCCGCTGTAGCCACCCCCTATTCAGGCGTCCGGACCCTTTTCGGGCGCCGGGAGCCTGAATTCCAGTGGCAGGGGGGTGTTTTTGAAGCACATGATTAGAGCCATAGGCCATAGGAGCCGCCAGCGGGAACCGATCGGGCCAGTAGATGCAGAGCATCGTTGTGCACTTCCTGGTGGTGGTGGAACGCGTGATGCAGCGGACGTGATGTCATCAGCCACAAATGTTGCAAGACGTGGGAGGCGACGTGACCATCATTTCCGGCTGATGACATCACGTCCGCCCCATCGTGCGTTCCACCGCCACCAAGAAGTAGAAGTACACACCGGTACTCTGCATCTACTGGCCCGATCGGTTCCCGCTGGTGGTCCTAATTCAGATTGATGACAAGCCTGGACTCTTGCACAGTGTCTTAATGCCTTTCACCCTACTCCCTTTGTCAGTAATGTTCTTTCAGTGGAATAAAAGCTGTTTCAATGCTACACTTAGTTGGCGCTGTGTATCTCTCTCTCCTCCCCTGTCACTGAAACCAGCCCACTGAGCCATCAGCCCACCAGGAAACTCCCGGTAGTCCCGATGGCCAGTACATGCCTAGTTGTCTACCTATAGAAGTCTCAAAGTCTGCCAATTAACATTGCATCTACTAAAGGGTGTCCTGGCCCTAACCCTCTCTCCCACAGTTTTGTTTAAGAGACAATAAATTTCTTTGCATTCAAGAAGTGTCTGGCGCCCATGAAGCTACCTTGCATTACACCCACCATGCCTTATAACCAACTCTACACAGAAGGATGTCAGCTGTCCCTAACTCTGGAGGTCACCATTAGGCCTGGAGAGGCCCGGTACTTGCCTACATAAGTCATAATGTGCTAGTATGAATCACATACTAGCACAATATGAGATAATTACCTAAATCTGTGGTGACGGTTCTTTAGCAGAAACGCGTTGGGTGGACCCCTCACAATTACCGCTACTTAAATATTGTTCCTCTGATGATCTTCTAATATGTGAGTTTATTTTTGATTATTTTTTTAAATAAAACAGTGTTTACGTTATCACGCTATGTGAGTTTTTATCTATTTCTCGCATGATACATGAATACCCGTTTGTGGCTTCTATTGGAGTATAATTTGTGTGCCGTGTGGGTTACTGTGGAAGCTCAATTGCCATCCTGGTTTGGAAACCACTGAGGATATCGGAGAAGATTTTATTACCTTGACCAGCTGGTCATTAAGCCTTTTCTGACTTGGATGACGTAAGTCCTTCCAAGTCAACAACCTCTGGTAAGCCTCTCGATGTTTTCGGTGATGGCCTTTGAACCACCAACAGCTCTTCTGCCCACTTTGGTTGTTTCCTTACTTCTACTTGCCTGTTTGATCCAGCCGATTTTTTACCATAACATTCAGATTGACATTGGTCCCTTCTAATCATTTGCCTTTGGTAGGCCCCCTAAGACCCTTGGTGGTGGCTTCTTCACTTTTACTTCATATTTCCTCATCAACATCGGTGGATTGTACTTTATACTATTTCTGGTGTCAACATCATTTGGACTTTTTTGATTTTTATTATTATTTTCAGTTTTATAGCATTTATATATGTACACGGTGTATTAAGTAGTTTACACTAATATTGCAATGTCTGTTCTCTTTGTTTAATATGTACACAATATTTGTACCATATATAGTACATCATAATTCTTGATAATAGCACCTTATTGTTTGGTATACACTATATACGGTGTTAAAATACCATATATTTAATTTAAAAGCTGTTTGGAGTTTATAGCGCTACACTTTTTTTGTATATAGACTCTCTGTTTACAGCACAGCTCTGAAAGTACAGCACGAGTAGTCGTTCCTTCAGAGCGCATGCACCAGTGACGTCATTGGCAACATCTAAAGTAAATATCTCCTAAACAGTGCATGTTTAGGAGATATTTACAATATCTATATATAAGCCTTATTATAGGCTTACAGTACTTATAGGTAAAAATCACACATGGGAGTTTACTCCCAACCAGTTCGGCTCCAGGGTAATTGTTTTTATTTTTCGCATACATATAAAATTCTTTGGCAATAAAATTGTTTATACCCCCACAAACATTATATATTTCCTGAAAGCAGGGACCCTGTACAATAAAAAGGTGATACTTGCAAATTTTTATATCACATGATATTTGCGCAACTGTTTATTAAACGCAAAGGTTCAGGAAGAACTAGAATAAAACGAATTTTAGTGCAAAAAACACACACTATAATACCAATTTTTTGATTAAAATATAAAAGATGAAATTGCGTGGAGTAAATAGATATCAAATATTCTATGTCTTGTGTGTGTGCCCTTGACATCGTAAAAAAAAATGTAAAAAAATTGTGTGTGCCCTTGACATCGTAAAAAACTACAGTGCCCAAAAATCACTATAGGTGACACTTTAAAAGCCTTTACAGCTCATCAGTTTAGAGTTAACTAGGAGCTTTTGTGCTAGAATTATTGTTTTCACACTTGGTTAGATGTGTCCCCTGGCTGTACTGGCCAGGAAATGGTGCATCTGAAACTGGAAGTGACATCACTTCCAGTTTCATTGTTTACATGTAAGATCGAGGCATGGATTCCCTCCCCTAGCCGGTGTTCTATCGCATAGTGCCTGTGACAAACGGCGCATGCGCCGTAGGGAGCAGCGCAACAGCTAATTTTACTATCAGCTGTTGTGACGATGAGACGGCGCCTGTGCACAATAGCCAATGGAAGAAATTTTTGTGTCAGATTGTGCCAAGCGCTGGCGAGGCGTGTTCATGTTGGTGAGGGGAGGATTAGTACATGATGGGGCGGATTATTAAATGATAGGCAGTGCTGCTAAACATATCTTTTTCTGATAGAAAAACCCGCCCTTCAGTTGGCTAAACACGCCCCGCAAGCGTCCAGGAAGAATAGCAGAAAAAAGATATGTTTAGCAGCACTGCCCATCATTTAATAATTCGCCCCCATTATGTACTAATCCGCCCCTCACTGACATGAACAAGCCTCGCCAGCGCAGGGCACAATCTGACAGACAATTTCTTCTGTCTGCTATTGTGCGCAGGCGCCGTCTCGCCATCACAACAGCTGATTGTAAAATCAGCTGTTGTGCTGCGCATGCCCCGTTCATCACGGGTACGTCTCGATAGCGGGCACTATCCGCGGTTGTGTTCCTGGGTCCCGGTAAGAGAGGGAGAGCCACAGCCATCAGCTTATGTTTAATAGTTCATTTTTTGGGCATATGTTGTACGTTCAAAGGGATGAACTGGTTAAAGTAGTATTAAACCCAAAAGCAAACATTTATTATATTGCAGCCTACCAATTCTTAGATGTGATGGCTGCATTCAGTTTGTTATTTAGGCTTTTATACTTCTATTTTCATCTTGTGATCCAGCCAGCAAGTGTGTTGTTTTTCACAGCACAAACTCTCCAGCAGAATGTATCAGTTTCCATGGAAAAGACAACCCACCTAATGCTGGCAGAGGCGATTAAAATGATCAGCTTGTATTTATTCATGTAAAACTTTTATCGCAAAGGGAAAAATAAACACTTTGATATAACTGATTATAAAGTGTGAGCTGGAGTTTGGCTTCAATTTATTAGTTGCTCTAAATCTGCTAATACATTTAACACTATCCTCCCCAATCCTAGACTGATAATGCTGCTCTCTGCTGTGCCTCCTTTTCTCATTCCTCCAGGAGTTGTGTGTTCACTAATACAGGAGGTGTGTTTCTGTCCAGAACACCAAGTGAAAACAGAAACAGAGGGGAAAAAAAGCCAAAGAAAAGAAAACATATTCAGCCTCTTCATCTAAAGATTGGTAAGCTGCAATATATAACATTTTTGGTTTTGGGTTTAATACCACTTTAAATGTGATGAATACAATAGCTTTTTTTCAGGCTTTATATATATATATATATATATATATATATATATATATATATTTATATATATTTATTTCATCCAATGATTTTGCCGCCAGTAACCGCCATTTGTTCTTAGGGTTGGCAATACTCACATATGTTTCTGTAGTCCTCAGAGACAACTGAGAACAAGTAACTGAATAGTCATCACAGGCTGTGAGCACAGGAAGTTATTGGCTCACAGCTATTAGCTTTCTCTGCCATCAATCATTTTTGCTTTTCCTTATGTGTGGGCTGTTCCTGGGCATTATAAGAAGGAAGAATATCCCCTTAGACAAGATTGCTCCTGATTAGCTGGGCTTTCTGCTGATCAAATGCTTGATTGTCATCTAGTCAAGCAACTGACCAGCAGGTTGTATGGTTACAATGATTGTAAATGATCACCAAAGATGGCAAAAATAAACCTTACAGGGGTTATAACCCTCCCTTACTCTATCCAATATGAAAAAAAACTTTTGCCTATAGTTCTACTTTTAAAGGTTAAGTTTATACCTGTGGTTGGGGGCCATAAAAATGTACGGTAAAGTTGCATTTTTAGCACTCCCTGACCACCCCCCTTAAGTTGCATTGGCAGCAGAAGAGGGTATTTACATGCTCTGGTCATGATGCTTTGGGTTCATGGCAAAAACTATCCAACTTGTTGGGATCCATTCAAACGAATAGGGAAGTGCCACAAAGGCCCTGCAGTCAAATACAATAAATGGGGTTACAGTGCGTTTGTTGCCAAAAATGGGGTTAAAACAGATGGTGGAGAGGCGCCACGTTGCTTCTTTACTGCCTTTCAATTGCCTCTGCAATGAAGTGGTGGATGTAGATGCACGTCTAAAGCCACGTACACACGATCGGATTTTCCGACGGAAAATGTGTAATGACAGGCTGTTGGCGGAAAATCCAACCGTTTGTATGCTCTATTGGATTTTCCGCGGACAAATGTTGGATGGCAGGTTTTAAAATTTTCCCGGACAAATGTCTGTTGTCGGATTTTCCGAGCGTGTGTACACAAGTCCGTCAGACAAAAGTCCAAAGTACAAACACCCATGCTCGGAAGCAAGGACGAGCCAGAAGCGGTCGTAAACTAGCACTTGTAATGGAGAATTTGTGACGTGGCAAATTATGAAATCTCAAAATGCAGCGCACAATTCTCTTCTTCTTTAATGGGATAATAATGAAGCTGCTTTTCTGGTGATACTGATGGAGTTATTGCAAACACATTTTCAAAGGCTTTTTTTTCTACTGATATCAAGAATAATATTATAATGCTTTTTTTTTTTTTTTTTTTTGGGCAAATTACCACAACACCAAAGATACAACAAATGTTGATGTCCCTTGTTCATTTTACAATATTTAAGTATTTTTTTAAAAATGTACCTGCCTACTCCCAAACTGTCATTTGGAGTAAAACACATAGCCAAGTATTATTCTCCACAATTTTTTTTATTGTGCATTAAAAAAAAAAGAAAACAAATAAAATTAGACATGCTATCTGCCAATAGAACTTAACCAAAAAGTGCATTCTATTAATCCAAAAAATATAGAAAATATAACAAATCAAATTATTATTATTCAACCAGAAAATAAAATCCTCATGCCTGTGTCCTGCTTCTTAATATAGGGGGTCAACAATGCCAAGAGTTGGTGAAAGCAGGGGTCCGTCATCCGGAGATAATTCCAAAAAAACTTCTTGATTATTCTCCTGAGCTTCCGCAGCAAAGGCATATGACATGATTGGTCCCGATTAATAAAGCAACCAGTTTTTGGTCCAAGAACTCCTCTTCCTCCTGTTCCTGGACTGGACTTGGGTCAAAGCACTAACTCCAAGGCCAATAATAAATAACACGTTATCTCCTCCGATTCCGCAACATGTCTGGTTGACGAACGGCCGTTCGGAAACGAACTGAAAAGCACGAAATGAAAAGCACGAATCAACACTCACCAAACTTCTAATAAAACGAAATTAGCAGGAGCCCAAAGGGTGGTGCTAAAGAGCTGAAAAACCATGTAGTACGTCAGTACATTCGTGTTTGTTGGCCAACAATTCCTTGCCGTTGGTATGCAAGACGAAGTCCAAGCACATGCCTTTGGACAAAAGTCTGAGGTTTTTTCTGCGGAAAATCCGATTGTGTGTACGAGGCTTTATGCTGAGTTCACACCATGTGTGGCACGGGGCACAGCAGGGGTCCAGCGCATCCCCGTTCACTGTTTCAGGTCAGAATTAGGTCTGAATTTTTGCCTGAATTTGGACCTGAAACTGAGCCAAAGACGCACAGGACCCTTCTGCTGTGCGCTCCGTGGCTGTCCCAGAGATACGTGAACCGACTCCACTGGGAGCCGTTCACACTCTCCTGGCATGCGAATTGGATGCGGGGAATCCGCATTCAATTCGTATAAGGCCTGGTTTACACCTATGCATTTTTTAGTGCGTTTTCAGTTTTGCAGAAACATACTACAGTTCATTTAACATGGTTTCCTTTGGATGTAGTTCACATCTGTGCATTTTATGGGATTTTTTTATGGTTTTTGGTTCCATAGACTTCAACGGACCCAAAAATGTGTATTGAAAAAAGCAAAATGCACCTGGAATATGCAAATTACAACCTGCGTAGTTGTGAATCAGGCCTAAGTGTAAACTCAGCCTAAGAGCCCATTCACACAGGGACGACTTGTCAGGCGACCTAGTCGCCTGACAAGTCGCCTCCCGTTCTGTGCTATGGAACCATTCTAAGGGGAGCGACGCAAGTCGCTCCGACTTAGAAAAAGGTTCCTGTACGACTTCGGGGGCGACTTGCATAGACTTCTATACAGAAGTCGTTTTGCAAGTCGCCCGGGCGCTCAGTGAGGCGACCTGCAAGTCGTGTTGCCCCTGTGTGAATGGGCTCTAAGGCCCCATTCACACTAGCGCGTTTTTTGATGCATTTTGCATTTTGCAGAAATGCACGGGAATTTTTTAACATGGGTTCCTATGGAACATGTTCACATCAATGCTTTTTTGTATCTCAGCGTTTTTGGAAAGGGTCGGGGACTTTTTTTCATGCAAAAAGCAGCGTTTTGCATGTAATGGTTTTCAATGGACAAGCATCAAAAACGCGAGTGCTGCGTTTTTGCAGCGTTTTTGATGCGTTTTTGATGCGTTTTTGGTGCGTTTTTGCCGTTTTTTTTTTTTTTTTTTTGTAATTTTTTTTTAAGACTGTAAAAAAAAATGAAAAAAAAAAAAAAACGCAAAACGCAAATCGCGGCAAAAACGCGGCAAAAACGCCGCAAAAACGCGGCAAAAACGTGGCTCAAAAACGTGGCAAGCATGAAAAAAAAACCTCCAAAAACGCTCAAAAGCAACATGCATAGGTGTGAATCGAGCCTACGGCCTGAGTCATACCTATGCAGGTGGTAGTTTGCATATTACAGGTGCATTTTGCATTTTTCAATACAAGCTTTTGATCCATTGAAGTATATGGAACCAAAAACCAGAAAAAAGTCCCTGACTCTTTCCATAAAATACACAGATGTAAACTACATAAATAGGAAACCATGTTAAATGGACTCTAGTGTGTTTCAGCAAAACTGAAAACGCACTAAAAAATGCATAGGTGTGAACCAGGCCTAAATCTAGCCTTACTGTAAACACTTGAACTCAATAATTTGAAGGAGTCTTCACATACTTTTGATCATCTAGTGTAGAGATGATGGTCCCGCGTCCACAATTGGTCTAATAGTGTATAAAGCATTTAAAGATTTTAGCTTCTTGTCCTCTGCACTGCAGTACCTGTGACTAGGAAAGTGTTAATATTGCATGTGGGCAAGCAATCATCTGATTGTTGTCAGGCCTCATGGGTCAGCAGCTGAGCAAATGCTTTTCACAAGTTCTGCCAAGCTGGTATGCATTTGGCAGAGGAGACAAAGCCTTTGGGTAAATATAGTGGTTTTGTATCGAGCTAGCAATTCTCATGTAACACAATCTAACATTAGGGGTGATCTCTGCGCTTTCAGCGCTCCAGCGTGGGGGTTGCAGGTGCACAACGAAACCTTACGAGGAAGGAACAAAACACACCATGGCTTTTCATCAAACTATATTACTAGGTTGTAACAAATATACCTGAACGTTCCAACTGATCTTCATTGTATGCTGTGCACCTAACAACTGTGTTTTCAAATCTCCGCTTCTGGCTTTCATTTGATCTCTCCTCTAAGTAGGGGAGCTTGGTGAGCCATAGGAGGCAATTGGTGTGGCAGGGTGAATGCCTGGCAGCTGCTGCAGGAGACATTCATTCTAATAAGATGCAGCAAGCAAGCAACATTTCACTGATAAAACGTGTGTAATGAGCCATTTGATCCCAGCACCTCCAGGTGCATAGTGGATTTTAGTAGTGCCTCTGGCACCATAACGGAGGGGCACTGGACTAGCATGCTCAAGGTGGACTCTAGGCAAAGCCCAGCATTTAATAATAAATGTGTACAATGACAAACCATTCACTTATCTGCTTCTGTGTTTTTCAGGGAGAAAGCAAAAATAATTGTAGCTAAGTCCCAGGCCTCCTTTAGTCTAATGAGAACCTCCAGAGCCAAGAGCTGCTGACATCCTTCTATATATGGTGGGTTAGGCATAGTCGGCGTAGTGCAAGATAGATTCATGGGCGTCAGACACTTCTTGAATGCAAAGAGATTTTATTTCTCTTGAACAGAACTTTGGGAGAGAGGGTTAGGGCCAGGACACCCTTAGGTAGCTACAATGTTAATTGGCAGACTCCGGGACTTCTATATGTAGACAGCCATGCAGGGAAAGGCATCCAGCAAGACACCACATCTGCATGCGTAGGAGCGCTGTCTCCTATGGCAACAGTCTTAGAACAGTTCCTAACACAAGTTGTAACAAACTCCTTTACTCTTATACAGTCACTTATCGAATCCTTTGAGCTCTTCAAATCTTCACTTAACTAAATATCTCCCTCAAGCGTCACCCTCGCGTCCCTGCTGGGTCCTTGGCTTGGCACTCCAGATACTTGTCAAGCTTCACCCCACTGGCCTGCTTGGTCCCTGGCTTGACACACAAGGCTGCTCTGCAAGCGTCACCTCCGCTGGCTGGGTCCCTGGCTTGACACCTGCTGAAGTTTCCCAATTCTTCACCGTCCCTGGTTGGTAAGAATACTGCTCAGCTACTCACTGTGGTCCCTGGTAGTAAGGTGGTTGGTCCCTTAGTGGCGACAGGATAGACCCAAATTCTGGCTTAGCAGCCCGGGCAGTACAACACACGTCCACCCAGACAGCCGTCCAGGTAGCACAGAACACTGATCACCTGAATCCACCCAAATATATAAGTTCTCCCAACAAGCCAAGAGATTTAAGAAAACCCCTGCCCATTGTCTGAGATACCCCATATACTCCTAATCTGTCCTTGCTTTGTCCTTGTCTTATCTAATGTCACCAGGTACCGGCCACCTAGTGGCAGAAGAGAGAAGTGCAGCAATTCCAGACTTAGGGTGAACTCAATTGATCCCTGACAATGAGTCAAGGTAACTACACCTGGCAGGTAAATTTAGGAGCAACCCTGCCTAAACATCAGGGTGTTAAATCCTTCCCCTGCCTACAAAACTACGTCTAGGAGTTTGCAGAAAAACAATTTGAGGTCTCAAGCCTGAGAGCGAATGTCCTGGCAAAAACTGGGATGGGTGGGGAAACAAGGAAGGAATAACAATGACAACAGTATATGTGGAGTACCACATGAAATAAACATGAGTATCAGACACATGAGAAATGGTAGGTCATACATGACAGATAAGTATCAAACATTATGTACAATTTTTAAGGTGGCTTAATGACCTTACCTCCTAACTATCTATCAAATATATCCAGTGATAAGAGGTATAAAGGATAACAATGAGCCAAGGTAACTACACCTGGCATGTAAATTTAGGAGCAACCCTGTCTAAACATCAGGGTGCTACATAATATTCCAAAAAAATTTTCTATGTAGGAGAAACCTAAAATGCACCTGAACCCAGATTATGGACATTAAGCCCTGGTTCACATCAGTGCGACTTTGAAATCGCTCTACTTCAGCGAGATTTCAAAGCCGCGGATCAGAGCGGTTGTGGCTTGCGACTTCTATGCAAGGCACAATGAAATTTGAAAAAAAAGTAGTACAGGAACCTTTTTCAAAATTGCTGTGACATGAGTCATGACAATTTGAACGGTTTCATTGCTGGCAATGGGATGCAACTTGTCATGCAATTTGAAACTTTTAAATTGCATGACAAATCGCATTGGTGTGAACGATGGCTAAACTATCTGCATTAAGCCAACAGCACCTGGTATTCCCTTTCTCCTATCCAAGTACTAACCAGACCAGACCCTGCTTAGCCTCTAAGATCAGATGAGATTGGGCATGTTCAGGGTGATGTGGCCATAGGCAACAATTTGCATATTCTTAAGCAGCCTAAAAATTGTGGAGATTTCCCCTCTCTTCCTGCCCCATAGCCAGAATAGGAGATTAAAGGAAAACCCCTCTAAAGTGAGGGAATCTCTGGTTGTCACTAATGTCACCAAAACTAGTGTCCCCATTGAAAGACTTTCCCTCTATTCCTGTTCTGGTGACAACGTAAAATTTGGGATTTTCTTTCACTTTCACTTTTGGTAAAAAGTACAAGTAGAGAGGGAAAATCTCCTTAACTGAGACACAGACAGCAGTAACAACCTGACAGGTGTTCTAATCTCTCACCACTCTATTCAAATCTAAAAAGTAAAGTTTTTCCTTCAGTAATACTTTAAAGATCATAGCAATGCCTCCTAAGTTGAGTGTTAGCCCCCGTTCACATTGGTGCGACAAGTCACATCCTCATAGTTCCCAACTGTCCCTGATTTGGAGGGTCTGTCCCTGATTTAAAACAATGTCCCTCTGTCCCTTTTTCCTCCTCATTTGTCCCTCATTTTGGTCTGATCTATATAGTTGTATATAAAATGCATTATTTATCTTTCATAAAGTATTTCCCAGAGCTAAACCTTTCATCCGATTTCTAAATTGCTGCATTTGTAAATTTCAGCAGCTCATAACAAGGAATATTAGTAGTAAAAAAAAAACACTTGTGAGTTTAACTCATTATTTTCCATAATTCTTTTTTAAGGGGGCGTGGCAGGGGGTGTGTCCTATGGTTACATACTTTTGCTAATAGGTGTCCCTCATTCCCATCTTAAAAAGTTGAGAGGTATGCATCCTATTGCTGGCAATCGCACTCTTCAAATTAGTGCAACGCCAACTTTGCGGTGCCGCATCAATTTGAAAAATTAGTACATCGCCAAAGCTTGGAAGTCCTCATCATTAATGCTTTCTGAAACTACGAATAGAATACATCAGGCCATGATCCTCTCAAAAACAGATGTCATATCCAACGAAAACATACCTAAATTTGATAAAAATTTGGAGTCCTTGGGTGACCTACTTTCTTTCTCCTAATTTTGACACTTCTTTACTAAGACCTTGGTAACTACAGGCATACCCCACTTTTAAGTACACAATGGGGTTTATTTACTAAAGCTGGAAAGTGCAAAATCAGGCTAATTTCTGCCTAGAAACCAATGAGCTTCCAGGTTTTATTACCAAAGCTTAATTGAACAAGCTGGGGTTAGAAGCACATTGGTTTCTATGCAGAAGTGAGTCTGATTTTGTACTTTCCGGTGTCTTGCCGAATAAGTTCCTTCGGCGGATAAGTTCCTCCCCTGTACTGCGCAGGCGCAGCGCCTGCGCAGTACCAACTAGTAACAGCCGCTGGAGATAGCTGAAGCTCAAAATCCACAATCAGCTGTACACGGCGCCTGCGCTCTGGGTCCAGGTTCCTTCCCTACCATCCAAGTGGACCTAGAGGGGGAATCTAAAAGAGCCGAGCGCAGCGAGGCCGTGCCCGAAGCGTGGCAAGCGGCCCTCTTACAGGCGCCGTCTACAGCTGATTTGGACCTATTCCCCTTCGGCTATTTCCGCCGGATCCTACTGCGCAGGCGCAGCGCCTGCGCAGTAGAGGGGATCCTTATCCGCCGAGTGGAACTTTCTTGGCAGAACACCGGCTTTAGTAAATAAACTCCATTGTGTACTTAAAAGTGGGGTATGCCTGTATATAACTTTGTTTTGAATAACTGATAAAAAGATACTATGTACATATCCTCTACTAATCCAGACTTTTTTATAATTTTTTTTTTCTTCTTCTTATCTTTACTTTCCTTTAATTCTTTTCTTTTCTCCTTATTCTATCCTGTCTTCTCCTATTTATTTTTACATAATGAAATGGTAGTGAAACACTTTTATAATGCTCAATTATAATACAATAATAGACAGTAAGCTCTAATGTCCTATTATAAATAACTGAATCTCGTAGTAATTAATATTATTTCTTTATTACATATTACTCAAAGTTAAAAGTTTAACAACTTTTTCATTTTTTGTTGCTCTTGATTATATAATTGTTAAAATTGATTGTAACACCTTAGTCTTTCTAAAACATATAGCCTATTTAAGTCTTTCATTGCTTACTAAGCAAGATACTAAGATCTGAAAGATCTGATATGTAAATTCAACTAATGCTACCATTTCATGTAATCAATATTTTGTTAATTGTACCAATGTTTATATTTTCAAAATCAATAAACAAATTTGACAAGAAAAATTTGTACATGCACTACTTTTGACGATTTTCGGTGCAACCTGAATAGACATCTGTGCATGAAGCCACACAGATGTCTTCAAAGTCCCACCCAAAGTCGCACTGACATGCAGCTTAATAATCATGCAATTTCAGATGAAGTTGCGCGATTTCAAAGCTGCAGTCAATGTGAATGGGGGCTCAGTCTCTTTCAAACAGTTTACAAGTACCTGTTGTGTGTTTAAATTAGAAGGAAGGCAGCCTGCCAAGCTTCTGCTCTCCAAAGAAAATAAAAAGGGAAAAGAGAGTTTGAGAATGTATTTCTCCACAATGCCTATAGATACAGAGGTGACTGCGGGCTTGATTTAAAGTACTTTCAGTGCTTGTTTAAAATATGTAAATACTTTTTGCACGTAAACATCAAAGACGTTGCTGCCACATAGTAGCCAGCTTTATATAACTAATATTTCAAGGATTGCATCTTTCAGACCTTGCCCAATCCTGATATATACAATGAAATTACAGTAAAATGAAACTACTTTATTCTCGTGTTTGTCTTTCTTGACTATAGATTTATTTTAAGGATTCACAGACATGCACAGGTGAACAGACATGAAAGAAGAAACCCTAAGGTCTTTTGTTTGATAACAGAACTTTTTATGCATAGTCTGCGTTCAGGTACACTATATGCCTCCTTTTACATCAGAGGATATTTGCCTTTCCTTTCCTCCTCAGTCACTCTGTTTAGTCACCCCTACTGAAATCACTGTGCACCTTAAGGCTTCATGTACACGTGACGTTTTTACAACCTCTCCTGAACGATTTAACCTGACAGATAGTAGCCCGCGTTTAAAACGTTCGTTTTGCCACGTTTACATGCCGCGTTTAGCCACGTTTTGCCGCGTTTGCATTTAGAAGTGTTTAAATAATTTTTTTTTTTAAATTTTTTTAATTCTTTCAAAATAGCCTAAAAATGAAAACCGCCTGTAAACTAAACGCGGCTAAACATGAGTTACCGTGTTTAGCCGCGTTTGGAAGTGTTTTTAGCGCTTGAAAAGCCTCTAAACACAGCTTCTGAACGCATTTGTTTGGGTTCCAAAAAAAGTTTCTAAACTCAACTGCCTAAAAACGACTATAAACAACCCTGTGTACATTTACTGATAAGATAACATAGAGGAGAATTCAGGAGCAGTTGAAAAAAATGCCCAACTGCTCCTAAATGTCCGTTTACCAGCAGCAGTGTACATGAGGCCTTAAATGTTTTTTTTTTAAACTAGTTATTAGTGTAGTTACGTTCCCTGTATCATTTTTTTGCCTGACCGTTAATTATGGGCTCACATGTTGTGGCTGCAGTTTGTAGTGTCATGTATTCATTCACCTAGCTGGTCCCTATCTTCTAAAGGGACAATCAACTTCCTGTTCTGGGTCACACAACATCCAATCCATACCAAGTCATTTTCTTCTTCTTTCTTGTTGCATCTCAAATGTAGGAGTGCTGTTGTGATGTAAGATTGTATGGTGATGTGTCTGCTAATTGCTCTGCCCATTTGTGTCTGTATATTGTAATTACTGTGTAGTCCTCATCTGCAGAGCACTAGCCTAGGAGACCCAGGGATTTTGGGATATGTAGTCTCTTCACAGGAAGCAGCAGTTCCCAGAATACAGACAGAAGTCATGCATTAACCTGTGAACAGCCATTCCGCCTGTCTCATGTTTGAACACAAATAGAAACTACTGGCGCAGGAATGTGATGACTTACTCTGCTATAGGCTGTACGTACAGGTCAAGAAATGACACCATAATGCACATCTTATGCAGGTGAAAACACGAGGTGCACCTTGCCCAACCTATTTAAGATCCCAACCGATATTGGAATCAACTCGGACTTATGGGTACACCCAGTTAAATTGGAAGCACTAAATATTAACCTCCCTGTTTTGTTACTAACATCTATTAAGACTTCCATTCCCTCTAAATGGTATGCACATGCTCTTTTATATCTTGGTATAAAGTTCACCTTAGACATTTTGTTGTTACCTCGGCTAACTATATCCTTTTTTACACTTTACTGGAAACGTGGTCCACCTAATCTCTTTCCTTGATGGGTACAATAGCTGCTAAAAAAAATTACCATACTCCCCAAATATTGTATTACTTTTATTCTCTGCCTGTTCCTTCTCCTGAAAAGAAAAGTTGAAAAAACTCATTGTTAATCTTCAAGTTTATAGGTGGTTCTAGAGCAGTGGTTCTCAACCTTACTAGTGCTGTGACCCCTTGATAAAATTTCCCAAGTTGTGGGGACCTCTAACAGTAAAATTATTTGCAAAGCGTGGGTTGTCAGCACCCAAAGCAAGACAAGTAATTTGCGCCCCTAACCCACAGACATTTAGCGCTCCCTGAGTCCCTTCCACTCTTATAGTATTAAAACCCCTTCTGGTACATTACATCTTTCTCTTTGTTTTCCTTTCTTTCCCTTTTATCTCTCTCTATGCTAATATCTTGTCCCCTTTTCTAGCCATCTTTCTTGTTCTCTTATTCTTTCTCTCCCTTTTTCTTTGTTCCTTCCCCTTTTTTCCTCTCTCCCTTTTTCTTTGTTCCTTTTCCTCTCCCTTCCATGTATTCTCTATTTTTATTCCTTCTCTTACTCCTTGGTGGGGGGGAATGGGATTAGTGGCAGTGCTGGCAGGGAGTTGGGATGAGTGGCAGTGATGTGGGGGAGTTCTGATGAGCCAACTTAGGTGCTCTTGATCAAAGTCATCTGCTGATCTGAGAACTGTAGTGGGGACTTTTAATGGCAACTATAATCACAGGTAGTGTTACTCACTGTGACTCCGGCTTCACTTTGTCTCCAACTTTGTGGTGTCTTGCAGCAGCGACAACGATGCCGAAATCAGGAGATAGGGTCTCCTCCAGCCCCACCCACTTCATTCCTCACCAGTCAGCTGACCTCTAGTCTCTGCCCCCCAGCCGTGCTGTGGACTGAATGGGCAGCTGCGAAGAGGCTGAGTGGGTGGCCATGGGCTCCAGGAACAGCTCAGCTGGGCAGCCACGAAAAAAGGCCTGGGAGAGCAGTGCGCGCTTCAGGAACAGCCCAGGATTCGGTGACCCCTGGCAAATCATCATTTGACCCCTAAGGGGGTCCCGACCCCCAGGTTGAGAACCACTGTTCTAGAGGATGCTGCATCGCCCACGCAGCTCTTTATGCTGCTAATTCACATAGCAGGATCAACAAGTAGTTGAACAAGTTCGTTAGGATTTACAAACACACTATGGCTTGGTCAGCGCATAGACATACTTAGACTATTGCTCATTTACAATTATGGAAAACATTTTTTTTTGTAACTGTGTTTCTCCTACCAACATCCCATGATAATGGCCAATCCAAATTCAGATCAGGAATTGTAACATTCGTGCAAGGTACATTATTTACCAGCACCCCACACCATTCTTTTACTTCCAGTTTTCATTACTGTCAGTATCTCAGTTGAGAAGATTCCCCAAACTTCTTGCCTCAATCTTTACCCAGGAAAACAGGGATATCTTCCCAGGTAATAACCGAAGCATAATAAGTATTGATGCTCACATTACTAAAGACCTACGAAAGGTTCTAATTTCATTGGGTAAAAAAGAAAAACAAAACCTGGGGAAAAAATGAATGCAACCTCTACATCTAAAGACTGCTAAGTTACAATATATTACATTTCTGTTCTTGGGTCTCGATAGTCAACTGAAACCTAAAACCCAACCCAGGGCCAAATCCTACCTCTACAGCCATGCCCTTTCCCACAAATCCAGACCTCAAGAGAAAACCTTGAAGCCAGGTCTGATAACCTACATTTTTTGCAACTCAGTACCGACCTTTCCCAGATGGCATTAAAACAAAAAACCTAAATATGGAGACAGATGTACAAATTTTCGATAAACTAATTAATTCATGGAAAACCACAAACAAAGAAACCTGCAAAACTGTTAACAAGGCCCGATCTGTGTAAATGTAGACAAAGGATTTGCAGAGTAACACTCAATCAAACATAGCAACAAATGAATACACTAAATAGCTGAATAAACATGATCCCTATAAATCCTCCTAATTTGAGGCACGGCAGTATCCTGCAGCTGTTGTGCATCAGTAATTTACTCTCGGGAAAGAAACTGCTGATAGGTTTGGGCAGGCAGCTAATGTGAATGTAAGAGTGGAGATAACCGATGCTTGCTGTAAGCCAGCTGAATCCTAAAAGTAACCCATAGAGAAAAAATTGAAAAACCCATCGGCAACTAATACAGTGCCTAACAAGTTCTTAGAGGCATAATATTTACACCAGGCACAATAAATTTGTATCCCAATAGATTTGGTGACAATACATGGCTTCCAGGATTGTCTTGTTCTGTGGGTAGTAGAGACAGTTGTTGGCTTCCTTCCCAGTTGATTGTCTTGCTGGGAGGCTGAATCAAGGTAAACTAAGATCTCATACACACTTCCACTCTTGAACACACATATTGTAAGGGTCACCATGTTCTACACGCTTATGGGGCAGGAATATGCATATAGTTTGTCCTACAGTGTCAACATTCCTATTATTTAAAATAGTACTCTAGTCAGGGACCAGTCCTTACAATTAATATGTTCTACCCACTCTAGCTATTCAGTGCAGATATTTATATAAGAAAATTAAAAAACAATTCTAAATTGTCTGTTCTTGCAAAATCTGTGTGATCCCAGCTGTAATACCTGAGGTAGGTCCCACAGTTTTATCAATGGATACCATATTTTAGACCCTCATCAAGGACTCCAACCGCCAACATCCACCCACATCAGTAAGAACGACAAAACAAAATCACCAATCACGTGTCCATCACCACCACCATGTTGCCTGTGGCAGCTGCCGGCTCTTACGGGTGTTGGCACGGCTAGCCCACCCCTCCTCCTTACTGTATGGGACTGCTCCTCATGTATCCCAGGAGGCACTGGGGGCACTGTGTTATTTGCCTAGGCAAACTCTGGAAGTTGAGGGGCGGGCCGAGTCTTTTAAGCCATGAAAAAACAGTAAGTAAACAGAAAACTAACCTGAAGAGGAGGAGAGTTCACTGGGAGGGTGAAGGTCCACTATAACAGACATTCATACATGCACATACAAAGGCCAATTTAGACAGGATCCAATTAATCTACCAGCATGTCTTTGCAGTGTGGGAGGAAACCGGAGTGCCCGGAGGCACAGGAAGAACATGAAAACTCCATGCAGGTAGTGCCATGGTTGGGATTCAAACTGATGACCCTAGTGCTACCAGGTGGAATTGCTAACCGCATAGTCACTGTGTTTATTATTTATTATTTGTGTACTGCAATTTACATTTTTCCTTTTTTTGTACTATTTTTCATCTTTTTATTTATTTATTTTTTTGGGGAAAGTTATTTTTTTCTGCTTATATGGGATCTTTATTTTGACATTAATACAGGTTCAGGATAGTTGAAAGGAGTCATTTAAAGCCTATTGCACCCTTAAAACCATGTTAATTTTGCCCTTTCTGCAGACTGCAATGTATTTTGCCAAAATGGCATTTTTTTTTTTGTGAAAACTAGATTTTCACAGAAATTTTGAGTACATTAAAACTCTCAATTTCGTTCATTCATGTTCTACAAATTCTAGACCAGGGGTCTCCCAGCTTTCCAAACACAGGGCCATTTTACTGTCCTTCAAGCTTTTTAGGTGCCGTACAGTGAGAGTAGAAAATGTCCTGTGCCTGTGGGAATAAATAATGCCCTGTTGTTGGTGTCAGTGGAGAGAATTGTGTATCGTTGGTGTCAGTGGAGGGAATAGTGCCCCATTATCGGTGTCAGTGGCCGGAACTACACCCCACTGTTGCTTTCAGTGGGGGAAAAATGCCCCAAGGGTCAGATAAAAGCAAGTAAAGGGCCGCATATGGCCCCCTGGCTGCAGTTTGCAGACCACTGTTATAGATTATAAACATAAAACATGACTGTAATTGGCTACCACATGCAGAAGAACAACTTTCCTTTGCCTCAGCTTCTATGGAACAGGACAGTTTTTTTGTCCTGATACATTTTTCTGAACAGGGCAGTCCTTCATCACTGTACTGTCTCTGTATGCATTTATTTAGAATTGAGATTTGCCACCGCATTAGCAAAAGGATGAAAAACTGGTGTAGGTTGAGTTTAATTTAAAAATTGCTTCACACTTATGTCATTCAAAATGAATTAGTGTTGGAGAAAGTCATATTTATCAAACTTTCATTATTACCAAAATTCAATATAAACCTTTACAGATAAAATTCATTCTCAGTTTTTGACCAAGCATGTTCTTTTCTTTAGGCAGAAGAGGGAAAGGGGAGAAAGGCGGCAAGCGACTACCTGGTGTAGCACAGTTCATTATGAACAAGTGAAAAATGCACATAAAAGGTTCTACTCACAAAGGTGTCAGGGGTACAGATGTTTGTGGCTGGAGAGAGTTCAGAACAACGTCCAGGCTAGCAATCCACACTGCTGTGGCGGCTCCGATGGTGAGGATGTCAGAGGATGCTGGGGAGTGAGCTGTCAGGAGCCAATGAACATCCTGTCAAACCTTGTGGAGGAGCAACCAATCAGAATGTGTTTTGGAGGCAAGCCACGCCTCCTTCCTCAGCCACTTGGACTTGAATCTAGTTCAATGCCCTTGCTGTTAATGTGGACAGTGCACCATATTACTTTGTGAACATCAATTTTTTGTCTTTTTATTTTTTAGCAATTTTTTATCTAGTTTTTTTTTTTGTGTTCTGACAGAGAAGGGTAGCACTGAGAATATTATTTCCTCTTTTCTTTAGACTCCCTCAAAACTTTTCTGGTGGGTTGAGGTTTGTTACCACCACATGCGTGCTAAAGTGCGGTATTTTGATCAGTAACATGCAGTGTGTTAAAGTATTACTAAAGGCAAACCTTTTTTTTCAGTTTTAGATAGAGTGGAAAGGTAGTAGAGCGCATCATTGCTGTCTGTGCCCCCAAAAATCCCCAAATTTTGGGTTGTCTAGAACAAGAATAGAGGGGAAGTTTTCCATTGGGGACATTAGGTCTGGTGACTAGGGATGGGCGATTGGTCCGGCCCGAGCATAAGTTCGGGCCGAACTTTGGTTGTTCGGATGTTCTGCGAACACCGAACAATATGTGGTGTTCGGGCAAATTCGAAAGTCGCCTAGACACCGTTAAAGTCTGTGGGACATTAACATGAAAAATCAAAAGTGTTCATTTTAAAGGCTTATATGCAAGTTATTGTCATAAAGAGTGTTTCATTGATACATGACCCCGGGTCCTGCCCCAGGGGTCATGTATCAATGAAAACATTGTTTTTAAAAACGGCCGTTTTTTCGGGAGTAGTGATTTTTTTTAATGCTTAAAGTGAAACAATAAAAATGAAATATTCCTTTAAATATCGTGCCTGGGGGGTGTCTATAGTATGCCTGTAAAGTGGCGCATTTTCCCTGTGTTTAGAACAGTACCACAGCAAAATGACATTTCTAAAGGAAAAATTGTAATTTAAAAATGATTGCGGCTGTAATGAATTGTCGGGTCTCGGCAATATAGATAAAACTCATTGAAAAAAAGAGCATGGGATCCCCCCAGTCCATTACCAGGCCCTTTGGTCTGGTATGAATATTAAGGGGAACCCCGAACCAAAATTTAAAAAAAATTTGCATGGGGGTCCCCCTAAAATCCATACTAGGCCCTTTGGGTCTGATATGGAAATTAAGGGGAACCATGCGCCAAATTAAAAAAAAAGGCATAGGGGTCCCCCCAAAATCCATACCAGACCTGAATTTTAAGAGGAACCCTGCGCAAAAATTTTTAAAGAATGGCGTAGGGGCCCCCCCAAAATCCATACCAGACCCTTATCCGAGCTTGCAACCTGGCAGGCCGCAGGAAAAGAGGGGGAGACGAGAGAGCGCCCCCCCTCCTGAACCGTACCAGGCCACATGCCCTCAACATGGGGAGGGTGCTTTAGGGTAGCCCCCCAAAGCACCTTGTTCCCATGTTGATGGGGACAAGGGCCTCATCCCCACAACCCTTGAAGGGTGGTTGTTGGGGTGTGTGGGTGGGGGGCTTATCGGAATCTGGAAGCCCCCTTTAACAAGGGGACCCCCAGATCCTGGCCTCTCCCCCTGTGTGAATGACGCCACGCCATGACACCACGTGTATTGGGCGTGCTATGTGACTGCTGTGTCCTTTGGACAGAGCAGATCACAGATTGCGGTAAATGGCAAATCACAGTGGCCCTTTGGCATGTGATCAGCTGATCACATGTAAACAGACTTGCTGGCAGTCCTTTCTTCACACCTTCTGCTCTGCACGAGTAAAGGAGTGCCGATAACCGGCAAGCCTGACAGTTCACTGTTTACACTGATAATCAAGGCACTGATCATCAGTGCTGCCTCATCAGTGCCTCCTCATCAGTGCCCATAAGTGCAGCTTATCAGTGCCCATCAATGCCACCTCATCAGTGCAGCCTATCATAGCCCATCAGTGCAGATATCAGTGCTCATTAGTACAGTCTTATCAGCTCAGCTCACATCAGTGAAGAATAGGGATGAGCTTCGAGTTTGAGTCAAACATGAGTTCGGCCAGATTTGTGGAGTGTACAACTAATAGTTGTCCTGTGGACAGATTCTCCCACCTGAGCTGTGGATCTCTGCAGCTCCTCCAGAGTTACCATGGGCCTCTTGGTTGCTTCTCTGATTAATGCTCTCCTTGCCCGGCCTGTCAGTTTAGGTGAACTCCTTTCCATTTTCGGATGATGGATTGAACAGTGCTCAGTGAGATCTTTTTTTCAACTTTATCCCTGACCTGTCTGTTGTGTTCCTTGGCCTCCATGATGCTGTTTGTTCACTGAGGTTCTCTAACAAACCCCTGAGGGCTTTACAGAACAGCTGTTTTTATACTGAGATTTAATTACAGACAAGTGGACTCTATTTACTAATTAGGTGACTTCTGAAGGCAATTAGTTCCACTAGATTTTAGCTAGGGGTATCAGAGTAAAGAGGGTTGAATACAAATGCATGCCACACTTTTCAGATATTTTTTTTTTTTTTTTAATTTGAAAACCATTTATCATTTTCCTTCCACTTCACAATTATGTGCCACTTTGTGTTGGTCTATCACATAAAATACATTTACGTTTTTTTTGGTTGTAAAAAAATGTGGAACATTTCAAGGGGTGTGAATAATTTTTCAATGCACTGTATGTAGGACTACCCCCGCAGGAGTTGCTGATTTTTACCCGGATTGTCCCTAGTTCCAACTTTTACAGCCATGACACAGTATTTTCTTTCACAGCCAGGTGCACTCTTACTTCTGCTCATTACTCCAATAACCAGTCTAGGGATTTTTTATTTGTTTTATTGGAGAACTTGGGTAGGGAAGGGATGTAGTGAGATACTCCGAGATTCAACTACAATGAGGACAGCTTCTTTAACTGAACTGTGGAATAACTGTATGATACAACGTACACACTTGAGCAAGTCCTTTGGAGGAATAATGAACGGTTGCTCTTCAGGATCCTAGCCAGTATCCCCTTTCTGCTAAACCCAGTAGCTGACTCTCCAAGCACAGAAGGGGGGACAGCCAAAGAACCAGACCCGAAGTCTGTACTCACAATGAATCTAGACCAAATGGAAGCCTCCTTCCATTTCACCAGCAGCACCCTCCAGTGATCCCAGGAATGGCTCCCCCTACAGTCAGCTCTTCAGAACACTCTGGTCAGCAGTTCAGCCTCCAGGCCTCCCACCCATGTCAGCAGATGCTGAGGAGTGCAAAGCCCCCTTCTCAGCTGGACTCTCCTCTCCAGGAAAAAAGGACCCACTTCCTGTGTGCTCACTTACTATAAATACTATTCCCAGCATGCATAGGGGCCCCTATGCCTATAATTGGCTGTGATGGCATCCATATTCATGCTGCTGATCTGCATGGGCCACTCCTGTTCATCTAGAGGAGCCAATACAGAAGCAGTAGCACTATGAAACACTCAGGATTCCCTTGCTAAACAATGTAACTTTCCTGTTAGGCAGGAGAGCTGCTATGTTCCACCTAACAGTCACACTACATAAACTATGTATATCCTAGCAAGCTACCTAGGAGGGTGGTACACAGTGGTGGCCCGTGCACTGTGGGCGCACGGGCCCTGCCCCCCGATCCATGCGCCTGGCCCCTTTCAGGATGCTGGACGCATGGATTCCTATGGCGGGGGTGGGTGGGGGTGGTACATTTTGAAGCACCTGATTAGAGCCTAAGGCTCTAATAGGCTTCAAAATAGGGTGGGCTCGCTATTTTCACACTAACCTTCCTCCCTGCCAATCAGGAGGCAGGACATCAGATCTGCTTCCTGATTGGCCAAAGCGCCAGGCCACCCTATTGAATGCTTGGTGCTTTGGAAGAGGAGCGAGGGGACACACGCTGGAGCCTCCACTCTGAGAGGGCAGTGCTGCGGTAAGTCCCCGCGGCTCTGCCGAAGGGGGGGGGATGCCAGAGCCGCGATCCGTGCAGGGGGGTGGGGGGGTGCTGGAGCCGCGATCCATGGGTGAGGGGTGGGGGGTGTGCCCGAACCGCGCACGGGTGGGGGGGCGGTCGGTGTTCACAGGTGGCTGCATTTGATCGGCACGTGGCTGCATATGATGGTCACAATGGCTGCGTTTGATGAGCACAGGTGGCTGCATTTGATGGGCAAGTGGTTGCATATGATGGGCACAAGTGGCTGCATTTGATGGGCACAAGTAGCTGCGTTTGATGTGCACACGTGGCTGCGTCTGATGGGTACGGGTGGCTGCATTTGATGGGCAAGTGGCCGCATTTAATGGGCACAAGTGGTTGCATTTGATGGGCACAAGTGGCTGCGTTTGATTGGCACAATGGCTGCGTTTGATGGGCACAAGTGGTTGCATTTGATGGGCACAATGGCTGCGTTTGATGGGCACAGGTGGCTGCATTTGATGGGCAAGTGGCTGCATATGATGGGCACAATGGCTGTGTTTGATGGGCACAAGTGGCTGCATTTGATGGGCATAATGGCTGCGTTTGATGGGCACAAGTGGCTGTATTTGATGGGCACAATGGCTACGTTTGATGGGCACAGGTGGCTGCATTTGATGGGCACAATGGCTGTGTTTGATGGGCACAAGTACCTGCATTTGATGAGCACAATGGCTGCATTTGATGGGCACAAGTGGCTGCATTTGATGGGCACAATGGCTGCGTTTGATGGGCACAGGTGGCTGCATTTGACGGGCAAGTGGCTGCATATGATGTGCACAATGGCTGCGTTTGATGGGCACAAGTGGCTGCATTTGATGGGCACAATGGCTGCGTTTGATGGGCACAGGTGGCTGCATTTGATGGGCAAGTGGTTGCATATGATGGGCACAAGTGGCTGCATTTGATGTGCACAAGTGGCTGTGTTTGATGGGCACAGGTGGCTGCATTTGATGGGCAAGTGGCTGCATTTAATGGGCACAAGTGGCTGCATTTGATGGGTACAAGTGGCTGCGTTTGATTGGCACGATGGCTGCGTTTGATGGGCACAAGTGGCTGCATTTGATGGGCAAGTGGCTGCATATGATGGGCACAATGGCTGCGTTTGATGGGCACAAGTGGCTGCATTTGATGGGCACAATGGCTGCGTTTGATGGGCACAAGTGGCTGCATTTGATGGGCACAATGGCTGCGTTTGATGGGCACAGGTGGCTGCATTTGATGGGCAAGTGGCTGCATATGATGGGCACAATAGCTGCGTTTGATGGGCACAAGTGGCTGCATTTGATGGGCACAATGGCTGCATTTGATGGGCACATGTGGCTGCATTTGATGGGCACATGTGGCTGCATTTGATAGGCACAATTGCTGCGTTTGATGGGCACAGGTGGCTGCATTTGATGGGCAAGTGGCTGCATATGATGGGCACAATGGCTGCGTTTGATGGGCACAAGTGGCTGCATTTGATGGGCACAATGGCTGCGTTTGATGGGCACAAGTGGCTGCATTTGATGGGCACAATGGCTGCGTTTGATGGGCACAGGTGGCTGCATTTGATGGGCAAGTGGCTGCATATGATGGGCACAATGGCTGCGTTTGATGGGCACAAGTGGCTGCTTTTGATGGGCACAATGGCTGCGTTTGATGGGCACAAGTGGCTGCATTTGATTCGCACAATGGCTGCGTTTGATGGGCACAAGCAGCTGCATTTAAAGGGCACAATGGCTGCGTTTGATGGGCACAGGTGGCTGCATTTGATGGGCAAGTGGCTGCATATGATGGGCACAAATGGCTGCATTTGATGGGACCAATGGCTGCATTTGATGGGCACAAGTGGCTGCATTTGATGGGCACAAGGGCTGCATTTGATGGGCACAAGTGGCTGCATTTGATGGGCACAATGGCTGCGTTTGATGGGCACAATGGCTGCGTTTGATTTGCACAGGTGGCTGCATTTGATGGGCAAGTGGCTGTATATTATGGGCACAATGGCTGCTTTGATGGGCACAAGTGGCTGCGTTTGATGGGCACAATGGCTGCTTTTGATGGGCACAAGTGGCTGCATTTGATGGGCACAATAACTGCGTTTGAAGGGGAAGTGGCTGCATATGATGGGCACAGGTGGCTGCATATGATGGGCACAGGTGGCTGCATTTGATGGGCACAGGTGGCTGTATTTGATGGGCACAAGTGGCTACATTTGATGGGCGCAAGTGGCTGCATATGATGGGCACAGGTGGCTGCATTTGATGGGCACAAGTGGCTGCGTTTGATGGTCACAATGGAATCGTTTGATGGGCAGAAGTGGCTGCATTTGATGGGAAAAATGGCTGCATTTGATGGGCACAAGTGGCTGCATTTGATGGGCACAATGGCTGCGTTTGATGGGCACAATGGCTGCATTTGATGGGCACAGGTGGCTGCATTTAATGGGCAAGTGGCTGCATATGATGGGCACAATGGCTGCGTTTGATGGGCACAAGTGGCTGTGTTTGATGGGCACAATGGCTGCTTTTGATGGGCACAAGTGGCTGCATTTGATGGGAAAAAATGGCTGCGATTGAAGGGGAAGTGGCTGCATCAGATGGGCACAGGTGGCTGCATTTGATGGGCACAATGGCTGCCTTTGATGGGCACAAGTGGCTGCGTTTGATGGGCACAAGTGGCTGTGTTTGATAGGCACAATGGATGTATTTGATGGGCACAATGGCTGCATTTGCTGGCCACAAGTAGTTGCGTTTGATGGGTACAATGGCTGCATATGATGGGCACAAGTGGCTGCATTTGATGGGCACAAGTGGCTGCATATGATGGGAACAGGTTAAGCAGCTTATTGAATTAATAAGACAAGTCAATTAATGTAATGCTCTGTTGCTCCGGGATAAAGCAATGGCATTGAAAATATAGTTCCATTTATTATTATTGCACAATAAGGCGAAGGAAAATGCGTTTGATGGGCACAAGGGGCTGCATTTGATGGGCACAATGGCTGCATTTGATGGGCACAATGGCTGCATTTGATGGGCACAAGTGGCTGCATTTGATGGGCACAATGGCTGCGTTTGATGGGCACAAGTGGCTGCATTTGATGGGCACAATGGCTGCGTTTGATGGGCACAGGTGGCTGCATTTGATGGGCAAGTGGCTGCATATGATGGGCACAATGGCTGCGTTTGGGCACAAGTGGCTGCATTTGATGGGCACAATGGCTGCATTTGATGGGCACAAGTGGCTGCATTTGATGGGCACAATGGCTGTGTTTGATGGGCACAGGTGGCTGCATTTGATGGGCAAGTGGCTGCATATGATGGGCACAAGTGGCTGCATTTGATGTGCACAAGTGGCTGTGTTTGGGCACAGGTGGCTGCATTTGATGGGCACAATGGCTGCGTTTGATGGGCACAAGTGGCTGCATTTGATGGGCACAATGGCTGCATTTGATGGGCACAAGTGGCTGCATTTGATGGGCACAATGGCTGCGTTTGATGGGCACAATGGCTGCGTTTGATGGGCACAGGTGGCTGCGTTTGATGGGCACAATGGCTGCATTTGATCGGCAAGTGGCTGCATATGATGGGCACAATGGCTGCGTTTGATGGGCACAAGTGGCTGCTTTTGATGGGCACAATGGCTGCGTTTGATAGGCACAAGTGGCTGCATTTGATTGGCACAATGGCTGCATTTGATGGGCACAAGTGGCTGCATTTAAAGGGCACAATGGCTGCATTTGATGGGCAAGTGGCTGCATATGATGGGCACAATGGCTGCGTTTGATGGGCACAAGTGGCTGCATTTGATGGGCACAATGGCTGCATTTGATGGGCACAAGTGGCTGCATTTGATGGGCACAATGGCTGCATTTGATGGGCACAATGGCTGCGTTTGATGGGCACAGGTGGCTGCATTTGATGGGCAAGTGGCTGTATATTATGGGCACAATGGCTGCTTTTGATGGGCACAAGTGGCTGTGTTTGATGGGCACAATGGCTGCTTTTGATGGGCACAAGTGGCTGCATTTGATGGGCACAATGACTGTGTTTGAAGGGGAAGTGGCTGCATATGATGGGCACAGGTGGCTGCATTTTATGGGCACAGGTAGCTGCTTTTGATGGGCACAAGTGGCTGCATTTGATGGGCACAAGTGGCTGCATATGATGGGCACAGGTGGCTGCATTTGATGGGCACAAGTGGCTGCGTTTGATGGTCACAATGGATGCGTTTGATGGGCAGAAGTGGCTGCATTTGATGGGCAAAATGGCTGCATTTGATGGGCACAAGTGGCTGCATTTGATGGGCACAATTGCTGCGTTTGATGGGCAGAGGTGGCTGCATTTGTTGGGCACAAGTGGCTGCATTTGATGGGCACAATGGCTGCATTTGATGGGCACAGGTGGCTGCATTTAATGGGCAAGTGGTTGCATATGATGGGCACAATGGCTGCGTTTGATGGGCACAAGTGGCAGCATTTGATTGGCACAATGGCTGCGTTTGATGGGCAAGTGGCTGCATTTGATGGGCACAGGTGGCTGCATTTGATGGTCACAGGTGGCTGCATTTGATGGACACAAGTGGCTGCATTTGATGGGCACAAGTGGCTGCATTTGATGGGCACAAGTGGCTGCATTTGCTGGGCACAATGGCTGAGTTTGATGGGCACAATGGCTGCATTTGATGGGCACAGGTGGCTGCATTTGATAGGCAAGTGGCTGCATATGATGGGCACAATGGCTGCGTTTGATGGGCACTATTGGCTGCGTTTGATGGGCACAAGTGGCTGCATTTGATGGGCAAAATGGCTGCAATTGAAGGGGAAGTGGCTGCATCAGATGGGCACAGGTGGCTGCATTCTATGGGCACAGGTGGCTGCATTTGATGGGCACAATGGCTGCGTTTGATGGACACAAGTGGCTGCGTTTGATGGGCACAAGTGGCTGTGTTTGATAGGCACAATGGATGTATTTGATGGGCACAATGGCTGCGTTTGCTGTGCACAAGTAGCTGTGTTTGATGGTTACAATGGCTGCATTTGATGGGCACAAGTGGCTGCATTTGATGGGCACAGGTGGCTGTATATGATGGGCACAGGTGGCTGCATTTGATGGGCACAGATGGCTGCAATTGATGGGCACAAGTGGCTGCGTTTGATGGGCACAAGTGGCTCTGTTTGATAGGCACAATGGATGTATTTGATGAGCACAATTTCTGCGTTTGCTGGGCACAAGTAGCTGCGTTTGATGGGTACAATGGCTGCATATGATGGGCACAAGTGGCTGCATATGATGGGCACAGGTGGCTGCATATGATGGGAACAGGTTAAGCAGCTTATTGAATTAATAAGACAAGTCAATTAATGTAATGCTCTGTTGCTCCGGGATAAAGCAATGGCATTGAAAATATAATTTCATTTATTATTATTGCACAATAAGGCGAAGGAAAATAATATTTTTTTATCAAGTAAGGCTCTAATAGGCTTCAAAATAGGGTTGGCTCGCTATTTTCACACTAACCTTCCTCCCTGCAAATCAGGAGGCAGGACATCAGATCTGCTTCCTGATTGGCCAAAGTGCCTGGACACCCTATTGAATGCTTGGTGCTTCGGAAGAGGAGCGAGGGGACACACTCTGGAGCCGCCACTCTGGGAGGGCAGTGCTGCGGTAAGTCCCAACGGCTCTGCCGAAGGGGGGGATGCCAGAGCCGCGATCCATGCAGGGGGGTGGGGGGTGCCGGAGCCGCGTGCGGGTGGGGGGCGGTCCGTGTTCACAGGTGGCTGCATTTGATGGGCAAGTGGCTGCATATGATTGGCACAATGGCTGCATTTGATGGGCACAGGTGACTGCATTTGATGGGCAAGTGGTTGCATATGATGGGCACAAGTGGCTGCGTTTGATGGGCACAAGTAGCTACATTTGATGTGCACACGTGGCTGCGTTTGATGGGCAAGGGTGGCTGCATTTGATGGGCAAGTGGCCGCATTTAATGGGCACAAGTAGCTGCATTTGATAGGCACAAGTGGCTGCGTTTGATTGGCACAATGGCTGCGTTTGATGGGCACAAGTGGCTGCATTTGATGGACACAATGGCTGCGTTTGATGGGCACAGGTGGCTGCATTTGATGGGCAAGTGGCTGCATATGATGGGCACAATGGCTGCGTTTGATGGGCACAAGTGGCTGCATTTGATGGGCACAATTGCTACATTTGATGGGCACAGGTGGCTGCATTTGATGGGCACAATGGCTGTGTTTGATGGGCACAAGTGGCTGCATTTGATGGGCACAATGGCTGCATTTGATGGGCACAAGTGGCTGCATTTGATGGGCACAATGGCTGCGTTTGATGGGCACAGGTGGCTGCATTTGATGGGCAAGTGGCTGCATATGATGGGCACAATGGCTGCGTTTGGGCACAAGTGGCTGCATTTGATGGGCACAATGGCTGCATTTGATGGGCACAAGTGGCTGCATTTGATGGGCACAATGGCTGTGTTTGATGGGCACAGGTGGCTGCATTTGATGGGCAAGTGGCTGCATATGATGGGCACAAGTGGCTGCATTTGATGTGCACAAGTGGCTGTGTTTGGGCACAGGTGGCTGCATTTGATGGGCAAGTGGCTGTATTTAATAGGCACAAGTGGCTGCATTTGATGGGCACAAGTGGCTGCGTTTGATTGGCACGATGGCTGCGTTTGATGGGCACAAGTGGCTGCATTTGATGGGCAAGTGGCTGCATTTGATGGGCACAATGGCTGCGTTTGATGGGCACAAGTGGCTGCATTTGATGGGCACAATGGCTGCATTTGATGGGCACAGGTGGCTGCATTTGATGGGCAAGTGGCTGCATATGATGGGCACAATGGCTGCGTTTGATGGGCACAAGTGGCTGCATTTGATGGGCACAATGGCTGCATTTGATGGGCACATGTGGCTGCATTTAATGGGCACAATTGCTGCGTTTGATGGGCACAGGTGGCTGCATTTGATGGGCAAGTGGCTGCATATGATGGGCACAATGGCTGTGTTTGATGGGCACAAGTGGCTGCATATGATGGGCACAATGGCTGCATTTGATGGGCACAAGTGGCTGCATTTGATGGGCACAATGGCTGCGTTTGATGGGCACAAGTGGCTGCATTTGATGGGCACAATGGCTGCGTTTGATGGGCACAATGGCTGCATTTGATCGGCAAGTGGCTGCATATGATGGGCACAATGGCTGCGTTTGATGGGCACAAGTGGCTGCTTTTGATGGGCACAATGGCTGCGTTTGATAGGCACAAGTGGCTGCATTTGATTGGCACAATGGCTGCGTTTGATGGGCACAAGTGGCTACATTTAAAGGGCACAATGGCTGCATTTGATGGGCAGGTGGCTGCATATGATGGGCACAATGGCTGCGTTTGATGGGCACAAGTGGCTGTATTTGATGGGCACAATGGCTGCATTTGATGGGCACAAGTGGCTGCATTTGATGGGCACAATGGCTGCATTTGATGGGCACATTGGCTGCGTTTGATGGGCACACGTGGCTGCATTTGATGGGCAAGTGGCTGCATTTGATGGGCAAGTGGCTGTATATTATGGGCACAATGGCTGCTTTTGATGGGCACAAGTGGCTGCGTTTGATGGGCACAATGACTGTGTTTGAAGGGGAAGTGGCTGCATATGATGGGCACAGGTGGCTGCATTTTATGGGCACAGGTAGCTGCTTTTGATGGGCACAAGTGGCTTCATTTGATGGGCACAAGTGGCTGCATATGATGGGCACAGGTGGCTGCATTTGATGGGCACAAGTGGCTGCGTTTGATGGTCACAATGGATGCGTTTGATGGGCAGAAGTGGCTGCATTTGATGGGCAAAATGGCTGCATTTGATGGGCACAAGTGGCTGCATTTGATGGGCACAATTGCTGCGTTTGATGGGCAGAGGTGGCTGCATTTGTTGGGCACAAGTGGCTGCATTTGATGGGCACAATGGCTGCATTTGATGGGCACAGGTGGCTGCATTTGATGGGCAAGTGGTTGCATATGATGGGCACAATGGCTGCGTTTGATGGGCACAAGTGGCTGCATTTGATTGACACAATGGCTGCGTTTGATGGGCAAGTGGCTGCATTTGATGGGCACAGGTGGCTGCATTTGATGGTCACAGGTGGCTGCATTTGATGGACACAAGTGGCTGCATTTGATGGGCATAAGTGGCTGCATTTGCTGGGCACAATGGCTGAGTTTGATGGGCACAATGGCTGCATTTGATGGGCACAGGTGGCTGCATTTGATAGGCAAGTGGCTGCATATGATGGGCACAATGGCTGCGTTTGATGGGCACAATTGGCTGCGTTTGATGGGCACAAGTGGCTGCATTTGATGGGCAAAATGGCTGCAATTGAAGGGGAAGTGGCTGCATCAGATGGGCACAGGTGGCTGCATTCTATGGGCACAGGTGGCTGCATTTGATGGGCACAATGGCTGCGTTTGATGGACACAAGTGGCTGCGTTTGATGGGCACAAGTGGCTGTGTTTGATAGGCACAATGGATGTATTTGATGGGCACAATGGCTGCGTTTGCTGTGCACAAGTAGCTGCGTTTGATGGTTACAATGGCTGCATTTGGTGGGCACAAGTGGCTGCATTTGATGGGCACAGGTGGCTGCATATGATGGGCACAGGTGGCTGCATTTGATGGGCACAGATAGCTGCAATTGATGGGCACAAGTGGCTGCGTTTGATGGGCACAAGTGGCTCTGTTTGATAGGCACAATGGATGTATTTGATGAGCACAATGGCTGCGTTTGCTGGGCACAAGTAGCTGCGTTTGATGGGTACAATGGCTGCATATGATGGGCACAAGTGGCTGCATATGATGGGCACACGTGACTGCGTTTGATGGGCACAATGGCTGCATTTGATGGACACAGTTAGGCTGCAATTGATGGGGGGGTCAGTATTTTTCAGTTTGTTTGCGCCACCCCAAAATTTTAAGCACCAGCCGCCACTGGTGCTAAACATAATATACTTTAGCTAAACTACTCTATGGACACTCACAACTTAAGCCTCGTACACATGATCATATTTTCGGATGACCGTTTGTACGTTCATTTGTTGCATACTAGTCTCATGTCGAAAGTGAAGAGGTTACTCACCATAAGAAAATTCTCGTACGACAGAATTCAACTTCAGAAGTGAAGTCATGTGTTGAATAGTTTTGTATGTATTCTTTAGTTTTTGAGCATGCGTAGTCTTGCTCTTACGATTTTTTTCGGACGAATACCATACTAATTAAACGAAAATCTGACGTTGAGTTCACGTACGACAAAAATGTTATAATCTGCACATCCAGCTTTTGTCGGACAAAAAAACGCAATTGGCTGTCGAAAGCACAATACTAACGATCTGAAAATCGGCAGATCGTTCGTCGGACGAAATGTTTCTTCAGATTTTCGTATCTTGTGTACAGGCCTTTAGCGTCAACTCTGTTTTTAACTTTTTATTGAATCCACTGAATGGCTCTTAACACCCAGAGAACCAAGGGGTGACAACCTCTTTCTCATTTTCACTCAACTGCTTAAACTTTGCCACCTGTTAAAGAGGAGTTCCGCCGCCCTACACATACTGTAGCTGCTGACTTTTAATATTAGGAGACTTACCTGTCCTGGAATCCAGTGATGTTGGCACCCCAGCCGAAGTTTCTATCGCCTCTCGGGTGCTGCCACTGCCATTTGTAGTAAGGGAGCCCGGCAGTGAAGCCCTTCAGCTTCACAGCCGGTTCCCTACTGCGCATGCACGAAGCGCGCTACGCTTTCTGAAAGGTGCCAAATGTGGCACCGGAGGGGGCAGGAGGCTGATAAGCGGAGCTTCTACATCCACCATTTTCCCTCTCCCCACTAACAATGTAAGTTGTCTCCAGAATGTGTGAAAACCTTTCCTTGTCATAGTATACAGTTAAAATAAAATGATAACTCCTTGAAAAAAAAAAAGTAACAGTTTGTAGTAATTCCACATTCAGCAGAGCATTAAATTATTCAGTGAAGTGTGCAAAACATCTGAACAGTTTGAGCCTTGAAGCCTTTTCTCTAACAACCAAAAAGTGCTAAAAACAGGCGAGTTTGGCCCAGCATTTCATCTTCCAAGCAGCTTATTGAATTAATAAGACAAGTCAATTAATGTAATGCTCTGTTGCTCCGGGATAAAGCAACGGCATTGAAAATATAGTTCCATTTATTATTATTGCACAATAAGGCGAAGGAAAATAATATTTTTTTATCAAGTAAAAAAAAAAGAAGTTCCTAAACAAGCCTCAGAGAACAAAGACGCTAATTAGTAATGATCATCAATTTTTTCCGCATTCGCTGATGTATCTTGATGACATTGAGTATGTAGCACACCCAAAGGAATAGCTTTGATGAATAGGCAGTTATGGCCACTACCTGACAGCTTTGTTTCCCCAATGAATACCCACAGGCATGGTATGGAAATGGAAAGCCCACAGCTAGTTGTCTAGAACTCGGCTAAAGAGGAGACTGAAAAGTTACAGCTGAACTTCAGGCATATATGAGACTCGTTTTACCTGCCAAAGTTTGGTAATTTTGTTCAGCAGGTCTTTTTGCAGAGTTCTCCCATACAATACAGCAAGCCTAGTGATCTGATGCAGATATGAAATACAGATTGGTCACTACCATCTCCCCCCAGGCTATGATTGGAGAATCCTAAAACAAATATTGTACTTGTTTATCTACAGCACCTTTAAAGTCCTGAATTTACTTTGCATTCCTGAGCTTAAAGAGGCAGAGCAAGGGGATTTGATGTCCCATATAGCACAGCATAGAAATGGCAACTGACTGTAATCTGAGATCTGAGTGGAGGGAATGGACACACCCCCTCTACACATTCTCAAAGGGAAACATGCACAACTGAGGCTGTCAATCACCTGCTGCATGCTGGAGGGGGAAGGGCCATCTCCTGGAATTATCTGTTGTTGGCATAGACCAGTGATGGCGAACCTTGGCACCCCAGATGTTTTGGAACTACATTTCCCATAATGTTCCTGCACGCTGCAGTGTAATTGAGCATCATGGAAAATGTAGTTCCAAAACATCTGGGGTGCCAAAGTTTGCCATTACTGGCATAGACTGTCAGAAGTGACTCTTGCAGATAGAAGAGGAATGAGAGGAGACAGCAATCACATTAGGTGCTTTGGATAGAGGCAATTACACACTATGGAGGGATATGCTTTGTTGATTTTTAATTTCAGAGGTTTATAACCACCTTAACCAATTAGAGACCAGCTGCTGCAGTTCTACTGCGGCAGGTTGGCTCTCTTGGGCAAGCCGCCATCATTGTACTTTAGCTCTGCTGCATGCTGCCGGAGTGTGCCTGGGGGTCGGACGGACTCGATGTCTGCTGGCAACCCTCGATCGTCTAGTACAGAGACAGAATGGGGATCTGCCTTTGTAAACAAGGCAGATCCCCATTCTGACAGGAGACATGATATAGATCTACTGTTCCCAGTGATCGAGAACAGTGATCTCTGGCATGTCCCTGGCAGCCCATCCACCTTACAGTTAGAACTAACCCAGGGAAGACCGTTAACCCCTTGATGGCCCCCTAGTGTTAACCCTAATCCCTTCCCTGCCAGTGTCATTTTACATTGATCAGTACATTTTTTAGAGAACTGATCGATCTAATAATGTCACTAGTCCCCAAAAAGTGTCATTTGGGGTCAGATTTGTCCGCCGCAATGTTGCAGTCCCGCTAAAAATCGCAGATCGCCACCATTATCAGTAAAAATAACTAAATAAACTGAATAAATAAATAAAAGTCCCTAAATCTATCCCATAGTTATGTGCAAACCAATCAATATACGCTTATTGAGATTTTTTTACTAAAAATATATAGAAGAATATATATCGGCCTAAACTGATGAATACATTTTTTTTTATATTATTTTTTTGGATATGTATTATAGCAAAAAGTAAAAAAAAAATTGTCGCTCTTTGTTTATAGCGCAAGCAATAACAAACCACAGAGGTGATCAAATACCACCAAAAGAAAGCTCTATTGGTGGGAAAAAAAGGACGTAAATTTTGTTTGGGTACAACATTGCACGACCGCGCAATTGTCAGTTAAAGTGATGCAGTGTCATATTGCAAAAAATGGCCTGGTCATTAAGGGGGCAAATCCTTCCGGTGCTTAAGTGGTTAAACATTACTTACATACCAGTTGTAAATGTTGGGCATTTTTTCCCCAGTGGAATGGAGACATTAACTGCAAAACAACTGGCAGGAGGAAGCTGGTCTGCTAAAAAGCAAAAATTAAAAAAAAAAAAAATATCATAATATTAAAGAGAAAGCCAAAAGTGCAACAGTTTGTGGGAGAAAAAATAATTTATCGGCCCAAAGTTTTCTTGGCCTTCCAAATTAATCTTGGGAGATTCATATCATCAGCCTCTCCATGCCCCAAGATGCATTTGGGAAGCATCCTGTGACCAGAAGGTGCTGGACAGCCATTTCATTTGTATTTATGCTTACTCTTTGCCCTCTTGTTGGCCCTAGGAACTCTTCTGCCGCGTACACACGGTCGGACTTTTCGTCTACAAAAGTCCAACGGACGCTGACGGACTAAAGCTGGCTGGTAATCCGATCATGTGTGGGCTTCTCCGGACTTTCAACTGACTTTTTTAGCCTCAAATCCGACGGACTTTAGATTTGAAGCATGCTTCAAATCTTTACGTCGTAACTACGACGGACCCCGAAGTCCGCTCGTCTGTATGCTAGTCCGACGGACAAAAAAACGACGCATGCTCATAAGCAAAAACTAAACGGAAGCACTCGGTCTAGTAAAACTAGTGTTCGTATTGTAGGTAGCACATTCATCACGCTGCAAAATCTGTGATCGTTGAATGCAGCGCATTTTATTTCTTCTTTACGAAGGCTCTAAAGAACGAAGGTGTTTTGCTGTTCATAATCAGAGTTCTCCCAAACTGATTTCTGGATTCTTTTTCTCTTTGATCTCATGAATGATATAGTATGCATTTTAAAAACAATGTTTCCATACTAATAATACTTTTTCCCCTTTTTTTTTTTTTTTTTTTTTAGGTTTGTAAAGTTACCACAAAGAACCCATTATTCTGTTTTTTTTTTTATAGTGATTATTTTTTAGTTTTTAGATAAAGTTAACCCAAAGCACCGTTTTTGGTTATGTAAATTTTTTTATTTTCAAGACTTACCACTTGAACATTATTAACATTAGTAATGTATTTTTGGTGTGTTTTTTCCAAACTCAATGAGATTGTTGTCCCTTGTTAATTTAACATTGTGTGTAAAATCAATGATTTCAAAGAAAACACATAAAGTCTTTTGCTAAACTCAAAAAAAGATCCATTTATTCATGGTCAAAATAAAATAAAGAGGAAGTCAACGCTGGAAAAAGTCGGTGTACCAGAAAATTGGGATCTTGTGGAGTCCATATAAGAGGGAGCACAATCTGGTTCAAGAATCCCAGAGATCAACAGCACCAGCAGATGATCTAGATGTCCCCAGACTGTGGTCCTACAACAGCCTGCGTCTTCTGTCAGACCAGACTGAACCCAGGTCATCACTTTCTTCTCTTCCCTGCAGCCTTTCCTCCACGCTGCCCTGCAGCCTTCCCTGTAGCCTTCTTTTGAGGCTGTGGCTCTGGTGTTTCAGTTGTGGCAGGAGGAGGAGGAGGAGGAGGAGGAGGAGGAGGGGGGGCTGCCTCATGTAGTTGGGTGTTTTGTGTTAGCGTGCCCTGCAGCCCCTTATGGATTGTTTCCCCAAATAGGCGCTCACAAATGAGGCGCTGCTCCCAATCCATCTGAAGAAGCCTGCTGGCTAAGTAGCAGCCATAGGATTCTTCTGCTTCGGGGGGGCTCCTTAAAAAACGGGTGGCCTCTTGCATGAGGCGCAGGGATGCGTCCTGTGTGACCATCCCCTTCCTGGCCCTTTTTTTGGGAAGGTGGAGGGGAGGCACTTGGGATTCGGTCAGGCTCCTACTGGGCCCAGCCACCTCACTTGGCCCAGCCACCTCACTTGGCCCAGCCACCTCACTTGGCCCAGCCACCTCACTGGGAGCAGCCACCTCACTGGGAGCAGCCACCTCCTGCCTGACACTGGGCCCAGCCTCCTCCAGGATGATGGTGAATCCGGCCTCCTCCAGGCTGTCCATGGGCCCGGTCTCCTCCTGCCTGCCACTTTCCCCACATTCCTCCTGGATGGACTCATCCTGTGTATAAAAAAAGGACAATAGTTTGAGTATATTTTTTTGGGTTCATCAATGACACACAGTTTGCTTCTCATGAATAGCAAATTCAATGTGAATACATCTCTTTAATAAAAGAGTCTAATCAGACACCCTAATTATTTCAAGCAGGTGCCAAACATATTTAGCCACTACTGTCAATTGATATGTATACACAATTTTGAGTGCCAAATTATTTTAGACAATTATAACATCCAGTTAACATCATTAATATTAGTACAGTAAATATTTGTTAAAATAATTTACCTGACTCCAGATGGTCATATCTGGTTCATCCAGGATGGAAGACCCAGCTTGCTCCTCATCAGCCTCTGCTGGGGTGGAGGGAAGGGTGGAGGGAAGGGTGGAGGGAAGGGTTGAAAGTGATGGCCTGGCTTCATTCTGGTCATCCAGAAAACGGAGTTGATTGTAGTACCACAGCCTGGGTACATAAACATCATCTGCTGATGCTCCTGATCTCCTTGATTCCTGGATCTTCTTATGCTCCCTCTTATACATGTTCCTCAAGACCCCAATTTTCTTGAGCAATGTCTCCATTGTTGCTTCCGGGATGGTCGCCTGGACAAAGGACAGAAGTCTCTCCAGCGTTGACTTCCTCACATGCTTTGCATAATACTGAGGGTGTTTCACCTCCCACAAATTCCTCATCTCTCGATATTTCGAAATAAAAGCTGTAAGGAACTCTGGATCCTTAAATAGGGGATTCATTATATCTGGAAAAGATGAAGTCACAAGACAAAAAACACTTTTATTATAGGTTTCTGCTAACCCCTCATCATCTTCTCCCTATGTAGGCCTCATCAATCTATCAAGCCATATAGGCCGCTTGCTACAAAGTCATGACCATAAAACCCAAAAAATATATATCTAAAATTACCTTCGTTTTGTAACGTCCTGGTCCACTATCACCTACCACAGAACGTACGTACGACACGTGCGCAAGGCTCTTTATACACTACGCATGTGTGAAACTCCGCCTGCGTCGCCCGCCCCTGACGTTCGAAATTAACTCATGTTCTCCGCCCCCTAATTCGACGCACAGAACGTACGTACGACACGTGCGCAAGGCTCTTTATACACTACGCATGTGTGAAACTCCGCCTGCGTCGCCCGCCCCTGACGTTCGAAATTAACTCATGTTCTCCGCCCCCTAATTCGACGCACAGAACGTACGTACGACACGTGCGCAAGGCCCCTCTTTATACACTACGCATGTGTGAAACTCCGCCTGCGTCGCCCGCCCCTGACGTTCGATTTTAACTCATGTTCTCCGCCCATTTTTTGTTACGGCGCGTAGTGGAGTTAAAGAATGGCGGAGACACCTGAAATGTTGACGACCTCAGGTAGTGGAGACAGCCCGGAGGCTGGAACGTCAACGAAATCTATGAGGCCTAGATTTAAGGCCTCTAATATGAGTTTTAAAGAGATGGTGGAGATGGTGGCCATTCTTCACAAAGACGACTATGATGGCAATTATGGGCCGTACGCACGGCCAAATTTGCGCAAGGCCAAAATAATGGCGAAGGTCGTGGAGACTTTGCAGGCATCTTTTGGGGTCCAGCGCTCCAAAGATCAATTGAGAAAAAGATGGTCTGACCTGAAACTCAGGGAGCCGGATCAATACCGACGTATCCGGAAAGTTCTTAAAAAAAGTAAGTACTTGTCATGTTTTTCTCTTGTGTTTATTACCTTGTATACTGCTCCATGTGCTTTTCCTTCCTATACGATTTTTTGTTCATCGTTTTAAACGATCTTTTAATAAACCTCGTTACATATCCATATATATATATCTATCTATCTATATCTATCTATATTTATATATATCTATCTATATAGATATAGATATATCTATATAGATATATCTATATATATAGATATAGATATATCTATATAGATATATCTATATCTATATAGATATATCTATATCTATATATAGATATATATATATATATATATATAGATATATATATATATATATATATCTATATATAGATATATATATAGATATATATAGATATATATAGATATATATATAGATATATATAGATATATATATAGATATATATATAGATATATATAGATATATATATAGATATATATATAGATATATATAGATATATATAGATATATAGATATATATATATATAGATATATATATATATAGATATAGAGAGAGAGAGAGAGAGAGAAATATATATAGAGAGAGAAATATAGAGATAGGTAGATAGATAGATATAGAAATGTAAAACATTCTTTTTGAATATTTGAAGTTATCTTAATTTTTTTTCTTTACATTTAGTTAGATATTTAGAGATTTTGTTCCAGATATAGAGAGAGATCAAAAGATTATTAACTATATTTTGAGATATTGATATCTAGATATCTATCTATCCGATATGTCTTTATAATTTTAAATATTGAGGTAAAATAGGAACTCTACACAAACCACTTCACTACAAATGTTGGAAAATTACTATGTCCTAAAATATCTGTGTGCTAATTAGATTAATAATTTTTTGTTTCACATAGGGGAAAAATCACTCAGCCAACAACAAGAAGACAGTCCACCCCAAGCAAAACATGATTGGGCAATCAGCCCAAGTCCCAATGAGGATGTGGAGGAAGGAGAGGTGGGCGACATGGGCACCCCACCAGGTGAGTGTCTGACACACCAGCTTATGTTAATCTATGCATGGCTGCCTTTTGTTTAATGTAATTTGTCTACTCTATTTTAGGGGATCTGGTTGTGCTTCATTCAAGCAACAGTGCCACCCCCGAGGATGTGGAGGAATTAGGCTACATGGGCACCCCACCAGGTCAGTGTCTGAGACAACAGCTTTATTTATGGTAAGGTAAACTATGTATGTGTGCATATTTCTAAAGACATTTTTTGGTTTCATTCCACTTTAGGTACAACAACAAGAAGTGACTATTTCACCTCTGAAAGTGCCCAACGGCTAATTGGTCAAATAATGGCCTGGAATAAAGACATTGATGAAATGCGTAATCGGCTGGATCGTATGCAGCAGGAAATGAAGGACATGATTGATGTTTTGGGTCGAATCTAAATGCCCTTTTTTAAACCCCAAAACATCAATCATGTCCTTCATTTCCTGTTTTGCTGACCCCATTCTGGGCCTTCTCTTTCTTTTTTTGGCAGAACATAAATGGCTGTTTAACCTAATGTCAAAAAGGAGGGCTGTTTCTCGTATATACCTCAAAAATCCACAAAAAAATAAAACTTGATTTTCTAAAAAACACAAAAAAAAAAAAAAAGTGATTTTAAAAAACCAAAAAAAAAAAAAAAATTTATTTTAAAAAACCCAAAAAAAATAAAAAAAATAATTTTAAAAAACCAAAAAAATAAAAAAAATGATTTTAAAAAACCAAAAAAAAAAAAAAAATTAATTTGAAAAAACCAAAAAAAAAAAAAATTGATTTTAAAAAACCCAAAAAAAAAAAAAAATTAATTTTAAAAAACCAAAAAAATAAAAAACTTGATTAAAAAACCAAAAACAAATAAAAAAACTTGATTTGCAAAAACCAAAAAAAAACTAAAAAAACTTGATTAAAAAAAAAAAAAAATAAAAAAAACTTGCTTTTAAAAAAAAAAAAAAAAACAAAACTTGATTTTCCCAAAAAAAAAAAAGCCTGTTTGCGAAAATCAAAAAGCCAAAAATATTTTTTTGTGGATTAGGTAGAAATATTTAAATATAATTATATTTTGCTACATTATTAAGATATCATTATATTTTTGTCTATGAACATTTTATACTAAATGCAGAACTGAATGCATAACAACCATTAATAAAAACATCTCCTTATAGGATTTTAAAAAATGTGTGGTTTGTTATTTCAAGGCTCAGTATCAGTTTAGTTATAATTGTAAAAAAGTTGTTTACAGTGGCAATGGAGCTTATTTAGACATTTTTAAAATTCAAATACAGTTGGCACTACAACTGCTCGACCATAACCTAGGAGACAGCCCAAAAGAAAGGCAAGCAATAAATATAAGGCCAGATTTCAGCAATATTTTTTTTATTGTAAAAAATTATATATCCTGGCCCATTGCAATGGCCCCCCTACCCATAAAATAATTAACATATTGCTGTCTAACTTGATGGGCACTTTGGGGGGCCAAGCCAGTACGGACAGTATCCAGGCCTGTAAGGTTGGCTTCTATTTGTCCGGCCTCAGGCCCAACTGTGCCTATATAATTGGTAGAATGCTTGTTTAAAAAGTTGTGCAGAATGCAGCACGATAAAATGATAAAATTAAGTTTGTATTCCGCCAAATTAATGGCTGTTTGAAACAGGCGGAACCGGCTGGCCAGAATTCCAAACGCATTCTCAACCACTCTTCTAGCTCTGGCCAGCCGGTAATTAAAACCCTCCTCTCCGGGGTGAGGGTTCTTTGGGGGAATGGCCTCATGAGGTGCTTGCTGAGAGCGAAGGCTTCATCGGCAATGAAGACAAAGGGGAGTCCTTCCACGTTATCCTCATCAGGTGGCAATCCCAGGCCACCACTCTGGAGACGCTGGCAGAACTCCGTCTGGGCAAATACTCCTCCATCCGACATCCGGCCATTCTTCCCCACGTCCACATATAAAAAATCATAGTGTGCCGACACCACCGCCATTAAAACAATACTGTGGAACCCCTTATAATTAAAATAATATGACCCCGAATGGGGTGGTGGCACAATGTGGACATGTTTCCCATCTATAGCCCCTCCACAATTGGGAAAGTCCCAACGGCTGGCAAAATGGGATGCCACAGTCTGCCATTCCTGTGGCGTTGAAGGAAACTGGGGAATCAAACAAGAAAACCAAAATCAATTAATTTGGAAGCTAACATTGCAAGAAAATTAGACAATTAAAAACATTATTCCCCAGCATCAGTATAACATTCAATAATTTAATTCTTCTGGAATAACTAATATGGAAAGGCACACTTATCAGACTGCTCACCCCCTCTGATGGAACATTGATTACATTTTAGGGGGTTATGAAATCCCTAAAAAAAATTACTTTTAGGACACGCAGGAATTTAGGGACTAAAAAGGCTACAAGACTGCAGTTGTCGCACTCTGCAGGTGCAGTTGCTAACCAGCTTACAGTAAATGAGGTAATGTAAAAAGGCATTCATGTTGCAAGGAGTACACAATCACAGGCAAGGGCAATTAATGAAAACACTTTGAGGCTTGCATATGATTTGATGATGGAAATCAGCAGAGCTTCTGCTCATTTACTAAAGCACTGGAACAAATGCACTTGTAGAGTGCACATGCATTTTGCAAACTGCAACATATATTTGCTTTAGACAAATCAACACCACAGAACATTCAAGCAAATTTTAACGAGGGTGGGGGTGGGGGGGTTGTGAAATCTAGATAATTGCTCATTAGCAGCACACTATTTGGAGTGAGTTTAGGTGGGGGGGGGTGGGGGGGTTGTGAAATCTAGATAATTGCTCATTAGCAGCACACTATTTGGAGTGAGTTTAGGTGGAGGGGGTGGGGGGGTTGTGAAATCTAGATAATTGCTCATTAGCAGCACACTATTTGGAGTGAGTTTAGGTGGGGGGGTTGTGAAATCTAGATAATTGCTCATTAGCAGCACACTATTTGGAGTGAGTTTAGGTGGGGGGGGGGGGTGGGGGAGTTGTGAAATCTAGATAATTGCTAATTATAAGCACACTAAATACACTCAAACAAAATACATTCAAAATGAGTAGACTAGGTGGATATGTTCCCATCACTTCATGCTGGGAAGGTTATTGAAGGAAAATATACATGCATGACAAAAAATAACAGGAAAAAATTCCAGCATGTGTGAGGATAAAAAGGGGACATTCACACTATATTGCAATGATGGTAAGTAGTGTTTGAAGCAAGAAATACATTACATTATCAAAGATTACATAAAAGAACATGTGATGCTAATAAAAGAAAAATATCTTACCTTAATATAGTCCTTCTGCAGGACCTGTATGATGGCAGAACAGGTCTCTGGGATAATGATCCCCAGAGCCTGGGGGGAGATGCCTGTCGAGAACTTAAGGTCCTGCAGGCTTCTCCCTGTGGCCAAATACCGCAAGGTAGCGACCAGCCTCTGCTCCGGAGTGATGGCTTGCCTCATGCAGGTATCCTGCCTGCTGATATAGGGGGTCAGCAAAGCCAACAAACGGTCAAAAACGGGGTCCGTCATCCGGAGAAAGTTCCTGAAATCCTCAGGATTATTCTCACGGATCTCACGGAGCAAAGGCATGTGACAGAACTGGTCACGCTGAAGCAACCAATTCTTGGTCCATGAACTCCTCCTCGCCCTGTTCATGGACTGGTCTTGGGCTGAAGAATAAACTACAGCACCAAGCACATACAATGCACGAGCTCTACGACGAGTACGTACAGGTAACATGGCTTCAAAACGGTCGGCTGGTCAGAACGCACTAAACAGAACGCACTGAAGAACAGCAAGGCCTGTGAAGAACGACCTGAAAATCAGGAACGAGCGGCCAATAAAACAAAGATTTCTCAATGCCAACTGACCAAACGCACTGAAAAGCAGATACAAACCTCACAAGCACAGACTGAACAACAGTTAAAACGAACTGAAAAATACGAGTCTCACAAGCGCGAATCGTCTCTCACCAAACTTCTACTAACACGAGATAAACACGAGATTAGCAGAAGGAGCCCAAAGGGTGTCGTACGGGCTATTGAACTTCCGTTTTATAGTCTCGTCGGACTTGGTGTACGTCACCGCGTACTAGGCTGTCGTACTTTTGTGTGGTCGTGTGTGTGCAAGTCCGTTCGTAAGAAAGTCTGCTGCAAGTCCGCCAAAGGTACGTCGGAAGTATGTCGGACAGGCTGTCGGACTTTTGTAGGTGAAAAGTCCGACCGTGTGTACGTGGCATTCCACATTGGGGACCCATTCCTAGCTATCAATCATTCTTCAAATTTCATTTAGTTTGATTGACTAACCCTACTCTGTTCCTTTTAAACAATTTGGTAGGGGAGCCTCCCCCCCCCATCTATTTTCAGAACCTGATCAAGTGCCATGTCTGTTCACCAACTGATCAGTAAATAAGAAAAACATGTTTCATTATCAGCACTTGAACAGTCTCAGTGTTTTAATGAAAAACTTTGTTGATCAAGTTCCAGCATGAACACTGACATTCCAACAAATTATTTCCTCTTAGGCTTTTCACCTCTAGTAGATCTAAATTGTAGAGCTCTACGATGAAGTTCCACTGGGGGGGGTGAAACACATCAGAGGGGAAAGAGAGATTGGAGTGTCAGTGTTCATGTTGAGAACTGAAAAAAATATTGTTTTTACACTGAAGGAGTGCAGCCTCGTATGCAAGTATGTATATTCATTTTTTGTAGAAAAAAAAAGTGTTCCTTTAAATCATATTAAGTTTATTAGGCATGCTAACTCTTTATATTTCTGTAAATAATGAAAAAACTCTTGACTAGAGTACAAAAGATTCTTTGACCAAACTGTCTGACCACCACTCCACCGACCACTTAAAATCAATAAATTGACCAGAAATGACACCGACTGGAGTTTAAATGGTCATAGCAGCCTTTTATTATTCAAATATAAATAACATATTATACATATCAACTAATGAACATACAGACAGTATTCAAGGGGCCCAAAGGTCCTTGTGGGCATGCACTACATGTACCTGCGTAACCACAATTTTTAGGCCTCCAGCCGCAGAAACACAGACTCGGAGACAAACCAATATGGCAGGTACCACTAAACGAATAATGGGAGCCATACCCAAGATGGGTTCCTACAAATGTACCGTTTTTCACCCTTATCATAACACATCCAAGGACCTAGTGCCCCGCCAGCCGCTATGACTGAAGTGTGCAGACCTCGTGACCTGCAAAATACAAAAACAAAGACCAAAACTACAGTAAAAAAAACCTTAACCCTAAGGGGGGCAGGGTGGGAAGTTGTCCCATCCAGGCTCTTTTCTGACTGAACGCCTTCTCTCATTCCAACTCTTGAAGAACTACCTGCTCCACCCTTTCTATCAATCTGGTGAGTACCACCTTCTTCCTATTTACTTATAATTTCAGCATGACTCCTATGCTTAAACCCCTTTTAACCCAGTCATGTTGGCCCTGCATCTATGCTTCTTTTTTCTTTACTCTGGGCCTCCCTCTTTAAGTAAGCTGCATGTTTGCTTTGTTAGTTTTAAACGCTCAGCTCCAGATTGGGCTCATCTTTGGAGTCTTCTTGCAACTATTTTTCTTGGGTCTTCAGTCTGGTCACATGTCATGATCCAATTTCTACTCTTCTTCCTCCTCTGGTGAGCGGGTTCTGAATGCTGCAGAGAATGGCACCACATAATTTCTTGCGAGCCCAGGGTAGCTTAATAACCTACCTCAAGAAGGCAGGTCCTTGACACTCTGGACTCACAGGAAGTAAGTTGGATGACACTGATGCTAAATGGGTGATTTAACCCAGAAATAGACCACTGCTGAGTTCCAGAGCAGTGCATCTGTTGGGACAGCGATGATGATAAGGTCAATATTGCAATAAGAACTAAACTTTTTTATTTTAAATGTTGTAGGTAAATCATTTAAATTTTTTAAAATGTTTTGAAGCTGGAGTTGTGCTTTAAAAACATCTCTTTATTTTGTAGAAAACGATTTATCTTTACAGGCCTGTAATGTACAAAAACTTGAGCCAAACTTGGACTTTTAGCTTTGTTTTTCAAGGAATTTTCACATAATTAACATTGTCACTCCAACAGGATCAGTGCTGCCGAATCAATGCATGGGTCATTTGATGTGCATTAGTTTTCTCGCTTGCTTGCAGAACTGCAGCAGAACCTAAATGTCACATTCCGATTTTCTTTCCAGCATCCTCGATCAGTGTTAAAAGCTGCAGACAATGGCATTTCACAGTGAGGTGTATATATGAAGTCTAGACATTGCATAGGGTTTAAAGAGATACCAAGCCTCAGAAAGGAAACAGTTTTCGGGAGCGTTCAGGTTTTAAACCTAAAATAAAAGAGAAAACATTGATTGAAGTAAATTCATTTGTGCTACTATGAAACAAAATGTATTTGCCAGCATACATACTACCTAGCCAGCCCAACTGAAAAAAAAATCTAAAAAAATGAATTACTGTCTTACAATTTGTGTTAAAACCTCAAACCTTTGCAAATACTGTATATGTAGAAGCCGCACTGCCTTTGCCACTACCAAGGCACCTCTGTATAGTGAAGTCTTGACTCTAGTCTATGAGAGTCTCCATGTTAGAGCATATATAGCAATGGATGCTGGGCTTCTGATGTGTTCCTGCACCTTTAAAGAGCAATGGGCTCCCTTCAGAGATATTGCCCTTATTTTGACCACCTTGTTAAACCCATTCATCTGAAATGAAAGGTAAAACATTCATATATTTATATATATATTTATAAGTGATCACATTACCTCTGTTCTCAGCTGTATAAGAACTGGGGGGAGGAGAAACAACAGTTCCAGCAAAGCTAGATTACTGACCACAGTGTGTTCTCCTGCCTAGCATGGTCAGTTTTAACACAAAGGAAGCAATACAAAGAGAACAGGATACATTTTCATACAAGTACATGATACAACAGGCACATATCAGATATATGAAATGCTGGGGTAACAAACACTTTAATTTATCCATTGCAATCAGAGTAAGCTATTTCAGTACAAGAGAGGAGCCTGTAAAAATGTGCAAGACTGAAGGGAAGGCTGGAGTTCAGCTTTAAGCTTAAGCTGTTGAGTTCTGTAAACAGATAGCTTTTACAACAAAGGAAACTAAAAAAAAAACATGTTAAAAGGCGCTTAAAGCTCCACCTGCTGGCTGAACTCAAGGCTACACAATACTCATATGCAATGTTTCATACTAAACTAATTTTTGACCTGTTTTTAGTCATGACCGCAAATATAGAAACTGTCAGGGCTGGGATCAGCCCTTCCTCCTCTGACCTGTCGGCTAATTGCAAGCTCCTATCTCTCCACAGTGACTCACCTGTTGATGATATCCTGCTTGTCAGTCCTGCCTATTTAAGCCGTCCAGTCCAGATGATCATTGCCTTCGCCTTGGTCACATCTCTAGAGACGCTCTCCTGTGTTCCTGTTAAAGACTTGCTTGGCTGACATTCCTTCTGGCTCCAGATCCTGCTTGCTGTTCTCCTAAGTTCATCTCTGGCTCCCTGACATTTTGGCTTGTCTGACTATCCGTTCCAGTTCCTGAACTCTGGTTATGTTTTGACTATGTTTACTCTGTTTACCTTTTTTTTAGTTATTATTAAACAAGTGTGATTTAACTGTACATCTGTCTCAGTCTGATTCATGGTTTTTGACAGAAACAAGCATACAGCACAACTAAAAATGTTACTTTTAGCAGAGAAAGGACTACTGCATTACAATTATGCCAGTCTGAAAACTAAAAGCTCTGGCTAGGCAGGTTGTGCCCATTTGGCAAATTTACAGTTTTTGATGGAGTTCGTACAATCAGATTGGAATATATGTGGCTAGGTTTAAAAAACACTTGGTAGTTTAGCAGATTCTTAAGTACGGCTAGAAGAGTATCATTTACAAAACCTGCTGCCCATGTGCATACACTGCATAGCAAGAAAAAAGTCATACTGTTAAATAAATCAATGTGAAATATAAGTGTTAAGTTTGAGAGCAATAATGAGGCTAGTGCAAGTGATTTATCTCTGAAGCTGTTAACATTGCTTTATTACAACACGTAGAATGTTATTTATTTCTTATTTTATTACCTTGTGGACATAATTCATGTGATCAGAACCTAAAAGACTTTCATTTAATTAAGCAGAGAAAAAATGTACAAGGCCTGGCTAAATTAAGTTATCAATTCCTATTCAAAATGTTCCAGTTCCATGTTATTTACTTAAACAGTGTTTAGAACAAAGTGTTCCTGCATATTAGCTACATGAAAACATCTTATGAGAATTATAGAAAGTGTGACCATTAAAGTGTTACTAAACCCAGTAATATGAAAATAGATTATCCGCCACCCCCACCCCCAACAGTGCCCACCGCAGTTTATAAATCTTTTTACATTAAAATGCTGCCACTATATACCTTTTTGGATGATCTGTATACCACGGTTACATGATAAGCTGCACAGTTTCTCCAGTGCTGAGAGTTCAGGAAGAAGGAGATTTCTACTGCAGCCTGTATACACGCCCACATGTGTGATGTCAATATCATGTGACCTGGCTATCTCTGAGAACAAGTAACTGTTCTCTCCAGCATAAAAGACACAACTGAGCATGTGCAGGTCGGCTACTCTGCCTGTGTTAGCTGGCCTTCCCCAGATAGACAGTGCAGGAGGGGAAGGATATCAGCTGGCTGCTGGAGAGAGGAGGAGGAAAGAAAGTATGAAGAGATTTCTTTCAATGCTATCTGCTTAGCCATCCCTGCGGAGGCAGAGTCTGATATCTGCTGCAGGATTAATTGGGACTGTGATTGGGCAGGACAGGGCCAGGGGGAGGGGCCAGCTCATTCCACAGTACACAGACACCAACAACAGATCGGAGAGTGCAGCATGGAGGGTAAGTGACAAATATTTAATGTGTGCTGCTAACTGTGCCCCCTGTGCTGCCTGTACATTTTAGTGAGACTTTATCTCCTTCTTCTTGGATGGGACACCCTAAGACCCCTTTCACACTGTGCCGCCACCGGCGTCAGCGGTAAAGCGGCACTATTTTTAGCGCCGCTTTACTGTCATTTTAGTAGTGCTATTCGGCCGCTAGCGGGGCGATTTTTCACCCCCCACTAGCAGCCGAAAAGGGGTTAAATCCACCCGCAAAACGCCTCCTGAGCAGCGTTTTGACGGTGGTATTGCAGCGTTGCCCCATTGATTTCAATGGGGAGGAGCATTGGAGGAGCGGGCTTTCACACTGGAGTGAATGGAGCAGCTTTTTTCAGGCGCTACAAAGGTGCTATTTTTAGCGCTGTAGCGCCTGAAAAATGCCCGCAGTGTGAAAGGGGTCTTAGGTTGACTAGCTGCCTATAATTGATTTGCATTGTGAAAATGGATGACTCTGGGTGCAAATGCGTTACATTTTGGAGAGCCCGCTGCCCACCTCCTCACTATGTAACTCTCATCCCCATCCACAGTCATCCTCATCCATTTTCACAATGCAACTCAATCATCCTTATCCGCACCCAGCATCTACTCCATCCCTCCAGTCTCCACAACACATGCATCCCCACTCACGCCGAGCACCATCCATCCCTCCAATCTCCACAACGCACGCATCCCCACTCAGTCCTGCTAGCAGCATCTTTGGATCGGTGTGTATACTGCTCCTCCACTGCTCCTGCCCTTTGAAATGAATGGGGCAGCGCCGCCATACCACCGGCAAAGCGCCGCTGCAACTGCGTTTTGCGGGCGGATTTAACCCTTTTTCGTCCACTAGCGGGGCTGTTTTAGCCCCCGCTAAAACCACGGTAAAGCGGCGCTAAAAATATCGCCGCTTTACCACCAATGCCCAGGGCGGCTCAGTGTGAAAGGTAGTCTAACTATTAGGACACTTACCTGTCCAAGGAGCCTGTGATGTCTTTGACTGTTTTGTTTAAAGGAGGGAGGATTGTATTGGGAGCACTGAAGTGTCAGGTGTGACTGTGTGGCAATGGCAAATGGTTTACATAGCTCACAGCATCACGGGTCAGGTAGAGGGCCCCTTAGCAGAATTTTGCGCAGGGCCCCAGGGAGGTCAGGATCGGCACTGCATACATACATGCATAAAGGATGAAACAGCCTTTTTACACAATGCAGAGGATTAACCCCGTAAGTTCCACAGTGAGTATAACAAGCATGCTATGCTGCATATACAGACTGATTTTACTGTTGCGGGTTTAGTAACACTTTAAATTGACTTTGACACCAAAATAAAACTTTCCAATAATTTGGCTTCTTTCAAAGAAATTTACCTCTCCTGCTGCCTGCTAGAGATGAGCTCAAGGTTCAGTCTGAACGTTGCCGTGTTCAGCGGGATCTGAATGTCATGTATAGAAGAGGTATTTCTACTGCTACAATATATGACAGCTTCCTGTCAATAGTTGTTAAGAATGCAGCAGGTGCTAGTAGCTGCAGCATCCTTAGCAACCAGTCATCGGGGCCCCATTCATTTGATGGCTTGGAGTTCCTGCCGTGTAAGCAAAGAAGCAGGGACAGCATTGACATCACATGACCTCTCGTGATCTTAACAGAGCATTTTCCTGATTCGGTGCAGAGAGTTTTCTGCTCAGCTGACAGCTGTCTAAAGACAAAAAAAAAAAGCAGCCTGCCAAGTTTCTCACAACATTGCTTAGGCTGAGATAAAGAGAAACATTGTAACACTTTGTCCTTTTAGATCAAAGAAATGAACTTCGGTCTGTAAATTAGGTCAGTTTAACCACTTAAAGACTAAACCTTTTTGGACACTTGTTGCTTACAAGTTAAAATCATTTTTCTTTACTAGAAATTTACTTAGAACCCCCAAACATTATATATTCTTTTTTAGCAGAGACCCTAGAGAATAAAATGGCGGTTGTTGCAATATTTTATGTCACACTGTATTTGCGCAGCGCTCTTTCAAATGCACTTTTTTGGGAAAAAATACTTTAATGAATGAATAAAAAACTAAACAGTAAAGTTAGCCCAATTTTTTTGTATAATGTGAAAGATGATGTTACGCTGCGGGAATCGTGATCTTTATTCTAAGCAAAAAAATCGTGATTCTCATTTTGGCCAGAATCGTGCAGCTCTATTAAAATCACTGCTCCCAGAAAAAGTGTAATAAAAAAAAAAAGAGGGTAGTGCTTAGCCCACCGTGCCTTTTGTTTGACGATCTCTTGCTTATTAGACTAAAAAATGGTAATTTTTTAGGATTTGGCTCCCATTGACTTCAAAAGAATTTGGATTTGGCACCATAACTTCAGTAAAGTTTGTTAAATTCGCCTTGAACCAAACCCAGGTAGATTTGGCTCATCCCTACTACCCACATTGCTGTAGTAAAGGGAAATCGCAGGCTCCCCTGCTGCATGCTTTGGCTCTTCCTGACAGCTTCTACCACACCGCAGAACACAGTAGTGTCTTGGGAGCCTGCGGACTGAACTACTGACTGCAACAGGGGTGCAGGGAATTAACATTCCCAGAGATGACGGATTCTGCAGGATCACCATCAGACTAGCAGATAGGGCTGCAGAAAGGTGAGTATTCTATGTCTTCTTTTTAGGGGCAGCATTATTGTACAGTTTTATTTTGCAGTGTCACTTTAAAGGGAAAATTATTATAGTATTGGTGAACAATTTTTAGGTTCAGTGGTTTTATGGCGTTGCATTTTCATCAGTGTTCAATATGGTGTCAGCACCTGTATCAACAAACTAGTACTATTTTCACTGTACTAGTTAGATTTAGGTTTCAAGTTAAGGTTAGTCTGAATCCAAGGGACATGTTTAGGGGTTAAACATTCACAACGGTTAAAACTGAGAATCCCCCAAAAATGTGTAGTGCATTTAAAGTTCAATTTTGGGTTATTTTTTATTTTTATTTTCTCTGGTGGAAAAAAAAAAATTAGAGCAGCTCTAGCTGCAATACTCACCCCTTTGCAAAACAAGGTGTTCTAAATCTTTCAGGTTGAATGATGCCCAGTTTCACTTAAGCATGAAGACCAGTGGTGGGGTGGCTGGTGCTCCAGCCAGGGGGAATGGGGGGCGATAAACAAACCTTATGATCACTTCCCTTTCTCGGCTAATCGTGCTCCTCCCACTTCCTGATTGGCCAAGAGGAGAAGCAGGAAGACAATAGCGAATATTAATTCACTATTGTCACACAACTGGATGGACTCGGGGTTCCCTGCACTCACAGTGCATTGATGCAAAAAGGGGCAGTTGTGTCATTACATCCGAGCTGTTCTGTACATCATCCAGGACCACCCACCACCGTGAAAAGGCCAAAGAGGACCCAGTGTGTCATTTCACCCACCAAAAGACATCAGACAAGGTAAGTAAGCCAGCCAGGTTCACATGATGATGACAATTTTGTGTCTCAGAGTGATTTCAAAATTATTCTCGTAGTTTGATAATGAAGAAAACTACTTATACTGTGAAAATGTAAACACGTGTTGATGTGTGCAAATGCAATTCAAATGCTTACAGTGTTACTAAACCGAGGACCCTGCATTCACTATATCTCTCCCACAGTACACAGAGCATGAAAAGGCAATTATTTTAGTAAATAACTGCTAAGTACCTTTACTCATCAGCAGTATATAGCAGTTTTATGCTGTCTATTAGTGTCTGGTTAAAGCTTGCAGGAGGATTTTTCATTCTACTCTGGTAGTCCTATGAGGCTGCAGGACCCCTGACCCTCTGTCTGGACAATACTGATTGGCCCCGTGCCGATCACACAGGGCCAAGAAAAGTAGAACCTCTAGCAATACACACCAAACTGAGCATGTGCAGAGTGCCCCCAAGGCTCTGTACTATCAGAAGATGGATTGGGACTGTGCAAGAAGAGGAGGATCAGAGAAGACAGGATCAAACAGTCTTTTTACACAATGTGCAGGAATAACCCCTTAGGTTCCACAGTGAGTATAACAAACATATACAGACTGATTTTGCAGTTGTGGGTTTAGTAACAGTTTAAAGTGTCACTAAACCCACATCTTAAAAAAAACTATTAATAAATGCTGTATTTCATGCTGTTCATACTCACTTAGTTATTACAAGAGTCATTTTCTGTATTCTGCAAGAAAAACTTTGTATTGGTCTCTCACATAAAATCCCAAAAAAATGCATTCACGTTTTTGGTTGTAACATGAAAAATGTGCAAAATTTAAAGGGGTATGAATACTTTTCAAGGCACTGTATATCGATTAGGAATAAGGTACATAGATGTTTTAATTAAAATAATTACAGTACCATCATCCCCATACAGAAATAGAAGGAACAATGTACAGTGAATTAACCAGTGTGTGTTTAGTATCACTTTAAATGCATTTCTGTGTATCCAGGAAGAATAAAATATAAAGAGGAACTCAAATGCAGCATATCTTTTTTTTTTTTTTTTTTACAGCGTTTACCCTAGATTTAGAAGCACCCTGGGCTAAATTAATTTAAACCCTAATGAAAGGTACAGAAATAGATCTGCGGTCATATAAACACTAAATTAGGAACCCATAATTTGACCAAAACTGTGCAAGGAGTCCAGATATCATTGTGCTGCTACCAGTTATTCAGCCACACCACTCCCTCCTCTCTGCAATACAAGTCTAAGAACTCCTGTGCTGAGGGGTGTGACTGTTACTCAGCTATGCCAGCAGAGAGCACTGCAGTGTGAGAGCAGGAAGCAGAATTTGAAGCAGAACTGAGGTAAAAGATATTTTAAAGCATTGTCAAGTAAATATCAGTCACAAATTATATGCAGTATACAGGATAATAAAAGGAAAACTTTAATTGTGTTTTATGCGGGCCCACACCTTAAACCAACTTTCATTTTGTCCTGCCTTCTCCCCCCTTCCTATTTCACATTCTGAAATACATTTTTTTTATTATTTAAAAGTTTTTCCTAGGCAAGAATTGCCTAGCTTCAGTGCATGTGCAGATATGCTGCAAGGCTTTGGGACCCGAACAGCTTTCCCTCTGCATTGCACAAAAGAAGAATGTTATGGAAGCTCCAAACCTTTGTTGTGTTTGCACATGCGCATCTGCCAAAGAGATCTGTCAGGACCTGAAGGTTGGGCAGAGCCTTTTGGCACATCTACACACTAGCCATAAAAGAGTATTGACTGGAGTATATATTTAAGATGAGTTAAGGCCAGAACCCACATTCCATGTGCTTTCCCCACACTGTATTCAAAATGCACTGCACTTGCGATTTGCAGGTGTCAGTGCAATGCTATCACATTATTTCTAAATCCCCCCCCCCCCAGTAACATAGTTTTATTACCAGTAGGACCATGGTTTTTCTACTTCCTGTAATAGACCAAGCTGACCAACAGAAGCAATCAAAGTTGTGACAAACCATATAACACTGACAAGGGTGATTACAATGGTCAGCTTTTATTCATATGACTTAAAGAGGACCTTCTGACAGATTACATCCTGTCATTTTCGATCTCGCCCTTAGGTACTGTAGTGCTACCCCAGCAGGAGCCACTCGATAGGATGGGTTCTCTGATCTTTGCCACGACCTCACAAATACTCCAACCCTTCTGAAACTCTGGGTTGATTGAACACAGTTTGTAATATCACTGTCCTCACTGCTGACTATACAGGGAATACAATAATGATAATAATGTGGTAGGAAACAGACATAAAGCAGATTAGTAGAGGTAACTCAAAATATATTAAAATACCTTGTGAATAACTGTAAAATCATAAAGCTAGGCAAATAATAATAGTTGTACAGATCAGTGTATGATAGAACCAGTAACCAGAGGTGAATATATGACAACACTATGTGCCAGGATCAGTATAAACTGTAGCAGATCACTCAGAGTGCTGCCGATGACAACAAAAAGATTAGATTTACCTGCCTTTAGAAGGCTATACTGCCAGAGAATGCTAGACCTGGGCTTATGGTATAGAAAAACCTGTTAGATGGATAAAAGGTGCAGAGTAGTGATAAGGCTTATTATTGGAAGGGCAGTCCTTTATGAAGTTCTTCTGCCGGCTATAGTTGGGGCCCTTTAATAATGTTGGTGCATTGATCAGTGGCTTTATCTGGCCCTTAGGTTACTATTGCTCCGCCTGTCACTAACAATGGGACATACTGTAATTCTGTCACTGATACCAACAAACTTCACTATTCCTACCACTGAACCCAGCAATTGGGCAATATTTTTCCCACTGACACCAATGATAAGGGTATATTTCTCCCTCTGACACCAACAGCAGGGCATTATTCTTCTTACTGACACCAGTGATAGGGCACTATTCTTCCCACTGACACCAATGATGGGGCACTGTTCCTTCCCTTGATGCTAACAATGGGACACTATTCATCCCACTAATACTGATGATTTGGCTTAGTTTACGCCCATTGACGCCAGGGCATTTTCTACTCACGCGGGCCACAGTCAGGCTCCCATAAAGTCTGAAGGACAGTAAACTGCCCCTTAGAAAGTTTGGAGATTCCCAGTCTAGATCAGGGATATGCAATTAGCGGACCTCCAGCTGTTGCAAAACTACAAGTCCTATCATGCCTCTGCCTCTGGGTGTCATGCTTGTGGCTGCCAGAGTCTTGCTATGCCTCATGGGAGTTGTAGTTCTGCAACAGCTGGAGGTCCACTAATTGCATATCCCTGGTCTAGATGGTCCAGCATACAGTACATTGTAGTTGCAGTCCATTGTTGATGTAGGCACAGTATATGGGTATTGTTGTTATATTGACATGGTACAGATGCAGTATTGCTGAATTATGGGCGCTAAGTGCCCTAATGTCCTGCTCTCAGCGATCTAGTCTCGGCTTAACAATATGATAGAGGTGGACAATCTGCCCTCTCACCAATCCTTGCAACAAAGATGCAATATTCCTGCTGTAGAAGGGTCTTATGGGAGTTGTGTTGTGTGTGCCTATAGGACCTATAATGGCATGGATGCCCTGAACTTCCACTTTTATGATCTCCATTGCACTGTAAAGAAGTCCATAAGCTTGCCTGTGTAGTTCTCTCCCTGCTGGCCGGAGGACATAGTATGTTGCAAGCTCCAGCATATCAGTGAAAAGTAAGGTGACTAACTGTAAGGAAACAATGTCTCTTCTTCAATGTACTTGTAGTCCAGCACTTGGCTACACTACTCTTTAACCTCTTTCCGCCCACATAACACATACTGTATATCTACACACCGCAGGTATGCATCCATTAGTAGCCAAGGTTTCTGTTCTGAGAGCGCACTCACTTAGTGCTCCCAGCACAGTGACTGAACTATCATAGACAGCTGTCAGCTGGACGGGCTCATAATCATGCGACCACTGTGACAGCCTGTGGGCAGGTTGCCTACAGTGTGTTAGTTAGGAAGTTGGCTGGCTCAGGCTGTGGAAGGCCTAATGTTATGCAGCTCTGTTCCTGGGCTATTTGGACCCTGTCTATCTACCGTGTATAATATAAGTCAGGAGAAAGGCCAGGTTTGGGGGCACTTTTTGTTTCTGTTCCTGGAGATGCCATAAATATCATAAAGAGCTAACTGGGACTGCTGCGCCCAGCAGTCCGTTGGAAGACCCCGGGAGCCCGGAGAACTAACAAGTCTTGGAGGATGCCACTAATGGGCTACTACCTTGTTGAGGTATGTCTGGGCAGCCTACTTAAAGTGGAGTTCCACCCACTTTTACAACTCTTCAGCATCCCTCACTAAACTGTGCACTGTAAACAAATTGGATATTTTTTTATTTTTTTTCTCAGCACCTACTGTATATCTGCTGTATTCATTTGTCACTTCCTCCTCCCTGGCCGTGGCCCATCACATCATTTCCTGCTTGCAATGCCTTCTGGGAAGGGGCGGCAACTTCCTCTGAAACTGCCGTTGCTATGGAAACCTGACCTGAAACCTAAGACACTGCTTGTGCTGCACTGAGCATGCGCGAGATCTGCAAGGATGAGATCCAGGAAGAAATACAGTCTGGCTTCAGATGCCCACACTTAAGATGGCCACAACCTGCTGTAAGTTTATAAAATAACAAACTACTGCTATAAACTAACAAAACAGACCTTAGTTTACAGACTAACTTTACTAGAATACATTAAGCTTGTGAATTATAGTAGTATTTTTATTTAAAAAGTATAATTTCGGCTGGAACACCACTTTAAGTTATTTAGGGAATGTTGCTTTGAATTGTTCATGTTGGGCTTTGCCACAAAATGTTCACCAAAGTCGCATTGGCCTGGTCTGAAGTAATTTAAAGGGGTGCATGATAGTTCTTGGCGTATGAAATAACAAGGGTCAGTACAACACATGTGGGGTATGAAGAAAAATCCATCATGGAAGGTGTACTCAGCAAGAGAAGCAGGAGGAGTAATGCAGTTGCTATGGGTAACCAGAAATAATGCAAGGTACCCTGCAGCCAGTCGTGAAGTGTGGTACTTGGTATAGGTGACAGAGGGGGTCAGTGTTCTGGCTCCCTCCCTAGTGGTCGGTTTCACAAACCAACCAGGACTGAACCCACTTTATGGAGACATGGTTCGGGTGAGTGGAAAAAGTTAATTAAGTTCATACATGAGGTCTGTGCTAGATGCACGGCGAAACCCCATTCTGTTACTGGGATTGAGGTGACAGAGTTACGCTGGACTGGTGGAGAGGGTACAGGCTCAGCAATGTCCCTCCTAAATGCAACATACATCCAGCTAAGGTGTATAGTGACATGGCACAGCCCTTTTACAGATGGACTCTGTGTAACTAATTGCTGCATACTGTACAAGGCTAATCTCTAAGCCAGGAAACGGCCATAATGTCTGATTCTCACATGAAGGCGGTCCCTGCCTGGTACTAGACATTGATGAGTGCGCTCCGCTGAAGGGTACCACCACAAGCAGGGCTCATGGCCCCGCCCAAGAGCCAATGACAGTAATCACATAATTGGGCAGTCCTTCCCCCAGACCCTGTTAAAGGGATGCCAGGGCTGGGCAGGAAGGGGTTAAAGGTGGACAACTGTGTGCATCGAGAACCAAACCTAATAGCACAAATACAAAGCAATGTTGTAACTCATTAGATCTCATTGGTGCAAGATATGAAAAATATGTAATTTATATTACAAAAATTCAATGGTACAGAACGTTCCTGATTGCTCTTGTAGAGTTCAAGTGGAAAGTTATAAAGTATCATCATATTTTTTAGCGGTGGTACTGTTAAATTATAAATTGCTGATTTAAAAGATGCTTCATGTTAAGCTTGTTGTGCCAACGTAATTCTCATGTTTAGTTGCCAGATGCCATCAGCGGGCTTGCAGATTAGAGATCTTTATATTAAAGAATGCTGTTTGATCACATAGTCTCCTGAGAGCGTTTTCCCCATGAAAACACAACATACATCATAAAAAATACCCCGAAATTTGACAAAGTGAAGAGGCAAGAACAGCAATAATCTGCATCGGAAATACAGACGTTTTCCTAAGCTGTCATATTGTTAACGTGAATCTCTATTTGTAATGCATATTAATTCACAGCCAGCTGAAAGCAATTTCTCATTTTGACGATGTCTAATAAAATTCATAAATACAGTTTTATGGGTTTTTTTTCTGGCTTGATATCTAGAAGAAGAAACAAAACATATTTCAAGGACTTTGACTCAAATTGCTCGTGGAAAGAATATAGATGGGGTGCATTTGCCTAGGGTGGGCCTAGGACAGTAAGATATTCATGGACTGAATCATTGTGCATTCTGGCCAATAACAGTCATACTGGGAAGTCATATGTTTATTGGTTCCATGCAGCCTCGCTGACACCCCCTCAGGATGACCAGTTTTAGGGGACGAATTGACTGTCTAAGACCTTATACATACTGGACATTTAACCCTGGTGCACGAGAATCTGGGGGTTTTGGTGCAAACGAAAGGCACAGGTACACCATCCAACTCTGCAGCCTGTAAAACTCTATGAGCATTTGAAAGCTGGATGGGGCTGGAAGGTGTATGAAGTGGTGCTAATGCCTAGGACAGTGATGGTGAACCTTGGCACCCCAGATGTTTTAGAACTAAATTTCCCATGATGCTCATACACTCTGCAGTGTAGTTGAGCATTATGGGAAATGTAGTTCCAAAACATCTGGGGTGCCAAAATTTTCCATCACTGGCCTAGGACATTAAGCTCCCAGTGAAGAATGCTTGGAACACATACTACTCACATTCTGGTCATTGGCTCCTGGGCATTGGCTCCTGGGCATATACTGCTATGAACATCCCTTTATATATATCTTTGTTTTACTGTTAAAAAAATTGTAAAGTAATGAATTTAACCCTTTCCCGTCTGTCTTTTTAACAGTGCTCATACTCCTGGGGCTGGGAAGTTCTGTCTGGTCATGTGACCACTGTGATTGACTGTCACAGGGATCAAATGATCGGGAGCCGATCCCGCCGAATCCTTATCATTAGTACAAACTGAGAGCTGTCTTTGCCTCTTTGCCTCTGACGCTGGTTACAGCCAGCAGGGCTGCTGTTTGAAATCATGGGGCCCCATACAGCCTACCTGGCAGGGCCCCCCCAATATATCAAGACCATATTTTCACAAAAAATACACTAAATCATTATTAGTGTACACAAACATAACAGATAATCTGTGTGAATTAGTCCTTAAAAAAAATTCTATTCACAGTGGCAGGCAGAACAGGGAGGGGAATCAGTGTCAGGGAAGAAATTACAGAAACGCCCTGTGTCTGTGTCTCTCCCTGCAGCAGGAGGGGGAGAAACTGGCTTTCAGCTGCTGCAGAGAGCCACATAGGCAGGCATGTACTGGCCATCGGGACTACTGGGAGTTTCCCGGTGGGCCGATGGCTCAGTGGGCCGGCTTCAGTGACAGCAGACCGCCACCCCTCTGCTCCTCTGTCTCCCCCTCCCTGCCGTGCTCACCTCCTCTCCCTGCCTAGTTATGAAGCGGACTGAATAATGACATGCTCCTCGGGAGTCGGCACTGAGAAGCTCATCATACGATCCGGAAGGAGGGCTCAGGGCAGCCACACACAGCTGTGACATAAGCTTCCTCTGCACTCATTCTCCTGCTCTTTTCTTTCCCCACTCTCCATCCTGTCTGCTGCTGTGGAGAATCTAGATGGAGAGCAGGAAAGGAAAGAGCAGGAGAACGAGTGCAGAGGAAGCTTGGAAGCTTGTGTCACAGCTGTGTGTGGCTGCCCTGAGCCCTCCTTCCAGATCGTATGATGAGCTTCTCAGTGCCGACTCCTGAGGAGCATGTCATTATTCAGTCCACTTCAGAACTAGGCAGGAAGAGGAGGTGAGCGCTGCGGGGGGACCAGAGCAGCATGGGGGGGGGGTAGAGGAGCATGGAGGATCAGAGCTGCATGGGGAATAGAGGAGCATGGGGACCTGAGCAGGAAAGGGGGGGAAGGGGAATAGAGGAGCATAGGGGGTCTGACCAGGGCAGCATGGGGGGAATAGAGGAGCATGGGGACCTGAGCAGCATGGGGGGAAGGGGAATAGAGGAGCATGGGGGACCAGAGCAGCATGGGGGAAATAGAGGAGCATGGGGACTTGAGCAGCATGGGGGAAGGGGAATAGAGGAGCATGGGGGACCAGAGCAGCATGGGGGGAATAGAGGAGCATGGGGACCTGAGCAGCAAAGGGGGGGGATAGAGGAGCATGGGGGACCAGAGCAACATGAGGGGAATATAGGAGCACTGGGACCTGAGCAGCATGGGGGAAGGGGAATAGAGGAGCATGGGGGACCAGAGAAGCATGGGGGGGAATAGAGGAGCATGGGGACCTAAGCAGCAAAGGGGGAAGGGGAATAGAGGAGCATGGGGGACCAGAGCAGCATGGTGGGGAATAGAGGAGCATGGGGACCTGAGCAGCAAAGGGGGGGGGAATAGAGGAGCACGGGGGACCAGAGCAGCATTGGGGGGGGAGAGGAGCATGGGGGGGACCAGCGGAGCACATGGAGGACCATAGGAGCAGGTGGGGGACCAGCGGAGCACATCGTGGACCAGCGCAGCACAAGGGGACCAGCGGAGCACATGGGGGACCAGCGCAGCATGGGGGGAAAATAGAGGAGCACAGGGGACCAGAGCAGCATTGGGGGGGGAGCATGGGGGGGACCAGCAGAGCACATGGAGGACCATAGGAGCAGGTGGGGGACCATAGGAGCAGGTGGGGGACCAGCGCAGCACATGGGGACCAGCAGAGCACATGGGGGACCAGCGCAGCACGCGGGTGACCAGTGGAGCACATGGAGTACCAGCACATGGGGGACCAGCGCAGCATGGGGGGAAAATAGAGGAGCACAGGGGACCAGAGCAGCATGGGGGGAATAGAGGAGCATGGGGGGGAATAGAGGAGCATGGGGGGATCAGCGAAGCATGGGTGGACCAGAGAAGCACAGGGGTACCAGAGCAGCCTGGGTGGAACAGAAGATCAGGAGAAGAATACAGAAGCATGTGGGGGACCAGAGAAGCATGTGAGGGACCAGAGAAGCAGGGGGGTACCAGAGGAGCACAGGGGGGACCAGAGAAGCACGAGGGTACAGAGGAGCATGGGGGGGAACAGAGAAGCATGTGGGGGAACAGAGAAGCCGGGGGAGGACCAGAGGAGCACGGGGGGCAGAGGAGCATGGGGGGACCAAAAGAAGCATGGGGGAGGGGACAGACAACTGACTCAACAGCTATGGCCTGGGAGTTTCTCACTTCTGCCTAATCTTGTCCCATTGGGGGGGTAACAAACTGATTCTTTGCCCCGGGTGAAATAATGACTAACTTCCCCACCGGTACCAGCCGCTCTACTCTAATAAAGTAGAACGGCTAATGGCTAGTGAAGGGGGAGGGGGGTCTTGGGTGGCCATCGGGGTTGGCCGGCTGGGGGGGGGGCGGGTTTGTCCAGCCGGCATGGGAGAAACCTGTCAAAGTGGGCCGGTCTGGATGAAGTCCAGGGCCAAATTTTTGTCCCAGTCCAGCCCTGCACATAGGGCATCCTTCTTTAACTGCCCCTCTGCCAAACCGCACTAATGCCTCCTACTGTTTGGGCCCCCTACAGGAGGACTGGTGCTCCCCCCTATCAGCGGCCCTGGCAGCCAGTGTAATCCAAGGGTCAGCATTTCTGGAGCGGTTTGGACACACACAAACTGGCTGCAGCTAATCTACCAGTTTGTATGCTGTCATAGGATAGAGTGTTGCTGCATCCAGGGGCAGCATTTATTTCTATACTCATAAATACATCATTAAATGTATTTTTTTAAATGCAAGCAGTGTAAAAACCTGAATGGGACCTGGAGAGAACAGAGGGAAAGAGAGATGACTTCATCAGACTGTTGCCTTTCCTTACCTTGTCCAACCACAGGCTGGGGAAGAAATCAAACCTAAAAGTGTTACTTAAGAGTAACAGACTGCCTCGTTCGACAGGGCTGTGCTGTGTAGTGGAGCTGTTTAAAGCCTAGTACACATGGGCTGAATGTCGGCGACATCAGCCAGTTCAATAAAAACCAGCTGACATTCGGCCCGTCTGTATCTGCTGCCTGTGGCCAGCAGCCGACCGGCTCCTGTCAGCACGCTCAGCCAATGGCCAGTGTTCTGTCAGGACGGCCGCCCCCCTGTCAGAACACAAAAAACAGAAGGGGAGAGCTGCACTAATGTCAAATCGTTAGTACAGAGGCTCCGACTGGAGCTGTCAACCTCCTGAGCTGAATGAAGGAATACTAGTGGTGTATACCAGGCTTTAATCTTAGGATTTGATGGGCAGAAATACAAATCCTTTATCACAGTGGTTCCTAATCTTTTTTTATTACTTTCCCCTTGGCAGTTCATTACCATAAGTTTTAGGCCATAAGTTTGGACAAGGGTAGGGGGCAGGGTTAAGAGTGGCTCCCTACACATATTTAATGGGCCTTAAAGTCAGTGCAGAATATCTGCTTGGACAACAGGAGGCGACCCCAATAAATCTTAATCCCAGGTTAGCCAATCAGGAAATGCACAGGAGGTGATCCCAATACACCCACAGCTCAAGTCAGCTATCAGAGCTCTGTCAAAAACAATCAGGGGGACACAGAAGGAAAATTTTGGTCAGCTAATCAGGAGGAGACCCCCTCTACATATTTAGATCAAAGAGTAGGGTCTCTCCCCAATAACTCAAAAGACCACTACATCACTCTGCCTTGCTAGTCCTAAACCTTTCCTTGCTCACTGTGATATTAAAAGTTGATGGGCAGGAGGCACAAGCAGGGCCAGCACAAGTCTGACAGACAGGACCCCTGAACAAATGAGAACGTGTGCCCCCCTTTGCCTGCAGCATGACAAATGAAAGATAAGCTCAAGCTCCAGAGAGTTAAGCTGTCACTGGAGGGTCAAGCTATATTTGACTTTGGTAATTGTAGCGGCCCACCGAAAAGTATCCTGAATAGTCCAAAAGAAGTTTTATTCCAAACATAATTTGAATACAAGAGCCAACACGTTTTGGAGGACAGACACCACACCCTTCACTAGGGCTTACAAAATTATGGTGTCAGATTGTGAGGACTCAGATCGTGATATCTGAAATGTAAAAAATGTACTTGTGCCGGTCAGTTTTGGCACAGAGCAGCTACTGAACCTTTCTTTGCTGAAAATGATCTGCACAAGTACATAATATTGGGTTACAATATACAGTTACATATAACTGCCTGAGTCCTCACAATCTGACACAACATCCTTGTAAACCATGATGAAGGATGCAAAGTCTGTCCCCCCAAATATGTTGGCTCTTGTATCCAACTTATACCTGAAAAAAAACTTTATTATGGACTCAGTGTGGCATTTCAATTCCTAAAGTAATCACTTGGTGCCCCGAAGCTGCCATCAATAGACCACTTAAAACTTGGGACCGGGGACAGCCAGCAAACTAGAAGGACGTGCAGCGTTACCTTCTTGGGATCATGTGACAGCTGTGGGGGAGGAGCTTTTTTGCCACCATTATATTTTTTCAAGTACCACTTAAATTATTGGCATGTATCCCAGGTTGGGAACTGCTGCTTTAGCAGGTAAAACATATCCCCTGTACGTATTTATTATGTGTATTTAGATGTTATCCTGGATTTCACCATCATAGAACCTATAATTGAGGGAATTCAAGATGTCCAGCTTCCATGAATCTGAGGCTCATAAGAAAAAATGCTCTGTACCAATGACGCAGCTTTTCAGAATATTCTAAAGAAATTGACAAATCACATCATGACCTTTGCTTGCTTCATCATCAGTTACAAAAATTAATTTGCTGATATGAACGTGCGGTTGCAATTCTGGAATTAAAACATCAAATTTCATCTGCCATAAACCCCGCTTAATCATTCTTTAATTATGCGAACAGCGAGCAATAACGTGTTGAATGTGTGTTTTCATTTAGTAAACATCAATCAATATATCTGATGAAGGAACTACCCGTGTGTGTAATGGAAGCAAGTTATTTGTTTTTCTCCATGGTTATTGAGAATAGATCCATGAATGGCCCACAGATGCCTTGAATACCGTAAAGCCTAGGAGATGTAAAGAACACAACCTTGTAAGTACGTCCCAATTTTTCATGCCTTATGTTAAACCTAAGCTTCAGGTACACAATTAAATACACAGATAAACTACATACAGGGGATCTTTTTCACTTCTGTCCTGACATTTACACAGCCCTGTCACACAGCACATCAGGAACAAGATACCATTTTCTGTGTTATAGTTAGGAAATACAATGGTGTCATCTTCCAACCCCCACCTTGCTGACTGGACAGAGAAGAACAACAGAAGATTGATGCAGTCATCTCTCTGCTCACTCCCTAGAATGCATAAAGGTGAAAAAACACAAGGGTTTACAACCCCTTTAAAGTAGAACTAAAGGCAAACTTTTTCTTTCAATTTGGATAGAGTAAGGAAGGGTTATAACCCCTGTCAGTTTGTTTGCCATCTGTGCCCCATGGGGAGATTTCCTTTCACTTCCTGGCACTTAGCCAAACCAGGAAGTGAGAGGAAGTCCCTCCAAAGGGAGGGTTTTCCTGGTTGTCACCAGGGTCACCAGAAATATTCTTTCTATTGGAAGATTTCCGCTTTATTCCTGTTCTGGGAACAACCTAAATTTTAGATTTTCTTTCAGTTTCACTATCAGTGATAACAGTACACAGGACAAATAGAGAGGGTGAATCTCCCTAAAGGGGGCACAGACAGGAATAAAACCTGAAAAAAATTAAAATTAAAGTAAAGACTAAAGTTTTTTTACCTTCATGCATTCTATGCACGAAGGTAAAAAAGTTTGTGTGTGCTGCTCGCCCCCACAGCCACCTCCCTAATACTCACCTGAGCCCCCTCTCGATCTAGCGATGTGCACAAGAGACTCGGGTGTCCCAGGACTCCCTCTCCTTTTGGCTTGGACAGCAACAGGTGCCCACTGGCTCCCACTGCTGTCAATCACAGCCAGTGAGTTAATGAGGAGAGAGCAGGGCTGGGGGGGCGGAGCCGCGGCTCTATGTGTCTTATGGACACATAGAGCAGCAGCTTGGGAGTGATCATGCAGCGGTGCCCCTAGGGAAAGAGTCTTTCTCTGGGGCCCTGCTCAAGGGGGAGGAGCCAGGAGCGCAGACGAGGGACCTGAAAAGAAGAGGATAGGGGCTGCTCTGTGTAAAACCATTGCATAGAGCAGGTAAGTATGACATGTTTGTTTTTTTGTTTGTTTTTTAAACCAAGCTTTAATATCACTTTTATTATTATTATTATTATTATATTATTATTATACGCAATTTATACACACTTTAAAAGCTTTTGCCTTTAATTATACTTTAAGTTGTTTAAAGTGAGGTGAGATCTCAGAGCAATACACTATTGTTAACTGGATGATACAGTCAGGTCCATAAATATTGTGACATCGACACAATTCTAATCTTTTTGGCTCTATACACCACCACAATGGATTTGAAATGAAACGAACAAGATTTGCTTTAACTGCAGACTTTCAGCTTTAATTTGAGGGTATTTACATCCAAATCAGATGAACGGTGTAGGAATTACAACAGTTTGTATATGTGCCTTCCACTTTTTAAGGGACCAAAAAGTAATGGGACAATTGGCTGCTTAGCTGTTCCATGGCCAGGTGTGTGTTATTCCCTCATTATCCCATTTACAAGGAGCAGATAAAAGGTCCAGAGTTCATTTCAAGTGTGCTATTTGCATTTGGAATCTGTTGCTGTCAACTCTTAATATGAGATCCAAAGAGCTGTCACTATCAGTGAAGCAAGCCATCATTAGGCTGAAAAAATAAAACAAACCCATAAGAGAGATAGCAAAAACATTAGGTGTGGCCAAATCAACTGTTTGGAACATCCTTAAAAAGAAAGAACGCATCGCTGAGCTCAACAGCACCAAAAGACACGGAAGACCACGGAAAACAACTGTGGTGGATGGCCGAAGAATTCTTTCCCTGGTGAAGAAAACACCCTTCACAACAGTTGGCCAGATCAAGAACACTCTCCAGGAGGTAGGTGTATGTGTGTCAAAGTCAACAATCAAGAGAAGACTTCACCAGAGTGAATACAGTGGGTTCACCACAAGATGTAAACCATTGGTGAGCCTCAAAAACAGGAAGGCCAGATTAGAGTTTGCCAAACAACATCTAAAAAAGCCTTCACAGTTCTGGAACAACATCCTATGGACAGATGAGACCATGATCAACTTGTACCAGAGTGATGGGAAGAGAAGAGTATGGAGAAGGAAAGGAACTGCTCACCATCCAAAGCATACCACCTCATCAGTGAAGCATGGTGGTGGTAGTGTCATGGCCTGGGCATGTATGGCTGCCAATGGAACTGGTTCTCTTGTATTTATTGATGATGTGACTGCTGACAAAAGCAGCAGGATAAATTCTGAAGTGTTTTGGGCAATATTATCTGATAATATTCAGCAAGATGCTTCAGAACATTGGACGGCGCTTCACAGAGCTGATGGACAATGACCCGAAGCATACTGCGAAAGCAACCAAATACTTTTTTAAGGGAAAGAAGTGAAATGTTATGCAATGGGCAAGTCAATCACCTGACCTGAATCCGATTGAGCATGCATTTCACTTGCTGAAGACAAAACTGAAAGGAAAATGCCCCAAGAACAAGCAGGAACTGAAGACAGTTGCAATAGAGGCCTGATAGAGCATCACCAGGGATGAAACCCAGCATCTTGGGATGTCTATGCGTTCCAGACTTCAGGCTGTAATTAACTGCAAAGGATTTGCAACCAAGTATTAAAAAGTGAAAGTTTGATGGATGATTGTTAATCTGTCCCATTACTTTTGGTCCCTTAAAAAGTGGGAGGCACATATACAAACTGTTGTAATACCTACACCGTTCACCTGATTTGGATGTAAATACCCTCAAATTAAAGCTGAAAGTCTGCAATTAAAGCACATCTTGTTTGTTTCATTTCAAATCCATGGTGGTGGCATATAGAGCCAAAAAGATTAGAATTGTGTTGATGTCCCAATACTTATGGACCTGACTGTATATACATTATATGTATTATATCTACAGTCAACTGAGATGCATTTTAAATACAATCTTTATACTATCTCTCTGTTTAAATTAGTAAACAGTGATGGCCTTGGTCTCTACCTTCAAGTGATTACCTGTTAGCTATCATTTTCATGTAGTCTTTCCTTCCAGCCTTCTTTCTTTCTTAATCTTCCTTTCCTCCACCCTGTTTTCCTTTCCTCCTTTTTTTTCCCCCCACTTCCTTAAATGAACTGTTTAGTCAGTTGTACTGTCTACAGCGCATCATCTGTTTTCTATCATCTTTCTTTCCTATTCCTTCCCTATCCTTCCCTTCGCCTGTTCATTTATTTTCCTTCCTTTTTTCCCTTTCCGGCCTCCATAAATTAATAAATTAGTCATTTGTATCTGCCCTCTATTTATTCACTATTTTCAATAGTTTTTCAAGTACCGTATTTACTCTATTTTTTCTTTTTTTTTTTTTGTTACTCATCATTCTTTTCCTTCCATTTCTTCCTTTCTTTCATTTCCTTTTCCTTCTCAAAGGGTTTTCAAAAACCCATTCCTTCTAAATTAAAAACTCTTCCTCTATAGTAACTCTTTTTCATTCCAGGTAAATAATGAATTCCAAGCAGAAGCACTGTGCCATCATTGAGTTCTTGAGGTAGAAGTGGTGCAGACTGTCCGACAGCCACAGAAGGCTACAAAGTGTTTATGGAGATGTTACCATTTACAAGAGTCACCAAATGATAAGACATTGCTCTTGTCAATAGTGCCATCCTTGTACAATTTCTGTAGCCTTCTGTGGATGTTGGACTGCCTGGACCCCTCCTACATCAATAACTCATTGATGGCACAAAGCTTCTGCTTGGAATCCATGATTTACCTGCAATGAAGAAGAGTACTGTAGAGGAAGAGTTACTCTACCAACATGTGAAATGTGAACAACCTATGTAAGTTAATAAAAAAGTTATACCCACTTTTGCATTACTTTAGGTCCAGCCCTTGTATCTGTTCTCTAGACCAGTGTTTCCTGATGTACATTTAGCCAAGAGGCATAAAGGAATGACTTACATAGCTTCATCCACTATCCTAAAATTTGGAATTATTCTCTTATTTTTGGGATATGTGATGGAATGAGATGTGAATACCTTCTGTCCTAAGAATGCTGTTACACATCAGTTTAGGGGCTTTTTGGTTTTTTTCAGCCCATCTCACCATAACTTTACTTTCAGTATATTATAAACATCAAATATACAGTGGTTTATAACAAAAAATAATTGGGTTTAATATAAATTAGTGATTAGTTCAAATACTCAAGTTCACATAATAACAAATTAATACACATTTATTCCATTGTCTCAGAGTATTAATATTGAGTCCTGTCTATAGCTGGCCATGGACTAGTTGGGTCTGGTCATGGCAGAGATGCTGGATCTAATACACTAAAATAATGCCAGTGTACACCAAAGATATTGGAAAGAAGTTATGCCATAAATATTGGGGTTGATTTATGAAGGCAGTGTCTTTATTCCATTGTCTCAGACTATTAATATTGAGTCCTGTCTATAGATAGCCATGGACTAGTTGGGTCTGGTTATGGCAGAGATGCTGGATCTAGTACACTAAAATAATAATTCCAGTGTACACCAAAGATATTGGAAAGAAGTTATGCCATAAATATTGGGGTTGATTTATTAAGGCAGTGTATTTATTCCATTGCCTCAGACTATTAATATTGAGTCCTGTCTGTAGATGGTCATGGACTAGTTGGGTCTGGTTTTGGCAGAGATGCTGGATATAATACACTATAATAATTATAAGCTACACCAGGGTATGCCAAAGATGATGGGTTTAAACCTGAAGTTATGCCATAAATATTGGGGTTAATTTACTAAGGCAGTGTATTTGGTTATTTAAAGCATAACTATAGCCCACACCACAATATCTAGACACTGGAAATCATACACCACACCACCGCTGTCTGCTTGGGTCTCTATCACGAATGACCTGATGTATATGAAGGGCATGGTAGCTGGGAACTCAGATAGGATAGACTCCTTACATCATATGTTGATGTGCTGGACCCTGTTTAGAACCTCAAAGACCTTCCAAAACCTTTTAACATCCTAACACTATTCTCTTAGTGTCAGTCAATATTAAACCTGAATGGCATATATCATTTTAGCATAGGCAATGGTCTCTGTCAAATTCCCTTCATTCTCCTGTTCCATCATTCCCTCTCTGGTTCCCTCCTCTCTGCCCCCTCCCCTTTTTTTGTCCTTCACTTTTTCTTTTTCTCCTTTTTTTCTTTTCTTACCTGCATAGTGTGTACTCTAAGAACAGTCCTATGGGATGGGATTAATCTTTTTCGTTTCAATATATTTTTATTTTCAAAAAAAAGGGGAAAATTAGAGGGGGAAAAGGGGGGAGGGGAGAACAGTGCATGACATGACTACATCTCGAGTCAACGTAATACAGACGACCAACACGGTCGCTTGACAAACAACTTAATGAAGTTTAGGAGAACAGAACATTATAATACAGAATAGGCTTAGTTAGACATCAACTTTGTATTTGGTAATCGTGAGAAGACATATGATCAGATATAGTAGATAATATATGCGATACTGGGAGGAAGTGGTCCGCCACCCCAATTGGGGACACACTGTGGCGGGACCTCACCGCCTCCGACCTCCCTCCAACTAGAGAAAGAAAAACAGCGATTCTCTGAGAAGGATGGAGGGGATATTATCCGAGGCTACTAAATTTATTCTCACCGCAGTGGGTGTGTGAGTTGATCCGATGTCTTCTGATCCATAACGAGTTCTTATAGCAACTGTTCTACAATAATAACTAAATAGTTGATAATGAAAATGAATGCATTAGGAGACAGGGAGTATGAACTCCAATATGGCTGTTACAGTCTGGGCCAGGGCTGGGAGCCAACACAAGATGGCCTCCAGCCGAGGCCCAGGTCATGGCCGTTTGAGAACAGTCCAATGCCCGAGACCAACAGTAAGGAGGGAAGGTGGGAAGAGAAAAGGACGAAAGGCATATGGAGAGAAGAAAAAGAGAGAGAATAGAAAAAAAAAGGGGAGAGAAGGCAGAGGAGATAAAGGTTGAAAGAAATGCATAGGAGTCGACTGGGGGGGTGTAGACATATCCAAATGTGGCTGCTCTGTGTGAAAGTCAAAGCGTGACTCCAATGTAGTTTGCCCAGGGTTCCCAAATTAGTTTGAACTTGGTTGAGCTTTCCAGGATTACACTAGCCATTTTTTCTTGGTTCATAATCCAAGAGATCTTTCTCTTGGCTAGGATTGTTGAGACTGAGGGTTTTTTCCAGGCTTTGGCCAGAGTAATTTTAGCTCCTAGAATGATGAAGAAGATGAGGCGTTGCGTAACCCTGGGGACTTCTCTTACTGGGAAGTTGAGAAGTGCTACCAGCGGGGACACCTGCACAGGCCTTTCGGCTATCCTACTAATCCAACTGAAAATCCTGTGCCAGAATTGTCTAATCCTAGGACAGGTCCACCATGTGTGAAGCATGTCTCCCCTCAGGCCACATCTCCGAAAACAGAGGGGTGAAGCCGAAGGGTAGAAGCGAGCTAATTTGGAGGGCACCAGGTACCATCTAGTTAGCACTTTTAAGCTAGCCTCAACTAGACCAGTGTTTAAAATGCCTTTGTAAGACTGGGAGAAATTCCTGTGCCAAGTTTCCAGCTGCCAGCTTTGAAAAAGATCCCCTTCCCAGGCTAGCATGTAGGGTGCCTTGAGTTGTGCAGAGGATAGTGCCTTGTAAATCACCGAGATGCCCCCCCTCTGCTCGCAGGCCTGGCCACACCATATTTCATAAGGAGTCATTTGGGGTCCATTTGGTAGGGACCTACATTTATTGTGTAAATAGCTTGAAATTTGGGAGAATCGAAAGGATTCTGACTGTGGCATGTCGAGTTTGCTGACACAGAAAGCTTTAGAGAGAGGACCTAAAGGTCTAAGGAAGTGTCCTATTCTGTACATCCCTTTGTCGAGCCACCATTTAAAAGCGGAGATATTGAGGCCTGGGGGGAAATCGGGATTGTGGAACAGGTGCTGTAATGGTGTCGTTGGGGATATTAAGCGGTTGTTGCTTTTCATTTTGTCCCATAATGTAAAGGAATGTGACAATGTTGGGGAGAGGATGGGGGGTCTACGTTTCTTTGGGCTCCAGAGGAGGAAGTCCAGGGTGTGGTGGGGGACTGCTTTCCTCTCTATGTGGATCCAATCAGGATGTTCCCATCGAGAGTAGACAGTAGAGATCTGGGCTAATTGAGCCGCTTGTAGGTACCAGAGTAGGTTTGGTAGACCCAAGCCGCCCTCTGACCTAGGTCTAAACAGGGTCATTTTAGAGAATCTGTGTCCCCCTTTACCCCAAATGTATTTAACAATGTTGGCCTGGAAGCGTTTTAGGCGGGTAGTGTCTACTGGTATCGGAAGAGCTCTAAAGTAGTATAGGATGCGGGGGAGCAGTGTCATCTTGATCGTGTTGATCCTGCCTAGCCAGGTCAGGGACAGCCTGGACCAACGAGATAGGTCCTCCTCCAGTTTTTTATAAAGAGGGGGAAAATTGGCTTGATAGAGGAGTTTAATCTTAGGAGTCAGCTGTATCCCTAGATATGAAATGGAAGAGTCGCTCCATGAGAACCGAAAGCCGTCCCTGAGCCTGGCCAGGAGAGGATCTGGGATATTGATATTAAGTGCCTGGGATTTGTCATAATTTACTCTAAGGCCTGAGATCTTCCCAAAATCATCCAAAAGACGGCAGATAATGGGGAGCGATGTCAGCGGAGAAGATACAAATAGTAAGATGTCATCAGCAAATAATGCACATTTATGACACTTGGGGCCGCTTTGAATGCCTTGAATGTTTGGGTTGTTTCTGATGGCAATCGCCAGGGATTCGATTGCTATGGCGAAGATCAACGGGGAGAGTGGGCACCCCTGTCTTGTACCTCTGGCTATGGGGAAGGAGTCTGAGTAGAACCACTGGAGACGCACCTGCGCTGATGGAGTTGAGTATAATGCGTGAATGACATTGAGAAAAGAATCCCCGAATCCCCATTTTTGTAGTAGATGGAAAATGTAGGGCCATTGGACAGCGTCAAACGCTTTTTGTAAGTCCAGAGACAGAAGACACCCCTGCCTGGGTGAGCCTCCATCCCAGTTGGAATTTATAAGGGAAACTATGTCTATCGCTCTTCGTATTTGGTCGGGCCCCTGTCTCCCCGGTATGAAGCCCACTTGGTCTTTATTAATGTATAAGCTGATGAAGGAAGCCAGGCGGTCCGCAAGTATCTTAGTCAAGATCTTTAAATCATTGTTGATGAGGGATATTGGTCTGTAGTTGCTGACCGAGCTGGAGTCTTTATCTGGCTTGGGGAGGACCGTGATGTAGGCCGTGTTAAGTGATGAATCAAGGGGATCCCCCTTCCTAAGAGCATTGAAGAATCTAGCCATGTATGGGGCGAGTAGGGTAGAAAATGATTTGTAATATGGTATGGAGAAGCCATCTGGGCCAGGGGCTGAGTGTGATTTCAGGTTTTTGATGACCGCGCAAATTTCTTCAGCAGAAATAGGAGAGTCCAGAATCTGGCGGTGCCTAGCTTCTAATTTGGGAATCTGAATGCTGTTTAGGAAGAGGTCCATGGCCTCAGGAGAAGGGCTGCTTCCACTACTGTATAGGGATTTATAGAAGGTTAGGAATTCTCCCATTATCCGTTGTGGGTTTTGGGACAGGGTACCACCCTGAATCCTGATCTTTGGTAGGGCCGGAGAACGAAATTTCGGGGATAATTTGCCTGCCAGCATAGGACCGATGCGGTCGCCATTGCTGTAGAATCTGTTTCTATTCCACCTAAGCCATTTTTCAGCCTTAGTGGTTAAGGCGAGGTTTAGGGCTGTGCGTGCTGCATCCAGCTGTGTGGTAGGGACTGCATTTCGGTCCGCTTTGTGTCGTTTAATTAAGGCTGTATATTCCCTATCCAGCTTTTCTATGTCTGTTTTGTTTTCTTTATTGATTTGAGAGGCTAATTGGATCAGGTGTCCTCTTATCACTGCTTTATGAGCTGCCCAGAGACAAGAGGGGCTAGTGTCTGCTGTATCATTATTGAGGAAGTAGTCGCGTATGTTGGTCTCAATAGCTTTTGATCTGATCGGATCACTCAGGATGGACTCGTTAAGCCTCCATCGTCGGGTAGGTTTATGGCCCCTCGGGCGCTGAAGTACAAGAATCACCATCGAGTGGTCCGACCAGACTACGTCTTTAATATATGCCCTGTGCGTTAGTGGAATGGATGCTGAGGCTATAAGGATGTGATCGATTCTTGCGAAAGAACTGTGGGGGTTGGAGAAATGAGTGTAGTCTCGCAATGTAGGATTTACTTCCCTCCAAATGTCTATCAGACCCTGCTGGAAGATAAGTTTAGCTATGCGTAGGCTCTGTTTTGTCGGTCTAATGAGGCGCCTGCCCAGGGGGCGTGATTTGTCCATGCCCTGGTCAAAGGCCGAGTTAGAGTCGCCTCCATAAATCACTGTGCCTTCCAATAGTGGCGTTAGTGTTGAGAACATGTTTTGGAAGAAGGCAAACTGGCCCCTATTGGGAGCATAATACGAAATTAGAGAGTATAATTGATTGTCTAATTCCCCCACTAAGAGAAGGTAGCGCCCGTCCGGGTCCCTGAATTCAGATTTGGGGGTAAATTTGCATCGTTTGGAAATAAAGATACCCACCCCTTTTGTTTTGTTCTCAGCATTGGCAAGTTTAAAGAAGGGGAATTTGGAGTGGATAAATGTAGGGTTAAAACTTTTAGGAAAGTGAGTTTCCTGTAGAAGGATCACGTCTGCTTTTTGGGAATGTAGGTATTGAAAAACTTTGCGTCTTTTGGACTGGGAGTTCAGGCCTTGGGCATTATGGGATACTATTTTAATGGCCGCGTTTACAGGTGTGTCATTAGCCATTGAGCAGAGGTGAGGGCAGAGCTGGGCAATCAACAGTACTCACCATCCTGTGTCCACGGGTTCTAAGGCTCCTCAAGCGGTGAGCGGAGAGCGGTGAGAGCAGCAGTATACGTCTATAGTAGTCCCCCCAGAGGACTCCTGTGGTGAAAAACACATTAGTAAATAAGCAGAGAAGGAAAGCAGGAAGGTAAAGAAGAAAGACGGGGAGCAAGGGAGATCCCCGGAGAGTGGAGGGGACAGAGTCCTCCATCAGGAAGAGTGAGTCACAGAAGAATCTCTCCAGTAGGAAGAGATTGGTCCTGTCCAGTGGCCGTTGGAGTACCAAAAACCACTAGGCAGAAAGGGGGGCATGAACGCCGCCCCAGCAGAGGGACCTTTTAGTAGATTATTGAAAATTAAGATCCTAGAAATAGGCACTTGGCCCGACACATACATCTCAACCTCCGGCAGAGATAAGCATTCATTTTAAGTAGAGCCCGGCGGAGAAGATGTACATGTCAACATAATATCAAACAAGCTAATAAACTAGTGTTAGAACTGTGCAAAGGGACCTGGAATAGCAGGGGAGATTGGGGAGAGGCAACATGAGGGGACCTCCAGAGATAGTATGGGTTATTGAGAATAAATCCCAGGGTCAGTCTAGCAGGACGGGTACCCACCCTCCTCTCTACCCACCCGGACCAACCAAAAGCTGTGGAGGCGTAGATTACAGTCAGTGTATGATGAAAAGTATGGGTTAGCAACGTCCCCAAGGATCGTGCCCCCCGAGATCGTCTCAAAAGAGGCGTAAGGGTGTCCCGACTTGACACTCATCTCGGGGGTCACAAACGGGGAGGCCCCACCCCCTCGGCGAACATCTGAAGAGGGGCGGGCAAAAGGGTGTTACTAAATATAGGAATATGTCAAAGAAAAAAAAAAAATTGAGTTCCGAAGAAAAAGTGAGGACTGGAGTTCACGGAGGATTAGTTTCCTTGGATTTCTTGGTTCTTGCTTTTTCCCAAACCGGATTCAGGGGACTCGTGGGCAAGTGTCTCTTTGCAGCGTTGGGTTGGTTTCCTGGGTGGTGTGCAGTCGGGTCCTGGTTGATGAGGCCTAGTTGAAGGAAAAGCTTTTCTCCTTCCTGCAGGGATCCGAATGTGTATGCCTTGCCTTTGTGGAGTAATTTGAGTTGAAACGGGAATAGCCACCAGTATTTGATTTCTCTGTCCATCAGGATTTGGAGAAGTGGCTTTAGGGTTCTCCGTTTTTGTATAGTCGAGGGGGATAAGTCAGCAAATATTTGCAGGCGGTGTCCCTGGAACAAAATTTCAGACATGGATCTCGATTTTCTCATGACCTCTTCTTTGATTGAGAAGAAATGTGGTTTCACCACGACATCACGGGGGAGGCCGTCAGCTCTAGGAGGTCGGAGTGCTCTGTGAGCCCGATCCAGCTCAAGCCTGTGCTGTGGGGTGTCTGGGAGCAAATCTTTAATGAACGATTTTATAGTTTCAGGGATGTCCTTGTAGGATTCAGGGAGCCCCCTGACCCTAAAATTGTATCTTCGGTTGCGGTTTTCAAGGTCATCAATCTTAGCAGTGGCGGTTTCTAGTTGTTCCTGCAAGGTCTGTATACATGCAGTATTTTGGTTTGTTCTGGAAATCGTGGAGTCAAGATTAGATTCAATGATTTCCATGCGGGAGCCAATGTTCTGGAGATCTGCTTTAATGTCACTGGTTATTTTGTGTGCAGTATTATGAAGGCCTCTGTCCAGTAGTTCTGCAAACTTGGTATATAGGTCTGCTACTGATGCTGGCTGGAGTAGGCCTGAGTCCCCATGCTGTAGTAGCTGGTGAGACTGGGGAGGGCCTGCATCCATTGGGGAATATCCCAGGCTCGTCAGGTTATGCTCCAGGAGAGAAGCGGTGGACGCTGGGGATGCTGGGTTTGATGGGATGTTGCCTGTAGGGTGTTCTGGCTGAAGCAGGGAGGGGGAGGCCGTGTATGGGGGATTCGGCTGTGCAGCCTGAGGAGAGCTGAGGGGCGCGGTCGCCATCTTGGCAGTCTCGGCCTGCGGTAAAGCGGCTTCAAAGGCCGGTTTAAGGTTTCTTCTTACCGCTCCCGAGTACATCGGGAATGTCCCCAGGGATTCCGGTGGCCGTGTAGGGCGATTCCAGGTCCCGATCGCCGGTCCAAATGCCGAATTTTCGATCCGGTCTGCTGAGGCGGGACGGAGCTCCCGGACTACGCGTCCATCTTAGGTGCCGCCGCGCATGCGCCTGGGATTAATCTTTTTCATGATAGTCCTGCTGGGAAGAAGGACGTTATAATGGTCATGCTGTTACCTAAACTGTATGTCGACTGTCAACCCTGTTTTGCTATATCCTTTCCCTTTGGGGCTTCTCTTGCCAAACCTGAAAGACAATACAAATGGATTTAACCTGAAATATACAGTTTTTTCTTCATTTTGGATGGAGTAGGGAATGAGTAAAACCCCTGTAATATTTGTATTATGGTCTGTGCCCAAGCTATGTAGATTGCCCTATCAGTTTGTTCTGGTAGTCATTGTCATTGAGACAAAAAAGTGATGGGAAATCCAAGAATTTAAAGTAACTCGAGGCGAGAAAGGTAAATCTTTCAATATATTTACCCTTCTGGTGACACCTTTAGCTGTCACCATGCTGGTGACAGCTAAGTGGGGAATTCCCATCACTGTAAAGATTTTCCCTCTTCCTGTTGCATTTCCAAACCAGAAAGTAATGGTAAATCTACCCAATAGAACACAGACAGCAGAAAACAACCTGACAGGGAGAGGGTCGGATTTTCCACTAGCCACTGTAGGCATGTGAATTTGGGCAGCGGTGCTGTTTTTTCGGGAGCAGTGATTTTAATAATGCTTAAAGTGAAACAATAAAAGTTTATTATTCCTTTAAATTTCGTACCTGGGGGGGTGTCTATAGTATGCCTGTAAAGGGGCGCATGTTTCCCCTGTTTAGAACAGTCTGACAGCAAAATTACATTTCAAAGGAAAAAAAGTCATTTCAAACTACTAGCGGCTATTAATGAATTGCTGGTCCGACAATACACATAAACGTTCATTGATAAAAACGGCATGGGAATTCCCCACAGGGGAACCCCGAACCAAAATTAAAAAATAAAAATGACGTGGGGGGGTCCCCCTAAATTCCATACCAGGCCCTTCAGGTCTAGTATGGATATTAAGGGGAACCCCGGCCAAATTTTTTTTAAAAAAATGGCGTGGGGTCCCCATCAAAATCTATACCAGAACCTTCAGGTCTGGTATGGATTTTAAGGGAAACCCCGCGCCAAAATTTTAAAAAAAAATAGCGTGGGGTCCCCCCAAAAATCCATACCAGACCCTTATCTGAGCACACAACCTGAGGGGGGGTGCTTTGGGGTAGCCCCCCAAAACTCCTTGTCCCCATGTTGATGGGGACAAAGGCCTCATCCCCACAACCCTTGCCCGGTGGTTGTGGGGGTCTGCGGGCGGGGGGCTTATCGGAATCTGGAAGCCCACTTTAACAAGGGGACCCCCAGATCCCGACCCTCCCCCCTGTGTGAATTGGTAAGGAGGTACAAAAGTACCCCTACCATTTCACAAAAAAAGTGTCAAAAATGTTAAAATGACAAGAGACAGTTTTTGACAATTCCTTTATTTAAATACTTCTTCTTTCTTCTTTCTTCTATCTTCTATCTTCCTTTGGTTTCTTCCTCCATCTTCTTCTTCTGGTTCTTCTGGTTCTTCCTCCGGTGTTCTCGTCCGGCATCTTCCTCCGCGGCGCCGGCGTCGTCTTCCCTTCTTCTTCTCAGGCCGCTCCACATCCACCATGATAGGAGGCTCCCACTGTGTGACGCTTCTCCTCTTCTGACGGTTCTTAAATAACAGAGGGTGGGGCCACCCGGTGACCCCGCCCCCTCTGACGCATGGTGACTTCCCCGTCCGCCCCCCTCTGATGTCACGGGGAATGCCACAGGGAAGTCCCTGTCAATTCCCCGTACGTCAGAGGGGGGCGGGGTCACCGGGTGGACCCGCCCCCTGTTATTTAAGAACCGTCAGAAGAGAAGAAGCGTCACACAGCGGGAGCCTCCCATCATGGTGGATGCGGAGCGGCCCGAGAAGAAGAAGGGAAGAAGACGGACGAGAACACCGGAGGAAGAACCAGAAGAACCAGAAGAAGAAGATGGAGGAAGAAACTGAAGGAAGATAGAAGATAGAAGATAGAAGAAAGAAGATAGAGGGTAGAAGAAAGAAGATAGAAGAAAGAAGAAGCAGTTAAATAAAGGAATTGTCAAAAACTGTCTCTTGTAATTTTTTAACATTTTTGACACTTTTTTTGTGAAATGGTAGGGGTACTTTTGTAGCCCCTTACCATTTCACACAGGGGGGAGGGCCGGGATCTGGGGGTCCCCTTGTTAAAGGGGGCTTCCAGATTCCGATAAGCCCCCCGCCCGCAGACCCCAACAACCAACAAGACAAGGGTTGTGGGGATGAGGCCCTTGTGGGGGTTTCAGAATTCTCTGCCTATAGGCTCCCGAGATGTAAATCCGGCCCTGGTCAGGGATTTTAACCCTTTCCTAGTCTATTTAAAATTAGTTTTGGCTATACATACACTTTAATTGACTCAAGATTAAAAAAACGCCTGGTCTCTAGACCCCTACAGTCTAGTTTACAATGTTGTGTAAAAATATTGACTGGATCATTATTCAGATAGACAGAAGTGTTAAATGAACTGTGTGTGCTGCATCTTTCACATATAACATTATAAATCTTGACTGCAAATGCATCCTATTGTAGTATTCTGTAAATTATTAGACTTCCACTGTAATTTTTTTCAGCCTTTCCGACCTCTAGTTTGAATGCAGTGAAATTTTACATTTAAAGTAGACATTAACTTAAACAGTAAAGACCTTTTTACCCTTCTAAAAAAATTCAGGGTATTTTTCGGAAAGCAAGTGTGTCTATGCCAGGGGTCTCAAACTGGTGGCCCTCCAGCTGTTGCAAAACAACAAGTCCCGTGAGACATTGCAAGGCTGACAGTTACAAGCATGACTCCCACAGACAGAGGCATGATGGGACTTGTAGTCTCGCAACAGCTGGAGGGCCGCCAGTTTGAGACCCCTGGTCTAGGCGCTCCTGTGCTTAGAGCACCAAAGCTGTATATGTGTAGTGTTAGAGGCCTCTGACTAACAGTCTCAGGAGATTTGGAGTGAGATTTGGTGGTATCTCTGTGGTGCTGCTCACTGTTCTCCTTACTGGAGGTTCTGACATGAGGAAGCAAAGCACTGCCTTTACCAAGATGGCCCCACTTAGAGACACGGTGCATTACAATGCATGTTAAGTCGGTATTAGGAAAAGATCAGCTTCAGGGAAATCACAGGCATATCTAGGGACTAAAGATTTGTCCTCTGCTTGCCAATTTTGGACACAGTTTGCAGCATTTAGTTACCCTTTAAAACAAACACAAAATGCACATTTTATGATGTTATACACTTTAATGCTAAATGTCCAGGAATTGAAGAAAAATTGCAAAATTAAATATATCCCATAAATAAAATAAAGCTTCCTAAATATTTATTAACACCAACTCAGTCTGTCTATTACCAAGCATTAAAAAAATGAAGCAAAATAATATTTATTGAGACGTCTACGTTGGAAGGAAAAAGCAAGTGCAAAACATTGGAATCCAATAGGGTTGACCGCAGACAGCACCGGTTATACAAATCCCGTTGGCTTTCTATTTACACCAGTAATAATACAAATATAATGTTAACCCATGCCTTCGACTGTGAAAGTTGTTGGGTCCTGTTTGAGATAATATCCATTTCTGCTGACCGTCTTGTAAAAAATAATTAAAGAAAGAGGCGGGAGCCAACTTTTTTTTTTTTTTTTAAGAAAAATGTTACATAATCAAAGCCAGCATGCTATAATCACACATGGGTAAAAAGCTCTTGGAACACATTAGAAAAAATAATGTATTTCACCATTTAGGAATCGGAGGAAGATTTTGATTCTATATATGCTGAAGATTCTCAGGGCTTGATGGAAAATATGACCCTTTTCCAGGCAGTTTTCCATAGCGATATAAATATGATATTGGTCCAAGAAAGACGAAGGAAACAGAAGTTTTACTTTTTTAGTTGAATTTCCAGTTAGATATATATTTATATATATTTACATGTTGTATATTTTATAAAACTGTAATCCAGTCGGCCAAATTTCGATGTTTCAACACAAAATGGTTGAACGTTTCCAGCCCTGTTGTTGGCAAAGTCAAAGTATAGATTTTTTTTTTTTTTGCTCTCCAAGGTGAAATCTATTTCACATAGTGAAACCCCAAATAGTTTGTCCGTATAAAGTCAAAAGTGCAAGTAAAATATCCATTTGGCTTGTAAATCCTTAATAAGCTTTTTTTTGTTTTTAAATAAAGTTTTCATATGGCCTCTTCAGGTTCATATGACGACTGCCAAAAAGATTAGGATCTCGGATGAATCTGAAAAACAAGCATAAATATCCATAATTCTTTTTGGATACATGGGCACAGTAGCAGGAAAATATAAATATATAAGCATAACCACAGTATAGATATCACTCAAAAGAATTGCCATACACATAAGAGCATTGCCCACACAATACCTAATGTCCCACTTGGTACAGATCAAGTGATTTTATTCATATTTTGAAGACAGTGCCAATCAATGCCAAGCAAGGCCAGCAAACTATTAGCATGCATTAAAAAGGGTATTTACTCCAGAGATAAAACTTGAATTCTACCACTTTACAAAACTCTGGTTTGGCCACATCTTGAGTATGCTGTCCAGTTTTGGTCACCGATCCTCAGGAAGGATGTGCTGGAGCTGGAGAGGGTCCGGAAAAGGGCAATTAAGCTAATAAGGGGGCTGGAGGACCTTAGTTATGAGGAACAACTTCAAACATTGACATTTCTTCTCATTGGGGAAGAGGAGCTTAAAAGTGAATATGCTGGCAATATACAAATCTTTAAATAGTGACTCTAGCATTGTGTGAATGTTGTTTAATTTAAGGTCTCTAAAGATGACATGCGGCCACACAATAAAGCTCAACAAGAAGCTGATCAATCTTAAATGGCATAAGGGGTTCTTCACCTTTGGAGCGGTAAAGATGTAAAGCTCCCCTCCACAGTTGGTGGTGTCAGAGGGGAGTGTAGATACATTAAAAAAAAACATTTTTTTTAATGTGATGTGTTTCTTAGCAAGCACAATGTACAGGGTTATCGAAAAAGGTAGTGACATACACACACACTCTCAGGTCGAACTGGATGGACTTGTGTCTTTATTCAGCCTTACCAACTATGTAACAGGACGCTGAATAACAACGCATTGGGGTGGATTTACTAAAACTGGAGAGTGCAAAATCTAGTGCAGAAGTGCATGGTAGACAATCAGCTTCTAACTTCAGCTTGTTTAACCACTTCAGCCCTGGAAGGTTTTACCCCCTTCATGACCAGGCCATTTTTTTTGTGATCCGGCACTGTGTTAGTTTAACTGACAATTGTGTGGTCGTGCGACGCTGTACCCAAATAATATTGATGTGATTTTTTCCCCACAAATAGAGCTTTCTTTTGGTGGTAATTGATCACTGATCACCTCTGCGGTTTTTATTTTTTGTGTTTTATTTTGAAAAAACAAACAAATATTTTTTACTTTCTGCTATAAAACACATCTAATAAATATACAAATAGAAAAAATCGAATTTCTTCATCAATTTAGGCCAATATGTATTCTGCTACATATTTTTGGTAAAAAAAAATCCCAATAAGTGTATATTGATTCATTTGTTTGTGCAAAAGTTAAAGCATCTACAAACGAGGGAATATTTTTCTGGAATTTTCTTTTTTTTTTACTAGTAATGGCGGCGATTAGCGATTTTTAGCGGGACTGCGATATTGCAGTGGACAAATTAAAACACCTGGTACTTTTGACACTTTTTTGGGGACCAGTGACCCTAATACAGTAATCAGTGCTAAAAATATGCACTGTTACTGTGCTAATGACACTGGCAGGGAAGGGGTTAACACCAGGGGCGATGAAAGGGTTAACTGTGTCCCTAGGGGGTGCTTACTAACTGTGTGGGGGTAGCTCTGACTGGAAGAATACTGAGATCCGTGTTCCTGCTTAGCAGGAACACAAGATCTCTATGTTCTCCCCTGTCAGAATGGCGATCTGCCTTGTTTACATAGGCAGATCGACATTCTGCCTCTCTGGGGAATGATCTTGGAACATCCTTATTTTGCTTAGAATGGGGTTTTTCCCAAAAACAGTGGTCAGCCATTGAATTTTCTACCATAAGGAGGGCATGTATGCTGTTCTTTCTAGAGAACACCTTAAAGAGGAGTTCCACCCAAAAGTGGAACTTCCGCTTATCTGATTCCTCCATTCCGGTGCCACATTTGGCACCTTTCAGGGGGAAGTGGGGACCGGGTACCTGCTTGCCGCGGCAAGGTACGTCAGAAGTTTGGCCCCCTTCTCCTCCCTCCTTTATTCCCTACTGCTGGGCCAGTAAGAGAGCGCAGTGCGCTTCTTGCATGCGCAGTAGGGACCCGGCTGTGAAGCCACAAGGCTTTACTGCCAGGTTCCCTTACCAGCAATGGTGGCGGCAGCACCCGACAGCCAACAGAAACATTGGCTGGGGTGCCGACATCGCTGGATTCCAGGACAGGTAAGTGCTCTGATATTAAAAGTCAGCAGCTACAGTATGTGTAGCTGCTGACTTCTAATTTTTAGGAGGGGACGGAACAACGCTTTAACAGATGTAATACATACAGTAGGATTTTTGATGTAATTAATCTAAAGTTTCAGGCCCGAGAAGGAATTATTTTCCCCATTGCGAAGATACAGTAAATTGGAAGACACACTCCTAAACCTTGTGTGCAGCCTTCCCAGAAGAGTTAAAGCTGTTATAACTGCAAAGGGTGGGCCAACTCAATATTGAACCATACGGACTAAGACTGGGATGCCATTAAAGTTCATGGGCGTGTAAAGGCAGGCGTCACAATACTTTTGGCAATAAAGTGTACATTGGTCCCAGCATATATATGTGTATGCATAAGGATGACAACCCAGGACGCAGACTGCCTGCATTCCAGAGTGTATGTTCATACACTTAGATGTGTTTATGCTAGAACCAGCGTATACCTGCGTACAGCTGTATCCTGTAAACTAATTTGTACAGATGGCTGTACACAACACCTGTGGCTCCTGAGTGTCTAAATATGTCTGTATTTTACATTGTATGGCTGTATATGTCTGTCTGCAAGAGCCCTAAGAGGTATCAAACTAGCTGTTGAGTTCTGAACTCTCATGAAGTGTCATCACCTTTATTGCTTTATTGTATGCTAAACCAATGAGTCATGACTGATGTGAGAGGTCTACTATGCCGATGGACAATCTATGCACCTCACACTGTGCAAAATAAGTAGACAGCATTCTGGGTAAATTGATTCCGAATTACTATAACATTAGCCACAGTTGTGTACACAATCATTTCAACATCATAGATTATTACCATTTAGCTTGCATCATTACACCTTCAGACTGCTAAGAGTTGACCAGGCATGATAATCCACGTTCAAGGGAAGAACAACTGGCTTGAGCACAATCCTAATGTACCTATCAATGCAGTTCTTATTTTAAAATAATAAAGCATTATTAAATAATAAATATAATAAATAATAAACCATGGAAAGCTATTGTTCATAATATCACTACAACAGAAACAGGTTAAACTCAAACTAGGTTTTATAGAGTCTATGCAATATGTGAAGTAGACCTGGGGGTGTTTCACTTTACAGATGATTTCTCAGTGTTGTATGCCAGATCTGCCTTAACACCAAACAATCTGTACATCTGGAATTCTTGTGTTAAAATCGTGATTATGTTGGCAATTTTAAGGAATTCTGTAAGTATGCAAACAGGGAAGCTGTTTATCTTGTCTTGTTTTTTCAAACAAGGCTTGTGCTAAGAACAACAAGGTGGCTTCCTTTGCTAACCCTGCTTCCGAAATACTAATTTCTTCACTGTCGAGTTGACTCTTTGTCTTTGGTACTGTCTAATGCCGCGCACACACAAGCGGACTTTTCGACCGGACTGGTCCGACGGTCTATCCGACGGACTTTCAGACGGACCTCCAACGGACTTTCCCAATGAACTGACTTGCCTACACACAATCACACCAAAGTCCGATGGATTTGTACGTGATGACGTATGACCGGACTAAAATAAGGAAGTTTATAGCCAGTAGCCAATAGCTGCCCTAGCGTCGGTTTTCGTCCGTCGGACTAGCATACAGACGAGCGGACTTTTCGATAGGAACTGGGTCCGACGGAGTTCCGACGTAAAGATTTGAAACATGTTCCAAATCTAAAGTCCGTCAGATTTTCGACCGTAAAAGTCCGCTGCCGGTGTTATGAAGCCCACACACGGTCGAATTGTCCACCAGACTTGGTCCGAAGGACCAGTCAGGTTGAAAAGTCCGCTCGTGTGTACGCGACATAAGTCTTTGGCCTTAAACAAGAATGCAGAGTGAAGTCAGAACTTCTGGCTAGACATGTGCAGAGCAAACAAATCTGTTTCAATTCGATTCATTATTTAAATAATTTTGTTTAGTTAAATTTGTTTAATTCATTTTGGGAATTAGTTTAGTTTAGTTTAGTTTGAAAAAGGAATACTAAAGCGCTGCTAACACAAAAATGTGATCACCTAGAACAGCTGCACTATTGAAAACAGTGATCTCATACACTATAAGATTTTTTATTAATTACGTAACAGTGCGCTAGTTCAAACAAAACATTCAAAAACCATATAAAATAAAAATGCATGAAAAATCCATAAACACAATGTATTCAGAAACATATATTGCACAGAGTCCCATCAGTGAAAAAATAAAAATGGTAAATATATAAATTAAAATGAAAAAAAATAAATGCAGTCTTCTTCATGAACAGAAAAAGTGACTTGCGGAGTGCTGATCCAAAATACAAATTTTAAATATTCTCAGTGATATAGTGACAACACCTCCTCCACCAGGTGCAGTGCCCGCTCACCTCAGAAAGTGACCCCACTGGGTCTAATCACACCTTAGAGATATTCCAATCTCAGAGGAACCCAACTGGACTGTGTTGTTGTATCAGACCTTTTCACAAATCCAGGGTAATGGAGATGACGGGTGCTTTCTGGGGTAACTCAGAGCGAGAGAAATAAAAATGTAATCACGCAAAATTGTATGAAAAAAGGATGAATTTATTAAAAAAGGTAATCCTACTCACAACGGTATCATCTTGGGAATTGCCTGGTACAAAAAGTGTGGAATCAAACCCAAGAGGAACATGAGGCTCTCCTCTTCACAGCTATTGCCGGGTATCGAGACACCAGAAATGACGTCACCAAGTCCTCCCTGTGAGGAGGAGAGCCTCTTGTTCCTCTTGGATGTGAGTAGGATTACTGTTTTTTAATAAATTCATCCTTCTTTTATACAATTTTGTGTGATTAAAATTTTCTCTTGCTCTGAGTTACCCCAGAAAGCACCCGTCATCTCCATCACCCTGGATTTGTGAAAAGGTCTGACACAACAACACAGCCCAGTTGGGTTCCTCTGAGATTGGAATATCTCTAAGGTGTGATTAGACCCAGTGGGGTCGATTCCTGAGGTAAGCGGGCACTGCACCCGGTGGAGGAGGTTTGTCACTATATCACTGAGAATATTTTAAATTTGTATTTTGGATCAGCACTCAGCAAGTCACTTTTTTCAGTTCATGAAGAAGACTGCATTTATTTTATTTTATTTTAATTTATCTATTTACCATTTTTATTTTTTCACTGATGGGACTTTGTGCAATATACTGTATGTTTCTGAATACATTGCATTTAGTTTAGTTTAGTTTAGTTTCATTTATTTGTTTTCAAATTTCATTAGAATTTTCCAAATTTGGTCAAATTGAATTCAAATTGAATTCGGAAAAAACTAATCGGCAAATTGGCATTTGAATTTGAATTTATTGTATTTCGAAATTTAAATTCTGGAAAACGGTTGTATTCTTTCTATTTTATTCTGTTCTATTGTTTTTTCTTCTCTATTCCTTTCTATCCTCTTATTTTCTGTTCTATTTTACTCTATTCTATTTGAATTCAAATTTATTCTATTCAAAATTAAAATTTTGGAAGCTGGTTATATTCTTCCTATTCTATTTCTTCTCTATTGTTTTTATTTTCTATTATATTCTATTATGTTCTATTCTATTCTAATCTATTCAAATTCAAATATATTCTATTTGAAATTCAATTTTCAAAAGATGGTTATACTTATTCTATTCTATTGTTTTTTTCTATTCTATGCTATTCTTTTCTATTCTATTCATTTCTATTCTATTCTATTCTATTCTATTCTAATAAATATTTTGGAAGACGGTTATATTCTTTTTATTTTACTCTATTCTATATTTTTTTCTATCCTTTTCTATTATTTTCTATTCTATTTTTTTATTTTATATTCTATTCTATTTTAATCTTTTCTATTCAAGTTTGAATGTATTCTATTGGAAATTCGAATTTCAGAAGACAGTTATATTCTTTCTATTTTATTCTGTACTATTGTTTTTTTTCTATTCTATTCTTTTATTTTCTATCCTATTCTTTTCTATTCTATTCTATTCTAATCTATTCAAATTCATTCTATTGAAAATTTGAATTTTGGAGGACAGCTATATTCTTTCTATTCTTTTATTTTCTATTCTTTTATTTTCTCTTCTATTCTGTTCCATTTTCTCTATTCTATTCTCTTATTTTCTATTCTATTCTCTTATTTTCTATTCTATTATTTTATTTTCTATTCTATTCTGTTCTGTTTTTCTTTATTCTATTATATTATTTTCTATTCTAGTCTATTATTTTATTTTTCAAATTCTAGTTTGAATTAATTTTCTAATTCGATTTCGATTCTAATTCCGGCCAAATTTTTTGTCTAAGCCTGACTGAAGAAAAGAGAGAATTCTCTCTACCAAATATTTGCAAGGATGCCAACTTCTGGCCTCACACCACGCAATGTAAGATACCGTGATCTCCTAGCACCCTGGCTTCAATAGCCATGCCGTCAAATTAAGCGAGCGTAAATTTGGGTGGAATATAAGCCCTTGCGACAGTAAATCTAGCCGGAGCGAAGCTGCCAAGGCTCGCCTACTGCTAATCTCACTATCTCCGGGGCCTCCTGGTCCAGGCAGGAGCTACCAAGATGACAGACGTCATCTCCTCCCTGATTCTGCGCAAAAGTTATTGCAGGAGAGAAATCGGGGGGGAATGCATAGATTAGGGAGAACTTAGCCCAGGGAACTACCAGCGCATCTGACCCGATCGCAAGGGGATCTCTTGCTCTAGACACAAACTGCCGGACCTTGTAGTTGAGCCTGGATGCCAACAGATCTACATCCGGCGTGCCCCATCACTGGCAAATCTGCAAAAACACCTGTGGGTGCAGAGACCATTCTCCTGGATGTGTCTGTTGGTGGCTGAGATAGTCCACCTTCCAGTTCTCTACCCCCGGAATGTGGGCTGCAGACAGGACTGGCACATGCCCTTCTGCCCAGTATAACACATGACTGACCCCCATGTGGGCCAGACATTTGGTGCCGCCCTGGCGGTTGACATAGGCCACAGCCGTGGCATTGTCAGTTTGCACCCTTACCGGGTGACCCTGTAGCTTTGCCGTCCAACAATTCAGCGCAAGGCGTACTGCTCGCAGCTGATGGGCAATCCCTGTTCTTTCAGAGTCCATTTTCCCTGGACTGTGGAACTTTCCATGACTGCACCCCAGCCAGAGAGACTGGCATCTTTGGTCACTACCTTCCACGACCTTCCACGACAGCAGAAGAAAAGACCTTCCTTGCACCAGATTTTGATCTATTAACCACCATGTGAGACTTCTACAAGCCCTGGGGCTTATTATCATGCAGGAATCCAAAGCTTGCATCTTCTTGTTCCATGCAGACAGAATGTTCTGCTGCAACGCCCTGTAATGGAACTGGGCATATGGAATTGTCTCAAATGAGGAAACCATTCTTCCCAGAAGACTAATACAGAGTCAGACAGATGGGCGTCTCTTTCGGCTTATTTGCCAAACCTGATCCTTTAGGGCCTTGACCATTCTTGGAGGCAAGGACACTCTTGCCTGGACTGTGTCCATAACCAGGCTTAAGTATTCCAGACTCTGAACTGGTTTTAAGGCCGATTTCTCTGAATTTATGACCCATTTTTTTTCCACACCAAAACTTGCAGCAACTGATCCCTGAGTAGGAGATCGTCTAGGTAGCCTGCAATCAAGATCCCTCAAGATCTTAGAAGACCCAATACAGGTGCTAAGATCTTTGTGAAGACCCAGGGGGCGGTTGCAAGCCCAAAGGGCAGAGCCACAAACTGAAAGTGTTGTTCCTCTATGACAAAGCGCAAAAGCCTTTGATGAGGTTGAAAAATTGGCACGTGCAGGTATGCATCCCTGATGTCTATGGATGCCAGGAAATCTCCTACTTGGAGAGAGGCCACGGCAGAGCGGATTGATTCCATCTGAAAGACTGCACTGAAAGATAACGGTTTAGTGCTCTTAGATCCAGAATTGGTCTTATGTCCCCGTTTGGTTTTGGAACCGTAAACTGTTTCAAATAAAACCCTTTACCCCTTTCGGTAACCGGGACCTCCATAATCACATCTTGCTGTTTTAGGCGATCTAGTGCCTGAAATAATAAACCCTTTTTTGAAAGGTCCGTGGGAACACTGGACCTTAAAAATTTTTGAGGAGGGTATGACTAACTCCATTCTGTACCCCTGAGACACTGTGGAGATGCACCACTTGTCCTGAACCAGCGTTCCCCACACTCCCGCAAACTGCAGCAACCTTCCCCCCACCTGCACGAGTGAGGGCACCCCCTCACAAGGAAGGTTTGGTGCAAGTATTAAAGGATTTTTGGACCCACAACCTCTTTTGGTCCTTGCCCTGTTGTTTACCTTTGGCAGCAGATCCCTGGTGCCGTTGGAACTGCCTAGAGCCTGAAAAACCTGAGGAAGTAGCGCGTGGCAGCTTAAAAGTGGGCCGTGTAGCTATCTTTTTCACAGGAAGAAGGGAACTCTTTCCTCCAGATATCTTCTGGATGTACTTATCAAGATCATCCCCAAATAAACGTTCTCCATGAAAAGGAAAACCAGCTGGCATCCTTTTACAAGGAAGCTCTGCTCACCAGCTTTTTAGTCTCAAAATTCTGTGCATGTGCACAGACAAAAGATCCATACAGGAAATTTGCTGTATGGAATCCTTGAGGGCATCTATAGCAAAGCAAAGAGCCTGAGGTAGATATGCTCTGTCCTGAGTAGAATCCTCTGCTCTATTGGGTCGCCAATTGCCGCCACTGTGGGCTGAATAGCGGAACCTGCCAGGGCGAAGGATGCCTTTAACAAGGTTTCCAGCTTCTTATCCGCAGGATCCTTAACCACTTCAATACCAGGCACTTAGACACCTTTCCGCCCAGGCCAATTTTCAGCTTTCAGCGCTGTCGCTATTTGAATGACAATTGCGCGGTCATGCTACACTGTACCCAAACAAATTTTTTATCATTTTGTTCCCACAAATAGAGCTTTATTTTGGTGGTATTTGATCACCTCCGCGGTTTTTATTTTTTGCGCAACAAAATAAAAATAGGCCGAAAGTTTTTCTTTGTTTCTGTTAAAATTTTTTGTAAATAAGTACGTTTTCTTCTTCAATGACGGGCACTGATATGGCTGCACTGACGGGCACTGATACGGCGGCACTGATGGGCACCGATGAGGTGGCACTGATGGGTACTGATGATGGGCACTGATAGGCGGCACTGATGGGCACTGATAGGTGGCACTGATGGGCACTGATAGGTGGCACTGGTATGCGGCACCGATGGGCACTCATAGGCGGCACCGATGGGCACTCATAGGCGGCACTGATGGGCACTCAGGTGGCATTGATGGGCACTCGTAGGTGGCATTGATGAGTAGTTATGGGTGGCACTGATAGTTGGCACGGATGGGCACTGATAGGTGGGCACTGATGGGCACAGATGGGCACTGACAGGTGGCACCGATGGACACTGATGGGTGGCACTGATGACACTGATTGTTTGCAGTGATGCCCCTAAGGGTGGCATTGCTGGACATCACTGCAACATAATGGTGCCAATCAGTGCCCTTTTGTGGACACTGATTGGCACAGATTGGGCACTGACTGGGCACATGTGGATGGCCATGGGGTACATACCTGGCCATCCACATGTTGCCCCTTCCCTGGTGGTCCTAGTGGCGATCCCTGGTGGTCCAGTGTGGTGATCTGAGGGGGGGCTGCACTGATAAACAATCAGCGCAGACCCCCCTGCCAGAAGAGCCGCCGATCGGCTCTCCTCTACTCGCATCTGTCAGACACGAGTGAGGAAGAGCCGATCAACGGCTCTTCCTATTGACATGGTGATCAGCCGTGATTGGACACGGCTGATCACGTGGTAAAGAGCCTCCGCCGGAGGCTCTTTACCAAGATCGGTGTAGCGGTGTGTCAGACTGGGCGGGCGTGCAGTGGCATGTTATCCTGCTGGATGTCATATGACACCCAGTCAGGATAACTGAACCACCGCCCGGCCGTCATCTGCTATGGGCCGGGCAGGAAGTGGTTAAAGACCGGTGCATTATCCACCGGACAAGTTAAGGTCTTGCTTAGGGAAGAAGCCGCTGCATCTACAACTGGTATACTCCACTTCTTATTAAAGCCTTCCAACCTAGGATATAACAAGGAAAATCTCTTTGGAGGCACAAACATCCTGCCTGGGTGCTCCCAGTCGGAATATACCACCTGCTTCAAGAGTGGGTGAAAAGGAAACACCTGTGTACCCTGTTGTGGTTTCAAAGAACCCAGGGGGGGAATAAGGTGTTTCCGGGACCTCTACTGGAGGTAACTTAAAAGCTGTGCGAACCATCTGCGTAAGCGTATGGATGAGAAGCTTTTGTGATTGAGAGGCATATATAATCTGAGCCTCTTCAGGCTCTGAATTACTTGAGGCAGATTCCTCTGTTTGATTATCAGCTGCCTTGATGGCCATTACCTCTTCTACCTCATCAACGCAGTCTTGCTCCAATATAGGGGGAATAGGGGAAGGGGATCTGTCATGCTTTCTGCCACCCTGTGTGACTGAAGCGATCATCCCAGCAATCTTGCTTTCTAAACCAGCCAAAGCTGATGCCAGATTCTCCTTAGTAATAAACTCTGAGCTAGAAGCAATGGTAGTAGCCACAACGCCGGCTAGACGTAGCGGCTCAGATTGCCCAGTCCCCTCCGTTCTTTAAGGGGAGGCTATTACAGCAGAGTTCCGTTTAGCCTCTAAAGGAGCCACTGATGAAACACATGTGCCCTTAGCTGCAGCACTCCCCCCAGAACGCCTCTTGGAAGACATAGCTTGCTGAAGCAGTGGTAACTGGCTTTGTGACACAAATACACAAGTTCCTCAGTACCACAATTCCCCCTTGGAAGAATCCTATACCAAAGACCTGTTCTTCCAGTCACCACGGACCTTCAAGGACTGAGTACCCTTTCATGTTTTAGGGTCCACTCCCTTGGACCTCTACAGCACCCTGTAGGAATGCCTTAGCGCTGTGGTGTCCAGGATTCCACTACGCAGGGTTCAGCGCCCGAAGGCCGCATTACAGGCAAAACCTCGTCGTTGATCCTTAATCTTCTTTAGGAGGCTCGGGTACCATTTATCTTAGCAGAGTAGCTGTTTTCAAATGGATCTGATTTGAAACAGCTGCTCCCCTTGATTTCTAAGAACCTATACGGGATTACAGCATAGAAGCTCATAGAGAGCTCAAAAGTGACCATCCACCCTTTAGACACTGCCGAAAAAACTGCAGTATGGGAGGGGTTATATGGAGGGGGACTTCCTGTTTTTGTTATTCCACCAGTGTCCATCCACCTAAATGTGGCGTATAACCCAGGTAGCAATGTATATGGCTGCTCTGTGTCCCGTGATGTACGAAATGAAATATATGTATATGCCTGATGGTCACGCTGTGGCCAAATAGTTCTGGTGAGCGCATACTGATTTTTCACTGTGGGTGAAGCGCTTATATGCAGACTGGAGCACTTACCACATTGTATTCACTGTATAGGAGCAGGGTGATTGGACATTTACTTATTTTTGGAGATTTATATTTTTTCTGGATTTTTCACTATATGAATTGGTAAATGCTATCTTGGATTAACTGATTTTTACTCTTATGCCGTGTACACACGAGCGGACTTTCGACGGACTGAACTCCGAAGGACTTTTTGACGGACTTTCGATGGAGTTCCGACGCAATGGACTTGCCTACACATGATCACACCAAAGTCCGACTGATACGTGATGACGTACGACTGGACTAGAATAGGGAAGTTCATAGCCAGTAGCCAATAGCTGCCCTTGCGTCGTTGTTCGTCTGTCGGACTAGCATACAGACGAACGGATATTTCGACCGGACTCGAGTCAGTCGGAAAGATTTGAAACATGTTCTATTTTATAAAGTCCGTCTGATTTTTCGACAGCAAAAGTCCGATGAAGCCCACACACGACTGAATTGTCAGACGGATTTGTTCCGTCGGACCTTTGCTGTCGAAAAGTCCGGTCGTGTGTACACTGCATTACTGTTTACTTGTAACAATTGTACTAATTGCAATTTACAGATAGCATCCTTATTTTTCACCATTTGAAACAGAATATACAGTATCTCACAAAAATGAGTACACCCCTCACATTCATGTGACAACACTGAAGAAGTGACACTTTGCTACAATGTAAAGTAGTGAGTGTACAGCTTGTATAACAGTGTAAATTTGCTCTCCCCTCAAAATAACTCAACACACAGCCATTAATCTCTAAACCACTGGCAACAAAAGTGGGTACACCGCTAAGTGAAAATGTCCAAATTGGGCCCAAGTATCAATATTTTGTGTGGCCACCATTATTTTCCAGCACTGCTTTAACCCCCTTGGGCATGGAGTTCACCAGAGCTTCACAGGTTGCCACTGGAGTCCTCTTCCACTCCTCCATGACGACATCATGGAGCTGGTGGATGTTAGAGACCATGCGCACCTCCACCTTCCGTTTGAGGATGCCCCACAGATGCTCAATAGGGTTTAGGTCTGGAGACATGCTTGGCCAGTCCATCGTCTTTATCCTCAGCTTCTTTAGCAAGGCAGTGGTCGTCTTGGAGGTGTGTTCGGGGCCGTTATCATGTTGGAAAACTGCCCTGCGGCCCAGTCTCCAAAAGGAGGGGATCATGCTCTGCTTCAGTATGTCACAGTACATGTTGGCATTCATGGTTCCCTTAATGAACTGTAGCTCCCCAGTGCCAGGAACACTCATGCAGCCCCAGACCATGATACTCCCACCACCATGCTTGACTGTAGGCAAGCCACACTTGTCCTTGTACTCCTCACCTGGTTGCCGCCACACACACTTGACACAATTTGAATCAAATAATTTATCTTGGTCTCATCAGACCACAGGACATGGTTCCAGTAATCCATGTCCTTAGTCTGCTTGTCTTCAGCAAACTGTTGCAAGGCTTTCTTGTGCATCATCTGGGACGATAGTCATGCAGACCAATTTGATGCAGTGTGTGGCGTATAGTCTGAGCACTGACAGGCTGACTCCCCACCCCTTCAACCTCTATAGCAATGCTGGCAGCACTCATACATCTATTGTCCAAAGACAACCTCTGGATATGATGCTGAGCACGTGCACTCAACTTCTTTGATCGACTATGGCGAGGCCTGTTCTGAGTGGAACCTGTCCTCTTAAACTGCTGTATGGTCTTGGCCACTGTGCTGCAGCTCAGTTTTCAGGGTCTTGGCTATCTTCTTATAGCTTAGGCCATCTTTATGTAGAGCAACAGTTTTTTTTTCAGGTCCTCAGAGAATCCTTTGCCATGAGGTGCCATGTTGAACGTCCAGTGACCAGTATGAGAGAGTGAGAGCGATAACACCAAATTTAACACACCTGCTCCCCATTCACACCTGAGACCTTGTTACACTAACGAGTCACATGACACCGGGGAGGGGAAATAGCTAATTTTTCAGTTAGGGGTGTACTCACTTTTGTTGCCAGCGGTTTAGATATTAATGGCTGTGTGTTGAGTTATTTTGATGGGACAGCAAATTTACACTGTTATACAAGCTGTACACGCACTACTTTACATTGTAGCAAAGTGTCATTTCTTCAGTGTTGTCACATGAAAAGATATAATAAAATATTTACAAAAATGTGAGGGGTGTACTCACTTTTGATAGATAGATAGATAGATAGATAGATAGATAGATAGATAGATAGACACACTATATTTCCAAAAATATTGGGACACCTGCCTTTACACGCACACAGTGGCGACTGGGCCCTTCCATTCTGCCGCTGTGGGGGGGCCCAAGACCCGGCATCTCCCCCTGCACCTCTGGCTTGCCGTTTAGAATATAGTGGGGGGAGGTGGGAGGCAGTGATCGGGAGCTCTATTGTGCCTGTGGGCGGTGGGATCTCCCTGGAGCTTGTAATTCTCTCTTCCCGAGTGTCAGTGTATACAGTGGAGAGAAAAGGGGAGGGGCCCCTGACCCGGGCAGGTATCAGTTTCACTTTGAGTCGCTCTGCTTGTACACTGCTGCTGATACATGCCCGGGTCAGAGGCCCCTCCCCTCTCCACTGTATACACTCTGGAGAAGAACTACAAGCCTCATGGAGATTCCCTGCCTGTGGACACCATAGAGCTGCCGATCGCCATCTCCCACCTCCACCAGCCAGGTACATGGGGAACCTCTTGAAGGGGGGGGTCAGCTGTCTGGGGACATTAATGTAAGGAAGGGGCCCTCTGGGGTCCCTGATGTAAGGAGGGGCTCTTTGGGGACCCTGATGTATGGGGGGGGGCTCTCTGGGGACCCTGATGTATGGGGGGGCTCTCTGGGGACCCTGATGTAAGGGGGGCTCTCTGGGGACCCTGATGTAAGGGGAGGATCTCTGGGGACCCTAATGTAGGGGGAGGCTCTCTGGGGACCTTGATGTTAAGGGTAGCTCTCTGGGGACCCTAATATAAGTAGGGAGGCTCTCTTAGGACCCTGATGTAAGGGGAGGCTCTCTAGGGACCCTAATGTAGGGGGGCTCTCTGGGGACCCTGATGTAAGGAGGGCTCCCTGGGGACCCTGATGTAAGGGGGGTTCTCTGGGGACCCTGATGTGGGGGGGGGGCTTTCTGGGGACATTAATACATTAATGTAAGGAAGGGCCCCTCTGAGGACACTAAGGTAAGGGGGGGCTCTCTGGGGAGACTGATGTAAGGGAGGCTCTCTGAGGACCCTAATGTAAGGGGGAGGCTCTCTGGGGACCCTGATGTAAGGAGGGGCTCTCTGGGGAACCTGATGTAAGGAGGGGCTCTCTGGGGACCCTGATGTAAGGGGGGCTCTCTGGGGACCCTGATGTAAGGAGGGGCTCTCTGGGGACCCTGATGTTAGGGGGGGCTCTCTGGGGACCCTGATGTAAGGAAATCGGTCTCTGGGGACCCTGATGTAAGGAAAGGGGTCCCTGGGGACCCTGACATAAGGAGGGGACTCTCTGGGGACCCTGATGTAGGGGGGCTCTCTGGGGACCCTGATGTAAAGGAGGCTCTCTGGGGACCCTAATGTAGAGGGGCTCTCTGGGAACCCTGATGTAAGTGGGGCTCTCTGGGTACCTTGATGTAAGGGGGGATCCCTGGGGACCCTGATGTAAGGAGGGAGGCTCTCTGGGGACCCTAATATAGGGGGATGCTCTCTAAGGACCCTGATGTAAGGGGAGGCTCTCTGGGAACCCTGATGTAAGGGGAGGCTCTCTAGGAACCCTAATGTAGGGTGGCCTCTCTGGGGACCCTGATGTAAGGAGGGCTCCCTGGGGACCCTAAAGTAAGGGGGATTCTCTGGGGACCCTGATGTAAGGAGGGCTCCCTGGGGACCTTGATGTAAGGGGAGGCTCTCTAGGGACCCTAATGTAGGGGGGCTCTCTGGGGAACCTGATGTAAGGAGGGCTCCCTGGAGACCCTGATGTAAGGGGGGTTCTCTGGGGACCCTGATGTAAGAAGGGCTTCCTGGGGACCCTGATGTAAGGGGAGCCTCTCTAGGGACCCTAATGTAGGGGGGGGCTCTCTGGGGACCCTGATGTAAGATGAGCTCCCTGGGGACATGATGTAAGGCGGGTTCTCTGGGGACCCTGATGTAAGGGGATGCTCTCTGGGGACCCTGATGTAGGGGAGGATCTCTGTGGACCCTAATGTAGGGGGAAGCTCTCTGGGGACCCTTATGTAAGGTTAAGCTTTCTAGGGACCCTAATTTAGGGGGAGGCTCTCTGGGGACCCTGATGTAAGGAGGGGCTCTCTAGGGACCTTGATGTTAAGGGGAGCTCTCTGGGGACCCTGATGTAATGAGGGGGGCTCTGGGAACCCTAATAGAAGTAGGGAGGCTCTCTTGGGACCCTGATGTAAGGGGAGGCTCTCTAGGGACCCTAATGTAGGGGGGGCTCTCTGGGGACCCTGATGTAAGGAGGGCTCCCTGGGGACTCTGATGTAAGGGGGGTTCTCTGGGGACCCTGATGTAAGGAGGGCTCCCTGGGAACCCTGATGTAAGGGGAGGCTCTCTAGGGACCCTAATGTAAGGAGGGCTCCCTGGGGACCCTGATGTAAGGGGGTTTTTCTGGAGACCCTGATGTAAGAGGAGGCTCTCTGGGGACCCTGATGTAAGGGGAGGATCTCTGGGGACCCTAATGTAGGGGGAGGCTCTCTGGGGACCCTTATGTAATGGTAAGCTTTCTAGGGACCCTAATGTAGGGGGAGGCTCTCTGGGGACCCTGATGTAAGGAGGGAGGCTCTCTGGGGACCCTAATATAGGGGGATGCTCTCTAAGGACCCTGATGTAAGGGGAGGCTCTCTGGGAACCCTGATGTAAGGGGAGGCTCTCTAGGGACCCTAATGTAGGGTGGCCTCTCTGGGGACCCTGATGTAAGGAGGGCTCCCTGGGGACCCTGAGGTAAGGGGGATTCTCTGGGGACCCTGATGTAAGGAGGGCTCCCTGGGGACCCTGATGTAAGGGGAGGCTCTCTAGGGACCCTAATGTAGGGGGGCTCTCTGGGGAACCTGATGTAAGGAGGGCTCTCTGGAGACCCTGATGTAAGGGGGGTTCTCTGGGGACCCTGATGTAAGGAGGGCTCCCTGGGGACCCTGATGTAAGGGGAGCCTCTCTAGGGACCCTAATGTAGGGGGGGGCTCTCTGGGGACCCTGATGTAAGATGAGCTCCCTGGGGACATGATGTAAGGCGGGTCCTCTGGGGACCCTGATGTAAGGGGATGCTCTCTGGGGACCCTGATGTAAGGGGAGGATCTCTGTGGACCCTAATGTAGGGGGAAGCTCTCTGGGGACCCTTATGTAAGGTTAAGCTTTCTAGGGACCCTGATTTAGGGGGAGGCTCTCTGGGGACCCTGATGTAAGGAGGGGCTCTCTAGGGACCTTGATGTTAAGGGGAGCTCTCTGGGGACCCTGATGTAATGAGGGGGGCTCTGGGAACCCTAATATAAGTAGGGAGGCTCTCTTGGGACCCTGATGTAAGGGGAGGCTCTCTAGGGACCCTAATGTAGGGGGGGGCTCTCTGGGGACCCTGATGTAAGGAGGGCTCCCTGGGGACTCTGATGTAAGGGGGGTTCTCTGGGGACCCTGATGTAAGGAGGGCTCCCTGGGAACCCTGATGTAAGGGGAGGCTCTCTAGGGACCCTAATGTAAGGAGGGCTCCCTGGGGACCCTGATGTAAGGGGGGTTTTCTGGAGACCCTGATGTAAGAGGAGGCTCTCTGGGGACCCTGATGTAAGGGGAGGATCTCTGGGGACCCTAATGTAGGGGGAGGCTCTCTGGGGACCCTTATGTAAGGGTAAGCTTTTTAGGGACCCTAATGTAGGGGGAGGCTCTCTGGGGACCCTGATGTAAGGAGGGGCTCTCCAGGGACCCTGATGTAATGAGGGGGGCTCTGGGGACCCTAATATAAGTAGGGAGGCTCTCTTGGGACCCTGATGTAAGGGGAGGCTCTCTAGGGACCCTAATGTAGGGGGGGCTCCCTGGGGACCCTGATGTTAGGGGGGTTCTCTGGGGACCCTGATGTAAGGGGAGGCTCTCTGGGGACCCTGATGTAAGGGGAGGATCTCTGGAGACCATAATATAGAGGAGGCTCTCTAAGGACCCTGATGTAAGGGGGGGCTTTCTGGGGACCCTGATGTAAGGGGGGCTTTCTGGGGACCCTGATGTAAGGAGGGGCTCCCTGGGAACCCTGATGTAAGTGGGGCTCTCTGGGTACCCTGATGTAAGGGGGATCCATGGGGACCCTGATGTAAGGAGGGAGGCTCTCTGGGGACCCTAATTTAGGGGGGGGCTCTCTAAGGAACCTGATGTAAGGAGGGGCTCTCTGGGGACCCTGATGTAGGTGGTGGATCCCTGGGGACCCTGATGTAAGTGGGGGAACCGCATTCAGATATGTAACGATATATATATATATATATATATATATATATATATATATATATATATATATATACACACATACACACACACAAACACATATATATTATATACATGTGTATGCCCACCAAAGTATATATATATATATATATATATATATATATATATATATATATATTTTTTTTTTTTTTTTTTATTTCTTATTTTGCAGAGACATACACTTTGATAGAATCTCCGCTGTCTTTACCCTTGCTGGTTCACTTTAAATACCCTAGCTGCTCTATACTGTGATAAAAGACAAAATGTTCATCTTTTTCTTCGGTTATCAAGTGGCATGGAGTGTGTAGGTTGACTGTTGAATTGCAGTCAATTAATGTCATAGCTCTAGGGCCGCTTGTTCAGATTCCACTGACAAAGTCTTACAAATGTCGGCAGTTCTTCCACGTAACACTCAGGCGCTTGTTTACCTTGTCACTGTTTTCTCCCAGAGTACATCCAAATCATGTACACAGTACACAGTATTAATTATGTATGGGCACTGCTACAATACATTTCAAACCTGACAGCTGATTCCTTCTAGCATCTAGACAGTGCTATGGCTTTATTTTACTGCACAAAAACCATATGATTGTCATACAATCCCGCAATTTACTGCAAATCAGAAGAGTCAAAAAACTTTCTGACAGTAGCAATTTTCATCTTTTTATCACAAGCACACATATACAATACATGCCAATATAATTTCCTGTTATCTTTTCAGCTTCAAAGTCTCCTTAGTGATAGTGGACCACTAAGGGCTCATTCACATGGGCATCTAAGACACAGCGTTTAGATGCGTACAGTGTATAGATTTGTATGCATCTAAATGCAGCACTATGGGAACCAATGGGGCCATACGCACAGGTCGATCTACAAATGTGCGCTGCGTTTAGCAGCATCCAGAAAAGTAGGACACAGCTGAACTAAAAGGTTGAAATAGATGGACTTGTACACCCCTCACATTTTTGCAAATATTTTATTATATCTCTTCATGTGACAACACTGAAGAAATGACACTTTACTACAATGTAAAGTAGTGAGTGTACAGCTTGTATAACAGTGTAAATTTGCTGTCCCCTCAAAATAATTCAACACACAGCCATTAATGTCTAAACCGCTGGCAACAAAAGTGAGTACACCCCTAAGTGAAAAGGTTCAAATTGGGCCCAAAGTGTTAATATTTTGTGTGTCCACCATTATTTTCCAGCACTGCCTTAACCCTCTTGGGCATGGAGTTCACCAGAGCTTCAAAGGTTGCCACTGGAGTCCTCTTTCACTCCTCAATGATGACATCACGGAGCTGGTGGATGTTAGAAACCTTGCACTACTCCACCTTCTGTTTGGGGATACCCCACAGATGCTCAATAGGGTGTAGATCTGGAGACATGCTTGGCCAGTCCATCACCTTTACCCTCAGCTTCTTTAGCAAGGCAGTGGTCATCTTGGAGGTGTGTTTGGGGTTGTTATGTTGGAATACTGCCCTGCGGCCCAGTCTCTGAAGGGAGCGGATCATGCTCTGCTTCAGTATGTCACAGTACATGTTGGCATTCATGGTTCCCTCAATGAACTGAAGCTCCCCAGTGCCGGCAGCACTCATGCAGCTCCAGACCATGAAACTCCCACCACCTTGCTTGACAGTAGGCAAGACACACTTGTCTTTGTACTCTTTATCTGGTTGCCACCACACATGTAGCAAGGTCCCGGGGCCTAAGAAGCCTAATGGTGACCTCAAGGGTTAGGGAGAGCTGACATCCTTACTTGTAGAGTGGGTTACCAGGCACGGTGGGTGTAATACAATCTGAAATGATGGGCGCCAGACACTTTTTGAATGCAAAGAGATTTTTTGTCTCTTGAACAAGAACTGTAGGAGAGAGGGTTAGGGCCAGGACACCCTTAAGTGGATGCAATGACAATTGACAGACTCCGAGACTTCTATAAGTAGACAGCTATACAGTGGAAGGTCTCCAGCCGGACACCACTTCTGTATAGGTAGGACTGATGTCTCCTATGGCAACAAATCTTGTAACAGTCACTAACGGTAGTTGTATTTAGCTATTGGTAACACAAATAGTTCTCCTTGCAATCTACAGTCTCTCACTATAGGTCTTCACTCATGAGCTTCAAGTCTCTCACTAGACTCTCAGGCCTAATCGCCACTTGATCCCCTGAGCTCTTACACTTCCATAACTCGGTATCTTCCTCAAGCATCACCCCCTCTTCCCTGCTGGGTCCCTGGCTTGGCACTCACAGATACTCCTCAAGTGTCACCCCTGCTGACCCACTAGGTCCCTGGCTTGGCACTCACTGATGCTCCTCAAGTGTCACCTCTGCTGTCCCACTGGGTCCCTGGCTTGGCATTTGCTGAAGTTTTCCCACTTCTTCACCATCCCACTCTGGTGAGAAGACTACTCTGGTACTGGCTCCAGCTTACTCACAGTGGTCTCCGATAACAAGGTGGATGGTCCCTTAGTGGCAACAGCTTCCCCTCTACCTCCGACCACAATTGGTTCCCTGTACGGCTGAACCGTTACTCTCGGCTGGACTCCAGTCCTGCAGTCCCAACCCTGTGCTGCTTATCCTGCTTCTGGATAGGCCCTTAGACAGCCTAGCAGCCAGATGTCCCTGGGATAGGCCTCAGGCTTCTGGCCTAGCAGCCCCGGGGCAGCACGTTCACCCACCTGCAGCCGTCCAGTTGGCACAGAACCCCGATCACCTGACGCCACCCAAATAAATAGGCTCTCCCAGCAGGCCAAGGGACTAAAGAAACCCCCACCTATTGGCTGAGACACCCCATCCATTCATAACCTGACCTTGCTAATGGCTTGTCTATCTAATGTCACCAGCATAACGTCACCTAGCGACAGAAGAGAGAAGGTGCAGCAAGTCCAGAACTAGAGAGGAATCAGTGGATCTACTAACGATTAACCAGGGCAACTAACACCTGGCAAACTAAATTTACTAGCAAACACCAGGGTGCTACATCCTTCCCCTGCCTCGGAAACAACATATCGTTGCAAGAAAATAATTTATCTCTCAAGCCTGAGAGTGGATGTCCTGGCAAAACTGGGATGGGTGGGGAAACAAGGAGAGAAGAAAAAAATAATAACAACAAGACATGTGGCGTACCCCATGAAATAAACAACAGTGAATATACATAGGCAAGTGGCATTTCACACAAGGGCATATAAATAGCAGATAATATATACAATTTTATGTGTGACATGCCACCTGAACGATATAAAAGGGGGAAATATAAAGCAGTAGCCTTATATCCTAACTATCTATCTATTATGTACACCTGGTAAATTTTAGAAAATATTAACTTGGTTATAAAAGCTGAAGTCACTGTCTCTCCTTAGCCAAGGAAGACGCATGGGGTGCAGGAACACCTGAAAGAGAAAATAGACAGCATAGAAATACATCCTATCCCTACAATAACACAGTGCAATATATATATATATATATATATATATATATATAGTGAGTGTTGAGTAAACATTAATTACCCTCAGGCGAGAGCAGCAAACCAGTGTAAATATACCTTATGACATATCTAAACATGAGTACGGATGAAAACTGGGCCCCACCCCCATCCGAGGGTGCCACCCCTTTTTCATAACAGATCTAAAGAAACTTACTTTGCAACAGTTGTATAATGTGAGCAATGGCTCACTCAGGCTGGCACTCTCATGCCAACAGGAGGCCAGCACATTCAAAAAAACAATCCTTGTGTACTTTTCAGTCCATGTTTCAATTTTAAGGTGAGAACTTGCCCTCTTTGCCACAGCTTATTCTACCTAACCGACTAAACACCACAGTGTCTTTGGCGCCCCAAAGGCCATCAATCCTTTACTCAGGGTGGAACAACATTTCCCAGCAGTTTCCCTTCTTCCTAGGGACAACTCTGGGGAAAGAATGCATGTTTGCATTCGAACAACAAGCAGCCATGCCATGGTACAAGGAAACGCACTTCTTGAAATAGGTTCCCTTACATTGGTAATCTCAGTCTGTCCACACAACAGCCAGGGACTGGGAAAAGATTTATTCACTTGTTGAAGAACAAACACGCTGACCATCAGATCAACCTGTTACTTTTCAAGTGGAGGAACACTAGCAATTCCAGAACACTAGCCAGTGTGACTCAAGTAGACACTCCCTGCAACTGCCAGCAGAACACAGTCCCAGTAGTACAGCCAAACAGGAGTGTCCCCACTAGCAACATTTCTGCAAAGAAAGTGGAGTGGCTTCCAGCATAGCGTCCTCACTCCACAAAGCACACATTTGTAATCCATTCAGTTTCAGTAAAGGAACACAATTCAATATCATTTACCAGTAATACCTAGGATCCCGTAACCTCAGGGTTTCCCCTCTTGTATTTACAGTGGTAATGTAGTGACAGATGTCCTTCTTGTTCGGCCAGTGAATAGTAACATTATCTGAGTTGATTTTGTGACCATAGCCCCAAGTTTGTAGCACCGAATTATATCTCTCAACTATCTTGGGTGACAACTTTTGGAAATCTAATCGTAAAGGGATCCGAAGAAAACTCCGTACAGGTTCATCTACCCATTGTGTTTCCTTATCCTGGATCTCTTCCTCTAGAAGGACCGGTATGTAGGGATACAGGAAGCCATACTCCTCAGCCACTTTCTTAATGATTATGCGCTGCGTCTTGGACAGCCTGGGCAGTGTTTTAGGGTCTCCGTACCTGGTTAGGACCCGTGCATCTGGTGCACGTTGGACTGGGTATCCTATAATAATGTCTGGTTTACAATCAACTTGGTCAACTAGATTGGCTTAGTAAATGTAACTTTAGGAACCCATCTTGCCCAACCATCCTCCTCAATGGACTTGGCGTTGCATAAGGAGGGAGCTGCACTGGCAGACAATTCAATTTTGACACTGGCTGCTGGCACAGAGGGAATTTCATCCTCCTCTAGGTCACACAATAGCTCCTCGTCACTATCAGTCCACTTCCCAGTCCATGATAAAGTGTCCGAAAACAGTTCAGAGCCTCGAACGGATGGCATATCCAAATCGGAGATAGTGAAACATTCTTCGGCTGGGAGATAGTTGTGCGTGGAGCTGGTTTCGAATGGCAACACAGCATTGTCTCCCTTAATGGCCACAGGTATCACCTCTCCCACTGGTACACTACTTTCACCCTTTGCAGGCTTACCCGGCTCCAGTGCCTGTTTGCCCCGGTGGTTCCACCATCAAGGAGAGCAGGTGGGCCCGACCATGGCCTCGAGGGATAGCCAGAGCACTAGGTCCTGGAGCAGCTACAGAAACAAGAGGAGCAGCTTCTCTCACTAGCCGGGTGATAGCAGGCAGGAGGACTCTCAATGTCATTCCCTGCCTGGATGGCAACATTTTTGTTCCAATCCACCTGTAGTGTCCGTGGATGTTGGGCTGGTGAGACTACCTCAAGCAGGGGTTCCCTGCAGCGTCCACAGAAGATCCAAGGCCTCAAATGCATGGCCGGGCCAGACCACCTCCCACAAATCAGTCCCAACTCTTCATAGCCTCCAGCCGTATACAGGGCAAGGCTACTCTTAGGTGTGTACTGTAATCCGTGTCAGTCAGGATGCCCTTAGACTCGCTCAGACCAGGGCCAACGACCAGAACATACATCTTCCAATCCGACAGGGTATCTCCAGGCTGCGCCATCTTTTCCACCCAGCAATCAGGTACACGTGGTAGCACTTCCTTATCCTTCTCTGCAGAGCAGGGGCTCCTCCCCCTGCCTAGGGATTGGTGCACATACTTTCTGGAAACTTTACCGCCCACCTCTTTCCTTTCAATTGGTTTCTCCGCATACAGTTCGCATGAAATGCGAGTGTGACCGGCTCTCAATGGAGCTGGTTCACACAAGTCCGGGATGGCCCACACAAGTCCGGGATGGCCGCAAAGCTGATTCCATATGGGTCCTGTGAGTGTTTGAGTCCGGTTCAAATGCGAATTCAGGCAAAAATTTGGACCTGAATCGCACCTGAACTGGTGAACAGACACGCACTGAACCCTAGGCAGAATCCCGTGGCCGCACATATGTGAACCCAACCTTAATCTAATTTCCTGTTGCAACTCCAGGACAGGAAATTACATGACGTCTCCCTAGCAGGACACAGACAGCAATAAATAGCATGATAGTGGTTTTAACCATTTCCAACTCTATCCAAAACAAATTTATTCTACTTTATTTATTCACAAAAGGTTTGCGTAACTTTTATCCAAGATTCACTTCCACCCAGGATGTGTGAAAGCTTTTAGAACTAGAGCAAGTGTGCATTGCTTTCATTGCTTTACGAACGCCTGAGATATCCTAAATGTTGTTTCTGTGCAACCAAATTGGTATTGTATCATTGCTATGTACCACAAATATGAGCATAACAAAATTCTGTGACTCCTGTATGTTAGCTTTAGGGTGCCCAAATTATGTTTTTGAAGGAAGGAAAGAAAAGAAAAAAAGAAAGAAAAGTGACATCCCGACTGCCCCATAGCAGCTAAACTGCTACAGAGTGGCTGTTCTGTGTTCTCGTCGGAGGCTGGATGGAGTTCTGCCTATGTAAACAGGGCAGAGCTCCATCCTGACGGGGGGAAGTGATGAATTTTCTTTTCCTGCAAAGCAAGGAATACAATCCACTTCTAAGCCCTAGTAAAAGCACACATTTAATCGTTTGATCTCCCTAGATGTTTAACCCCTTCCTAGCCAGTGTCATTGGTACCAAAAGTAAAAATTACATACGCTTTCTTTGGTTACAGCATTGCATGAACGCGCAATTGTCAGTCAACGTAACACAGTGCCGTTTAGCAAAAAGTGGCCTGGTCATGAGAGGGGGGGGGGGTAAATCCTTCGGAGGTCAAGTGGTTAATTAATTCATTCATTTGGGTAAAATGTCCATAAGCCACTGTTTTATGGACGTCCCCTCTCCCCCAGTATCAGTGACTCCCTAAGGATTACATTTCTTTATGAACCCCCCAGTATAGGTGCGCCAAGTAGTACATTTTGTAACTTCTAAGTGCAAGTATAAAGTATCACAGACATTAAAATCATTTTGTCAAAACTGTTTCCTGTGGAAGAAGGGAAGGATGGAAGGAAGAAAAGGAAGGAAGAGAAGAAAGAGAAGTAAGAGAAGGAAGGGAAGAAAGAAAGAGGAGGAAAGAAGGGAGGAAGGAAGAGAAGGAAGGGAAGGAAGGAAAAAAGGAAGGGAGGAAGGAAAGGAAAGGAAAGGAAAGGAAAGGAAAGGAAAGGAAAGGAAAGGAAAGGAAGGAAGGAAGGAAGGAAGGAAGGGAAGGAGGGAAGGAAGGAAAGGGGAGGGAAGGAAGGAAGGAAGCATAAAATATCACAGACATTAAAATCATTTTGTCAAAACTGTTTCCTGTGGAAGAAGGGAAGGATGGAAGGAAGAAAAGGAAAGAAGAAAAGGAAGGAAGGGAAGGAAGAGAAGAAATGAAGGGAGGAAGGAAGAGAATGAAAAAAAGGAACGGAAGAAAAAGAAGGAAAGGAAGGAAAGGAATGGAAAGGAAGGGAAAGGAAAGGAAAGAGAAGGAAGGAAGAGAAGAAAGAGAAGGAATGAAGGAGGGGAAAGGAAGGGAGGGAAGGGAAGGGAAGGGAAGGGAAGGAAGGAAGGAAGGAAGGAAGGAAGGAAGGAAGGAAGGAAGGAAGGAAGGAAGGAAGGAAGGAAGGAAGGAAGGAAGAGAAAAGGAAGGAAGAGAGGAAAGAAAGAAGAGAAGGAAGAGAAGGAAAGAAGGGAGGAAGGAAGAATATGAAGGGAAGGAAGGGGAAGGAAGGAAGGAAGGAAGGAAGGAAGGAAGGAAGGAAGGAAGGAAGGAAGGAAGGAAGGAAGGAAGGAAGGAAGGAAGGAAGGAAGGAAGGAAGGAAGGAAGGGAAGAAAGAGAAGGAATGAAGGGAGGAAGGAAGAGAACAAAGAAAGAGAAGGAAAGAAGGGAGGAAGGAAGAGAAGGAAGGGAAGGAAGGAAAAAAGGAAGGGAGGAAGGAAGGAAAATAAAATAAAAGGAAAGGAAAGGAAAGGAAAGGAAAGGAAAGGAAAGGAAGGAAGGAAAAAGGGAAGGGAAAAGGGAAGGGAGGAAGTAAGGAAAAGAAAAGGAAAGGAAGGAAGAAAGGAAGGAAGAGAAGGAAAGAAGGAAGAAAATGAAGGGAAGGAAGGAAGGAAAGGAAGAAAGAGAAGGCATGAAAGGAGGAAGGAAGAGAAGGAAGATAATGAAGGAAAGAAAGAGAAGGAAAGAAGGAAGGAAGAAAGAGAAGGAAGGGAAGGAAGGAAAAAAGGAAGGGAGGAAGGAAGGAAAATAAAAGGAAAGGAAAGGAAAGGAAGGAGGGAAGGAAAAAGGGAAGGGAGGAAGTAAGGAAAAGAAAAGGAAAGGAAGGAAGAAAGGAAGGAAGGAAGAGAAGGAAAGAAGGAATAAAATGAAGGGAAGGAAGGAAGGAAGGAAGGAAGGAAGGAAGGAAGGAAGGAAGGAAGGAAGGAAGGAAGGAGAAGAAGAAAGAGAAGGCATGAAAGGAGGAAGGAAGAGAAGGAAGATAATGAAGGAAAGAAATAAAGAGAAGGAAAGAAGGGAGGAAGAAAGAGAAGGAAGGGAAGGAAGGAAAAAAGGAAGGGAGGAAGGAAGGAAAAGGGGAAGGAAGGAAAGGGAAGGAAAGGGAAGGAAAGGGAAGGAAAGGGAAGGAAGGAAGGAAGGAAGGAAGGAAGGAAGGAAGGAAGGAAGGAAGGAAGGAAGGAAGGAAGGAAGGAAGGAAGGAAGGAAGGAAAGGGAAGGAAAGGGAAGGAAGGAAGGAAGGAAGGAAGGAAGGAAGGAAGGAAGGAAGGAAGGAAGGAAGGAAAGGAAAGGGAAGGAAGGAAGGAAGGAAAAGGAAAGGAAGGAAGGAAGGAAGGAAGGAAGGAAGGAAGGAAGGAAGGAAGGAAGGAAGGAAGGAAGGAAATGAAGGGAAGGAAGAAAGGAAGGAAGGAGAGAAGAAAGAGAAGGAATGAAAGGAGGAAGGAAGAGAAGGAAGAGAATGAAGGAAAGAAAGAAAGAGAAGGAAAGAAGGAAGGAAGGAAGAGAAGGAAGGGAAGGAAGGAAAAAATGAAGGAAAAGGAAAGGAAAGGAAAGGAAAGGAAGGGAAAGAAGGAAGGAAGGAAGGAAGGAAGGAAGGAAGGAAGGAAGGAAGGGAAGGAAAGAAGGGTGGAAGGAAGAAAATGAAGGAACGGAAGGAAGGAAAGGGAAGGGATAGGAAGGAAAGGAAGGAAGGAATAAAGCATAAAATATCCCAGACATTAAAATCATTTTGTCAAAACTGTTTCCTGTGGAAGAAGGGAGGAATAGAAAAAAGGATGGAAGGAAGAAAAGGAAGGAAGAGAAGGAAGGAAGGGAAGGAAGGAAAAAAGAAAGAGAAGGAATGAAGGTAGGAAGAAAGAAAAGGAAAAGAAGGAAGGGAAAAAAGAGAAGGAAAGAAGGAAATGAAAGAAGGAAAGGAAGGAAGGAAGGAAGGAAGGAAGGAAGGAAGGAAGGAAGGAAGGAAGGGAGGGAGGAAGGAAGGAAGGAAGGAAGGAAGGAAGGAAGGAAGGAAGGAAGGAAGGAAGGAAGGAAGGAAGGAAAAGGAAGAGAAGAAAGATAAGGAATGAAGGGAGGAAGGAAGGGAAGGAAGGAGGGAAAAGGAAGGAAGGGAAGTAAGGAAGGAAGTAAGGAAGGAAGGAAGGAAAAGGAAAGGAAGGAAGGAAGGAAGGAAGGAAGGAAGGAAGGAAGGAAGGAAGGAAGGAAGGAAGTGAGGAAGAAAGAGAAAAAAAAGAGAGGGAAGGGAAGGGAAGGGAAGGGAAGGAAAGGAAGGAAGGAAGGAAGGAAGGAAGGAAGGAAGGAAGGAAGGAAGGAAGAGTTTTGTTATCTAAAAAAGTAAGCTCTAATGATCTACTGCAGGGGTCTCCAAACATTTTACTATAAGGGCCTCATCATATATTTTACAAATATTCATGGGCTGCAGTTTTATGAACGAGTGAATCAAGTTTAGGTGAATAAATATGTTTTCCTTTTTTATAATCAATAGGATATATTTTAAAACACCAGAAAAACAAACTTCAGTAAAACAAAGCATATACATTCCAAACACATCTCAGCCCATCAGAGTTTCCCCTTACATCAGAGTTCCCATCAGAGCTCCCTTAGATCCAAGTCCTCCTTTAAACCAAAGTCTCCTTTACATCAACCCCCCCCCCCCCCCCCCCCTATATGAAAGTCTCCATCAGAATCTCCCTTTACATCAGAGCCGCTATCAAAGTCCCCCTTAAATCAGTGTCCCCATTCATCAGAGTTAGTCTCCCCATACATCAGAGTCCCCATCAAAGTCCCATTTAATGTGAAGACCCCCTTACATCTGAGTTCCCCCTTCTTATATGAGAGTCTCCATCAGAGTCTCCCCTTAAATCGGAGTCCCCCATTCATAGATTCAATTTACAACAGAGTCCTCATCAAAGTTCATTATAAATCGGGGTCCCCCATTTATTAGAGTCCCTCCTTATATGACAGACTCCTTCAGTACCCCCTTACATCAGGATCTCTTACATCAGAGGGCCAATAAAATCTTGCAGTGGGTCGGATTTAGCCAATGGAAACCCCTGGTCTAGTGGTTAATTGGGTTAAGCCAATGTCTAGTAAATCGAATACCCAGACTTAGTTTGCCTAGTGTAGACTAACCACAGGGATTTCTTTGCCGTGCAAATAAAAAAAAATACAACAACTACCAATGACTGGACTAATTCTTTTAGGGTGACAACAATAACTATACCTACTAGGTTTCAGGGCCTCTCAGATGCCATCGTGCCTTGCATGAAGGTGGTCATGAGTGACCCTGAAACTTAAAAACAAAACAAAAAATGTAAACCTTCACCAGAAATATACATATTGAATTTTATAGAATAAAGAAGGAAAATAAAAAAATATGAAATATATACTTCCTGTACTAAAATTAAATATTCTGCCGTGTAATCATTACGCTTAAGTGAAGTAATATTCAGGACAGCCATATACAGAATCTATTTTAGTTCATTCTGCAATTTTAATGGTTTAACCTTAATTAATAATTAAAACTGTAATTATTATTGTACATTTATTATAAAATTTCTGCAGGAAAAGGACATATTTTTACTGGAGGACATAACAGTGTGGTTAATTCTTTATGTATTTATAAATACTACATGGATCAAAATGCATTGTTCATCTGGAAAACATTAAACGGTAGCAATTTGATAACTACATAATTTGTAAGGTGTTATGAAAAGCAACAAATCAGAAATGCTAAAAACTGGAAAGGCTTTACCAACAAATGAAACCCACAGTAACAAAAGCTCCATTTTCTGATTCCTTCCCCATTAGGTTGCTTTATTATCATTGCCATCATTATCACTATCCTGATCAGCCTCAGTTTTCCTTCTAGTGAACATAATGTGAAACTTTCTTGATTGAAGACTTGCAAGAAAAAATACCCTGTTATGGCCACTAGAGGGCGCTAACAACCATAGAAAATAATCATGTTAGACAAACTACAACATTTTTAGTTGCGGCTGTACAAATGCTTGTCACATTCGCACAGCAAATTGTTTATAAATAGACCCACAAGGTCCATTTACTTTCAACTGACTGCCTTACTGCAATTCAAGTTAAAGAGGAACTTCGGCCGACTTCCACACTTTTATTTTCCCACACTTACCTGATGGTGGTATCTGCAAATTTTAGATACTCACCTATCCAGTGGATCCAGCGTTGACCCGCAGAGATCGTCTCATGCCCGGCTACAGCTCCATCTGGCGCCACCATGTTCTATCTGACACCGGAACGTGGTGTGGAAAAGGCGTTCCATGCGTGTTTCCCGCACCGCATTCAAAACACACTGTCTGCGATCTGCTGCAGGTGCCAATATATTGTTAACGGCACCTCAAATGCAGATTGCAAACGCAATGCATTTGTGGGCACCAGATCGCACAGTACTGCAATATCATGTAATTTGGTGTGGCATGTTTTTGTGCTGCTTTTTGTGCGTTTTGGTGCGTTTTGCAATCACACTACAGAGGAACGCACAGGAATCTCGCAGGAATGCAGACTGCATTCCTCTGTGATTCTGGTGTGAGCCGGCCCTAAAACTTAACACCGGGCAGATAGAAAGTACAATATAATGCAGTTATGTAGTCGTTTAAAATAAATGATATATACTTTTAAATGTAATTAGTGTTGATATCAGCCTCTTGTAATCTCCTGCACAGCAACAAGTTGGGAGATAGAGAGGAATATTCAGAGCTGATTAGAATCGGATGTATGCACATGTCCTGATAGGGAGCATACTTAACAGGGTTCTAAAGGCTCAAGGTTTTTGGCCTTAATGCATTCTATGCAATAAGGTCAAAAACTTTCTGAGTGCAGCTCCCCCCCAGCCCCCTTTATACTTACCTAAGTCTGATCTTGATCCAGCGATATGCATGAGAGTAGCATATCTCTCTCTCTCTCACTGGCTCACACAACAGCAGGAGCCATTGGGGGTTGAATTACTAAAGGCAAATAGACTGCACACTTTGCAAAGTGCAGTTGCTCCAGAGCTTAGTAAATCAGGTAAAGCTTCACTTTGCAAAGAATACCCAATCACATATAAGGAAAATAAAAAAAAAAAAAACAACATTTTAGCTTGCACACGTTTGGATGATGAAAGTCAGCAGAACTTCTGCTCATTTACTAAGCTCTGGAGCAACTGCACTTGCAGAGTGCAGCTGCACTTTGCAAAGTGCAGTCTATTTGCCTTTAGTAAATCAACCACACAGTCTGGGGACGACCAGCAGCCTGTATTGTTTAACTACAGCAGGGAAAAGTCAGGTCACCACCTTGACTGTGTTATGTGGCAGGTTGTGTAAATATCAAGAGTGACCCAAAAAAATTACAAACTTGGCAGGTAAATCTCATCCCATACACAGTGGGGGTTATTTACTAAAAGAAAATCCACTTTGCACTGCAAGTGCACTTGAAAGTAAAGTCGCTGTAGATCTGAGGGGGACATGCGAGGAAAATAAAAACAGCATTTTAGCTTGCACATGATTGGATGATAAAATCAGCAGAGCTTCCACTCATTTCAGATCTACCCCTTAGATTTACAGCGACTGCACTTCCAAGTGCACTTGCAGTGCAAAGTGGATTTGCCTTTTGTAAATAACCCCCTGTATCTCACAAAAGTGAGTACACCCCTCACATTTTTGTAAATATTTTATTATATCTTTTCATGTGACAACACTGAAGAAATGACACTTTGCTACAATGTAAAGTAGCGAGTGTACAGCTTGTATAACAGTGTAAATTTGCTGTCCCCTCAAAATAACTCAACAAACAGCCATTAATGTCTACACTGCTGGCAACGAAAGTGAGTACACCCCTAAGCGAAAATGTCCAAATTGGGCCCAATTAGCCATTTTCCCTCCCCGGTGTCATGTGACTCGTTAGTATTATGAGGTCTCAGGTGTGAATGGGGAGCAGGTGTGTTAAATTTTGTGTTATTGCTCTCACTCTCTCATACTGGTCACTGAAAGTTCAACATGGCACCTCATGGCAAAGAACTCTCTGAGGATCTAAAAAAAGAATTGTTGCTCTACATAAAGATGGCCTAGGCTATAAGAAGATTGCCAAGACCCTGAAACTGAGCTGGAGCATGGTGGCCAAGACCATACAGCGGTTTAACAGGACAGGTTCCACTCAGAACAGGCCTCGCCATGGTCGACCAAAGAAGTTGAGTGCACATGCTCAGCGTCATATCCAGAGGTTGTCTTTGGGAAATAGACATATGAGTGCTGCCAGCATTGCTGAAGAGGTTGAAGGGGTGGGGGGGGGGGTCAGCCTGTCAGTGCTCAGACCATACGCTGCACACTGCATCAAATTGGTCTGCATGGCTATCGTCCCAGAAGGAAGCCTCTTCTAAAGATGATGCACAAGAAAGCCCGCAAACAGCTTGCTGAAGACAAGCAGACTAAGGACATGGATTACTGGAACCATGTCCTGTGGTCTGATGAGAACAAGATAAACTTTTTTGGTTCAGATGGTGTCAAGCGTGTGTGGCGACAACCAGGTGAGGAGTACAAAGACAAGTGTGTCTTGCCTACAGTCAAGCATGGTGGTGGGAGTGTCATTGTCTGGGGCTGCATGAGTGTTCCTGGCACTGGGGAGCTACAGTTCATTGAGGGAACCATGAATGCCAACATGTAATGTGACATACTGAAGCAGAGCATGATCCCCTACCTTGGTAGACTGGGCTGTAGGGCAATATTCCAACATGATAACGACCCCAAACACACCTCCAAGACGACCACTGACTTGCTTAAGAAGCTAAGGATAAATGTGATGGACTGGCCAAGCATGTTTCCAGACCTAAGCCCTATTGAGCATCTGTGGGGCATCCTCAAACAGGAGATGGAGGAGCGCAAGGTCTCTAACATCCACCAGCTCCATGATGTCGTCATGGAGGGGTGGAAGAGGACTTCAGTGGCAACCTGTGGAGCTCTGGTGAGCTCCATGCCCAAGAGGGTTAAGGTAGTGCTGGAAAATAATGGTGGCCACACAAAATATTCACACTTTGGGCCCAATTTGGACATTTTCACTTAGGGGTGTACTCACTTATGTTGCCAGCAGTTTAGACATTAATGACTGTGTGTTGAGTTATTTTGAGAGGACAGAAAATTTACACTGTTATACAAGCTGTACACTCACTACTTTACATTGTAGCAAAGTGTCATTTCTTCAGTGTTGTCACATGAAAAGATATAATAAAATATTTACAAAAATGTGAGGGGTGTACTCACTTTTGTGAGATACTGTATATATTTTAATTGTGTATTTAGCTATTTGTCTGCAGTCAACCTTTAAAGTGCAATTGCAACCAAAACTTATTTTTTTCAGTTTTGGATAAAGTGGACAGGGAGAGGAACCCCTGTCAGGTTTTTATTGCTGTCTGTGTCCCCATTAGGGAGATTCACCCTCTCTCTTTGTTCTGGTTACTGTTATCAGTAAGATCACACCTGTTTGACTGTTCAGATTTCAGCCACTGTGCTACAACACAAGAAGTATCCTAATATTTTTGCAAATTTTTTTGCACATCAAACACTTGCCAACCAGCCACCATCATTATACTGCGGCAGGTCGGCGCAATCCCACGATCCGTCGTAGCTATAGGTGGGCTCGCGGGACTGGGATAGCAGGCGCGCGCGCCGGAGTGACTGTGTATTCTCCACATGATCTACTGATTCCCCGACTCCTCCTTTCATCCAACTCTGCCTTATCTCTGCTATTTACTGTGGCTAATAATCACTCTCTCCTCCAGCAAGCCACACTCCTGCCCTCAACTTGCTCTCCTTCCCGGGACACTTTACGTTCTTCCCTGTTAATCTCATTATGGTCTGGCTCATTTCCGCTCCACCCCATCTACACCACTCTCTCTATCTTTTCTGCACGATCATCATAGTAAAGCCTCGTACACACGATCGGATTTTCCGCAGACAAAACCTCAGACTTTTGTCCGAAGGGTGATGGCCCCAAACTTGTCTTGCATACAAACGGCACACAATTGTCGGCCAACAAACACGAATGTAGTGACGTACTACGTGTTTTTTCAGCTCTTTAGCACCACCCTTTGGGCTCCTTCTGCTAATTTCATGTTAGTAGAAGTTTGGTGAGTGTTGATTTGCGCTTTTCATTTCGCACTTTTCATTTTGCGCTTTTCATTTTGCGCTTTTCATGTCATGCTTTTCAGTTCGTTTCTGAACGGCCGTTCGTCAACCAGCCATGTTGCGGAACCGGAGGAGATAACGTGTCCTCCGATAACAGACAACAGACATTTGTTCGCGGAAAATTTTAAAGCCTGCCATCCAACATTTGCCTGCGGAAAATCCCACAACAATTGTCCGATGGATCGTACAAACGGTTGGATTTTCCGCCAACAGCCTGTCATCACACATTTCCCGTCAGAAAATCCGATTGTGTGTACGAGGCTTAAGTCAGCACCGATCCTCCTTGCACCTCTGCCTTCTTTCATTTTTCCCTTAACCTTCTCTTATCTGCTGCCCCCTCATAAATCTCCACTACACATGTCCTGTAGCCTCTGGTCTCAGCTCAGGATTCCACACACTGATCTTACATCCTTTCCATCCCAGTTTGCTTTTAGCTCTTGTAATTGTCTTGTCCCCATCATGCAGCCTAGCACATTCTCTGCACTCCATCACTTTGCTCTTCATTAGCACATACTCTTACCACCCCAACCTCCTCACCGATTCACTCTTTTCTTCTCTCTTAGTTCATATTGTAGCGATTTGTCATTGGATTTTACAAGTCACATCATAGTGTCGGTAATGGCAGTGTTCAAATTGATGCAACGCCGACTTTGCGGTGCCGCATCAGTTTGAAAAAGTAGTATGTGCACTACGTTTGCGATTTCGGGTGCGACTTCAAATGACATCATGAAGCCCCACAGATGTCTTCAAAGTGCCACCCAAAGTTGCACTGAGATGTGGCTTTGAATTTGTGCGATTTCAGGTGAAGTCACGTGATTTCAAAGCCACTGTAAATGAGAACAGGGACTAATAGCGGGTTCACACTGCGCAGCGCGATTGTATGTACAGTTTACCTGCAGTTTTAGGTGCACTCCCATTAAATTCTATTAGACTGTTTTCATGAAAGCAAAGCGTTCAGAAAACACACAGTTCAATAGAATTCATCAGGAGCACACCTAAAACCGCAGGTAAACTGCACATACAATTGCTCTATGGCCAAACCACACCTGGTTGCCGCCACACACGCTTGACACCATAGACTTTTGTCTGAAGGGCTTTGGCCCAAACTTGTCTTGCAAACACACGGCACACAACTGTTGGCCAACAATCACGAACATAGTGACGTACTACATGGTTTTTCAGCTCTTTAGCGCCACCCTTTGGGCTCCTTCTGCTAATTTCGTAGAAGAAGTTTGGTGAGTGTTGATTCGCACTTTTCATTTCACGCTTTTCATTTTGTGCTTTTCAGTTCGTTTCTCAACGGCCGTTCGTCAACCAGACATGTTGCGGAATCGGAGGAGATAACGTGTTATTTATTATTGGCCTTGGAGTTATTGCTTTGACATTATTTTTTTGGTTGAATAATAATAATTTGATTTGGTATATTCTCTATATTTTTGGATGCATAGAATGCACTTTTTGGTTAAGTTCTATTGGCAGATAGCATGTCTAATTTTATTTGTTTTCTTTTTTTTTATGCACATTAAAAAAATTGTGTAGAATAATACTTGGCTATCTGTTTTACTTCAAATGACAGTTTGGGAGTAGGCAGTTACATTTAAAAAAAATACAATGTAAAATTAACAAGGGACACCAACATAGTTGTATCTTTGATCTTAAAAACTTCGGGATAATGGTGTTGTGGTAACTTGCACAAATAGAAAACTAAAAAAAGCATAATAATATTATTCTATCACTAGAAAAAAAACGCCTTTGAAAATTAGTTTGCAATAACTCCATCAGTATCACCAGCAAAGCAGCTTCATTATTATCCCATTAAAGAAGAAGAGAATGTGCGCTGTATTTGGAGATTTCATAATTTGCCGCGTCACGAATGTTAATTCTCCATAACGAACGCTAGTTTACAAGACCGACCGCTTCCGGCTCATCCTTGCTTCCGAGCATGCGTGTTTGTACTTTGTACTTTTGTCCGATGGACTTGTGTACACACGCTCAGAAAATCCGACAACAGACATTTGTCCATGGAAAATTTTAAAACCTGCCATCCAACATTTGTTGGCGGAAAATCCGACAACAATTGTCTGATGGAGCGTCCAAACGGTCGTATTTTCTGCCACCAGCCTGTCACCGAACATTTCCCGTCGGAAAGTCCAATCATGTGTAAGAGGCTTAAGGCTAGGTTCACACGCTCGCATGTCAGGATCATGTGGTTTTCCTGACAAACTCAGAAGCGCACTGTCCTTTGGTAGACGCGCAGCAGTGCCATTAGATAGTTACACATTTGCTAATTCCCACACACCAAACCACATGGTGCCGCAGCACCTTCAGGAGATATTTACAGTACCTATAGGTAAGACTTATTATAGGCTTACCTGTAGGTACAAGTCAGAGATGGGAGTTTACTCCTAGTTTAAGTTCTGACCTTGATAAAGATGACTGTTAGTTGCTTGATCAGGCACTTTGAATATGATCACTCTTGTTTGCAAGGTTTCATTTTATACGAATGGTAGTGCTAAAAGTGGAGATGAGCGAATCATTTTTCCAATTAGGAAAAACCCGGTGAATCTCACCTTTCTCTCGGCAGATCGTGGCTCTACCTGAATATAACGATTTACGGAGAATCAGGAAATTTTCAAATAAAGTCAATCTTAAAGATAATTTGCAGGCTGGACAAATCTACATCCATATAATCAGGCACGTTGAAAATGTCTGATTAGAAAGAAGGTGACATTTAACAAGTCTGCCACATTCATGAATCAATGTACTCGTCTCTCATTACAAGCACTTCTGCTGTAAGTATATCATTATCATTTAGGTCAGCCACCAGTGCCTATCATTAAGACTGATATAGAGAGGTGTGGCCTGGGAGCCTAGCTGAACTGATTTAAAGTGATTGGAAAGGATCGTTTTTTTTTTTTTTTTAAATAACAATGTTATACTTACCTCCTCTGTGCAGCTCGTTTTGCACAGAGTGGCCCCAAACGTCCTCTTCTGGGGTCCCCTGGTGGCTCTCGAGGCTCCTCCCCGCATCAGATATCCCCCTAGGAGAAGTGCTCTCCCGAGGGGGTTACCTAGCATGCGCGCTCCCGAGTCCAGCATTTGCGTCCACAGACACGAATGCTGGACTTGGCCCGCCCCCCCGCGTCATTGGATTTGGTTGACAGCAGTGGGAGCCAATGGCTGCGCTACTATCAATCTATTCAATCAAGAGCCTGGACCCCGTGGAGAGAGGGACAGCGCGCCCCCCTGAAGAGATGAAGGGGCTCAGGTAAGTAAAAAGGGGGGTGGGGGGCCGGTGACTGCCAGGTGTTTTTTCCCCTTAATGCATAGGATGCATTAAGGGGAAAAAACACGAGGGTTTACAACCCCTTTAAAATCTGACCAACTCACAGTCAATGAATACCTCCGAACACATTTGGATATCTAGCTCTGGGCAGAGCGCTAAGTAGAATTGTAAATAACATTTATGCCTCATGTACACTGCTGCTGGTAAACGGACGTTTAGGAGCAGTTGGGCTTTTTTTTCAGCTCCCCCGAAACTCTCCTCTGTTATCTTATCAGTACATGTACACAGGGGCGTTTACAGGCAGTTCAGTTTAGAAGCATTTTTTGGAAAGCAAAAAAATGCGTTCAGGATGGATGTTCAGAGGCATTTGAAACACCAAATGCCTGTAACAGCTTGTAAACGCACGTAAACGCGGTAACTCATGTTTCGCCGCATTTTTTTTTACAAGCGCTTTTAATTTTTGACTATTTGAAAAAAAAAAACACTTCTAAATGCAAATGCGGATAAACGCAGCATGTGAACGCGGCAAAACAGACGTTTTTAAACCTCTTAAGGACCAGAAGGATTTGCCCCCTTAATGACCAGGCCCTTTTTTGTGTCGCTTTAACTGACAATTGCGCAGTCGTGCGACGCTGTACCCAAACAAAATTTACGTCCTTTTTTTTCCCCACAAATAGAACTTTCTTTTGGTGGTATTTGATCACCTCACCTTTATTTTTTGCGCTATAAACAAACAAAAGGCGACAATTTTGAAAAAGATAAAACAAATTGTTTTAATTTTTGCTATAATACATATCCAAAAAAATATATAAAAAACACATTTATTCATCAGTTTAGGCTGATATGCATTCGTCTACGTATTTTTGGTAAAAAAAAAAAAAAAACGCAATAGGCGTCTATTGATTGCTTTGCACAAAAGTTATCACATCTACAAACTATGGGATAGATTTAGGGACTTTTATTTTTATTTGTTTATTGTTTTTACTAGTAATGGCAGCGATCTGCGATTTTTAGTGGGACTGCGAGATTGCGGCGGACAAATCTAACCCAAATGTCACTTTTTGGGCACCAGTGACATTATTACATTGATCAGTGCTATAAAAATGCACTGATCAATGTAAAAATGACACTGGCAGGGAAGGGGTTAACACTGGTGTGTTCTAACTGTAGGGGGGATGGGCTCACTGGGACATGACAGAGATCACTGTTCCTGTACACTGGGAACAGAAGATCTCTGTCATGTCCCCTGTCAGAATGGTGATCCGCCTTGTTTACACTGGCAGATCCCCTGTCCTGCCTCTGTACTAGGCGATCACGGGTCGCCGGCAAACATCGAGTCCGCCTGACCCGCGGGCGGATTGAGGTACAGGTACGGCGATTCGCGCAGCGCTGCCAACCTGCCGCAGTATAACTACGTGAGCTGGTCAGCAAGTGGTTAAACGTGGGTTACTATCTGTCAAGTTAAATTGTTCAGGAGAGGTTGTAAAACGTCCCGTGTACATTAAGCCTAAAAGCTCATTTATGGGATTTACATAGAAAAACGACCCTTGCTATACAACCATATATTAAATAAATGTAGCGCTAAATCAACTTGTATAAGTAATAAATGTGCACGTGCATATAATGTCCCAAATAATGCCGTGTGGCTGTCAACACAAAAGTCCACAATCAGGGTAAATGAACCATGGGGCAATACATGCAACTTCTCAACGATGTACTCAGAAGTCTTCAAGGTAAGTAGAAGGATGGAATACGCTTACCAGCTGTGTTGGATTCTATTGCCATAAGCATAGAATCAGTAAGACTTTGTGCCACCAAGGGCAGAAACATGAGGTGATGGAGGCAAGGGTAGAGCCTCTATGGTGGAGGCAAGGGTAGAGCCTCTCTCGGCTATGGATGTCCCTTCTGGTCCACTAGAACTGGGTCAAAGATGATTTCCACAGATCAATAGTTCCTTGATGCATCTTTCTCTGTTGAAAAGAATTTGCCTTAGCAAATGATGATTTCCAAAGATGATTTCCACAGATCAATAGTTCCTTGATGCATCTTTCTCTGTTGAAAAGAATTTGCCTTAGCAAATTCTTTTCAACAGAGAAAGATGCATCAAGGAACTATTGATCTGTGGAAATCATCTTTGACCCAGTTCTAGTGGACCAGAAGGGACATCCATAGCCGAGAGAGGCTCTACCCTTGCCTCCACCATAGAGGCTCTACCCTTGCCTCCATCACCTCATGTTTCTGCCCTTGGTGGCACAAAGTCTTACTGATTCTATGCTTATGGCAATAGAATCCAACACAGCTGGTAAGCGTATTCCATCCTTCTACTTACCTTGAAGACTTCTGAGTACATCGTTGAGAAGTTGCATGTATTGCCCCATGGTTCATTTACCCTGATTGTGGACTTTTGTGTTGACAGCCACACGGCATTATTTGGGACATTATATGCACGTGCACATTTATTACTTATACAAGTTGATTTAGCGCTACATTTATTTAATATATGGTATTCATTCTTGTCACATGGTTTGTAGCAGCTTACTCACTCACTGTCCATCCTCATTTTTTAGGGTAGCGCAATAATTATTCCCTTCCTTGCTATACAACCCCCTCCTCTGCACTGCAAGGGTAAAAATGCTTGGTAATTCTAGGGGATGAGGAGAAGGTGTAATGCTGCATTCACATGGGTGGCCAGGGCAGATTGGTTGCTGCATTACACAAACAAACTGAGTTTCTTATGCCTGGGAACCGGTGATCTGGCTAAAGTGCCTCCATACTCCAAAAGTTGAACTCATAGTAAGGACAAGCTGACTAGCCGACTACTCGCGGCATCCATAAAATGTAAGTCTTTATTGGCTACATAGTAAAACATAACAGTAACAAGCTAACATGTTTCGGCTAAAACAACCTATCTATGAGGCTATTTAGTTAGCCTGTTATGTTCTATTATGTAGCCAATTGTCAGGGCTGGGCTCAGCCCTTCCTTCTCTGAGCTGGTCGCTCAGCTGTCGGCTGATTGCCAGCTCCCATCTCTCTCCGTTGTTGATGATATCCTGCTCGTCAGTCCTGCCTACTTAAGCCATCCAGTCCAGAGGAGCTCTGCCTTTGCCTTGGTCAACATCACAGAAACGATCTCCTGCATTCCTGTTCAAGACTTGCTTTGCTGACATCCCTTCGGGCTCCAGATCCTGCTTGCTGTTCCACTATATTGATCCCTGACTTCTGGCTTGACTGACTATCCGTTCTGGTTACTGAACTTTGGCTATGTTTTGACTACGTTTGTTCTTTTTACTTTTCTTTTCTTTTTACTTTTATTATAAAACAAGTGTGATTTAACTATACTTCTGTCTCAGCCTGATTTCATGGTTTCTGACACCAATAAAGACTTACATTTTATGGATGCCACCAAGGAGCCGGCTTGACCTTACTCCTGGATGCACACTGACTGCATCCAGAGTCAGCTGAGGGATCTGTTTGCATGTAACCATGGATGAGTGGTTACTTGCAAATAGCAGTGGCGTCAGACATTGATTTGTACCGAGCACAGTGTGCGCGGACAGCGTTTACAACTTCCAGCAAGAATCTACTGATTCTTGCCAATGGCCTCCTCTGGCCGCTGCTATTTGTCCACTTGAAAGTAACCTTATCTAGGCCTTTTCTATAAGATGCTCGGTGACATCATCAGCTACAGTGCGGGGCCAATAGCTCTACATAGTAGGTGCGGATAACCACCAACAAGCTGGAGCGGAGGAGAGCACCAGAGCCTGACATAGCAAGGAGAAATGCAAGCATTGCACCTTATTACTCATCTGCTACAGTTAATTATTTAACACTTCCAGTGCAAGGGGGTTTTTTTGTACTTCCTGAAAGGGGGCTTAAAATCCCTAGAACTGGGGTCTCCAAACTTTCTAAGCAAGGAGCCGGTTTACTTTTCTTCAGGCTTTAGGGGGGCCAGACTGTGGTCATTAGGAGTAGAAAATGCCCCAGCCTCAGTGTCCCATCATTGGTTTTAATTTGAGGAATAGTGCCGGGGGAATGAATACAGGTGTGCAAGCACTTCCACCTTCTCACATCCCAGTAGGGGGAATGGTGCTCCATCATTGGTGTCAGTTGGTGGAATAGTGGCCCCGAGGGCCAGATAAAGGCAAGCAAAGCGGCCACATCTGGGCCGCAGTTCGGAGACCACTGCCATAGAATAACATATGCTGAAATTCCCCTTTAAATTCTAGCTATAAATATATCGCAATAACCCAAGCTGTGTAATGAAAATGACTTTTTTTGTTCCACTTTAGTAAGCAGGAACTCACATCTGTTTTGCCAGCAGTTCCTACAGAGAAAGCTTCTGGGCTTTGTAATTGATAGAAACTCTGGGATTTTGTATAGCATCTATAAAACGTAATTCTCTGTCTCTAGCATATACCTGAGATTAAGATGGAAATCTCTGATAAGCTTTTACATGTAATGGAGTGAATTTCACCGAGCTTGTCTTTTATATTCTCGTCTAATTTAAAATCCGCTCACATAATCATTTGCCAGTAATAATGCTTGCGTGTAAATTGCAGGTGTAATTATTTATCCTATTTATCACCTCTACAGGGTACAGCTGCAAACAGTCATAAGAAAGAGTCATAATAGGCTGGGGACCCTCACACCCTAATGAGTGTTTAACTATTATGCAGAAAGGTGGGGATTTCTGTAATGGGTCAAACACGTCGGCCTTCTTAACACGATCCATTTCTTTACCCATGTAGGAACTTCATTAAAAAAATAAAAGTAAATATAAATAAAAGGCATTAAAAGATATTTTTAAAAAAAGCACAAATTGCTGCAATACTTACCTTCAATCTGGAGCGGTACTCCACAGTACTTCACTTTCTCCACTAGATATCTTCAATTTCCGAGTTGAATGACATCCATCATCATTCAGTGCTCTTGCTCTAAGTTCAGGAGCTGTCATGGACACACCCCCACCCTGTAACTGGACAGTGAAGGAGAAGCAGCATACAGTAGAGGTGACCTTATTTCTCTACCAGTCTGCTCCTCCTTTCTGTGCAGGGGCTGCAAGAGGCTGATGTCAAGTACTAAAACAAATAAATGTATTGATGTATTAATGAATATGGAGCTGCATTAATGTGTGTCTTTTATATCTGCCTGGAGTTAAGCTTTAAATTCCCTCGCCTCAGCAGCAAATACTGTACCTTCTCTTTGCAATGATTGTCTCGGAAGGCCTTCCAGAGCAAGGAAATAAAGCCTTGTTTACGTTCTAAACCAACTTGTTCCCACCCCCCAAGGGACAACTTTGGGCCAATCAACAGGCACTATTGTTGTCATGTAAGCATTAGAGGAGTCACATACTCCACCATATCACAAAGTACAGTAGTGGGTACTTCTCTTTGCTTCACTGGAGAAAAGGAGGAACATTATAAATATATTATGTCTGCTGGTAGCACATAGTATTCTAAAACGTGTGAAGATAGGTAACATACTTCAACTATGAGTAGTATAACTTATTTGGAAAGGTGATATTAAACCCTGCCCCCACACAAAATAGTTTTGGATTATGGGGGAAAAGGGTTACAACTACTGTACTGTCAGATTTAAAGTGATATTAAATACTATGTTTTTAAAAAAATAACAAACATGTTATACTTACCTGCTCTGTGCAGTGGTTTTGCACAGCGCAGCCCGGATCCTCCTCTTCTCGGGTCCCTTGCTGGAGCTCCTTGCCCCTCCCTCCTGTCAAGTGCTCCGATAGCAAGCAGCTTGCTATGGGGGCACCTGAGCAAGCTTGCTCCAGAGTCGCTGCTCTTTGTGTCCATTCAGGCCCTGCCCTCAGTCTTCTCATTGGCCCACTGACTTTGACAGCAGCGGAAGCCAATGGCACCCCTTGCTCTCAGCCAATGAGGATTGAAAGTCCCCAGACAGCTGAGGCTCTTGTGCACATCACTGGATTGAGATGGAACTCAGGTGAGGATTGGGGGGGGGGGGGTAGGCTGCTGTGCACAGAAGGTTTGTTTATTTGACAAGTTTTTGACAGTGACGTGGATCTCTGCCCATTCACCCCCTCTCTGGGCTCCTCTTGCTTTTCAGTGTGCAGTGACTTTGCAGCAGTCAATGCAGTAGCTTTACATGCTGTGCTTTGAGACCAAGCCTGGCTGCCCAACCTGATCAAAAGCTCTAGTAGTCCCGTCTCCATCATCCCATATGACGGCTATGGATCAGATGGCAACTTGGGCCCCAACCCTGTGGATCAGAATTTCCCAAACTAAGCTGTGTAGACTGTTCTGGGGCTGCCCACTGTTGGACCAAGGTACCCTTGCTGACCTGATGGGGTCCAGGCTTTTCTTTTGGCAGACTCTGTTAATAACAGTTCTGTAATGGGTCTGCACAACTGGTGAGGGCCAACCGCTGCTGGACCCTGGTACCCCTGCTGACCTGATGGGGCCCAGGCCTTATACCAGAGTACTGTCTGTATCCACATATTGGTGTATTTTTAGGTGGACTCTATTAGTGATATTTCTGTAATGGTCTGCACAATCGGCGAGGGTCAACCCTCCCTGCTAGATTTATTTATATAATAAAAAAGTAACAGGGGGACTTGAAAAGATAGATGACAACAGCTAAAATTACAATGTGGACAGGAACAGAGTCAGAGATTATACTAGGAAGATATTGTTGTTGGAGTAGCCAAGACATAGAAGAAGCCAGGAGCTGAACTCTAATCCACATATAAATAAAATGTCACTTTTGGGTGGACTGACCCAATAAAAATATGTTCCAGCATCAATATGACTAATTTGTTTGAAGATCTACAGAATGTCTAGCCATTCCATTTGAACAAAGACATTTTAAATTAGGTGATTGCTTTTAAACTATGTACAAAGAACCAGGTGATCCCCCTAAAATTTCCCTGGGGCAGTAAAAGGCAGAACATACCTTCTGTTAAAAGTAGATGTAAGCAGGGCTTTTTTTCAGCAGGAACTTGGGGGGGGGCAGTTTCGGCACCTCCAGAACTGAATGTATGTAATGGCAAGGGGTGCCCGAGGGTCTATTGATGCAGGCTGCTGGGGGATCTATTGACACTGATGGGGCTCTAATGTTGCAGGGGGGGTAGTTGTTGCTGGAAGGAATCTATTGTTGCTGGGGAGAGGTATTATGTTGCGTGGTGTCTATTGTTGCTGGGGGGATCTATTGTTGCTTGTGGGATTTAGTGTTTTGGAGATGTTGGGGCTATTGTTGGCTGCAAGGAATCGATGGTACTGTTTTTCTTCTATATTCTCTCATCGGGGCAGTGCTAGGAAATGGGTAGGGGGTGGAACCAAGGGACGGTGCTCGGAGATGGGTAGGGGGTGGAGACAAGGAATGACTCTGCAGGGGAGTACCTGCACCTATTCCCTGTGAAAAAAGCCCTGAGGGTAAGTAAGCAGTAAGCCAGCAACAAGCTTATACATTTACAGTATATTAAAATTGTCTTACATTAAATTGGCTAAAGGTATACAGTATGATTGAAGGCTTCGCTGGCATACTGCTTTTAAATTGCCATTAGGGTTTTCAATATCTATATATCTATATATATATCTATATATATATATATATATAGATATATATATAGATATATATATATAGATAGATATATATATTATATATATATAAAATTTGGTCTTGGTGACAATCAATTTTTTTCTTTCCGTTTTCATAAATTTTCTATGTTTTTTGACTGTCGATTATGGAGTATGACTATACTTACTCTTGTGGTCTTTATCTTATTGCCAGTTGCGCACATCCATCCTGAGTTATCTGGGAGGGTCTTACATTCTTCTCCTTCTAAACATGGCTCCATTTCACACCACCACTTCCCAATGACTATCGAAGCTGGAAAAACAAAAAAAGACATTGCTCAGTGAGTTGAATTTCTCCAAGCCTTATCCTTGTTGTCTTCCAACAATGCTACATTTTCACAACTATCAGAGTATCGCATATAGGCAGATTAGGGTCTGTTCACATCTGTGTGCTTTACTGAATAAAAATAAAATGGCAATAAACTTGTAATGGAAGCAAATAAAAAGCCTCATCCTGAGTTGTGTAAAGTCCCAAAGTGTTCTTTTTATTTATTTATTTATTTTTAACTAAAGCCTAATTACATTTTCCATATGCATCAAAACAGAACATGTACAAAGTCTACAGTTTGTTTTCTTCAAAAAGCAACCACACCCTGAATAGAAAAGCCAGTGTACTGTCAGCATGCTATAGTGGAGGACGCTTGCTCTGTGTGTGAAAGCAGTAGTTTCTCTGAGAAAGCTGGCACACCTCCTGATAAGTCAGACCTATAGACTAAGCAAACTTCATGGCCCCTGCTGGTTAGAGAACTCCAGACTTGACTAGTCAGGGGATGCATTGGACCTCTGCAGAGAGACCACTGGGTCCACACAGAGTACAAGGATCCTTCTCTACAGCATGTTGGCAGGAGGCATTTTTTCTTACTCAGACTGGCCATACATGATTCAGTTTTCTCATTCATCCAGCCGGCTGAACAAAAAAAAAAAACAGAACCAATTCCCCCATGTACACAATCAAAGTGGATGGGTAAATCACCCTACTCTGTCATTGTAATCTCACAACAGTACTCCTCCACCATCAGAATTCACTGACCAGCACTGCAGATGATTGGCTACATGTGCTGATCCAACAAAATATTTCAAGAAGTTGGTTCATGAGAAGTTGATCGAATGGCCATACATGGACCTAAATTGGACTGATTTCTGTTGAACCAGCCACATTTCAATCCATGCATGGTCAGCTTAAGTTGTGTTGCATCTTTGAGACAATTTTGCAATATATTTCTGCATGGAACCTATCTGAGGAATCTAGGTGCATGTGACTTCTTCAAGTGCAGTTGGGAAGTGGTAAGATCATTGCTAAGGACATTTTTCCCCAGGAATTCCCCAAACTCATTAAAGCCCAACTCTGGCAAATCTGAAAATTCTGCTTCCTCACTTCAGGGACAAACCGCTTGCTTAGTCTAGGGAAGCGTAAAAGCACTTTTACTTACCCGAAATTCCATTCCCACAGTGCTGGACTGTCCTTCGATGTCATCACATGCAGGGCTACACCCCAAACAAAGGGCCAGTTTACTGTCCTTCAGACTTTAGAGGGACCGGACTGGGGCCAGTGGGAATAGAAATGTCCTGGGGTCCAGTGGGAGTAAGCAATACCCCATCGTTGGTATCAGTGAAAGGAATCGTGCCCCACCATTAGTGTCAATTGAAGGATTAGTGCCCTGTGTATTAAGTCTTGTTCAGCCTGATGGTGGTGTTGTAGTGGCACAGGGAATTTCTTCTGCCTCTTTATACCAAGAAGCATTTGAATGGCATTGGGTATTATTGGCTGACCAACAAAGTAAACAAATGATGAACACATAAAAATGTAAAATCCATACAGCATTACACCCTATTTTATACTTATACTTTATACTTACTTATTACCCTATCACAGGCATACACCTCTCCCTGAAACTATGCAAGTAAGCTATAAAAAATCTCAGTAAATTGTTTCACCAAGTGAAATTACCTTTACAGTTATTATTTTATTTCAGTTATTTTTTCATGCAGAGATGTGCAACTTATATGTTTCTCATTTTGTACAGAAGCATGGCTTCATAGCCAGCCACAATGCAGGGAGGCCTGTGCATTGTTAATCAGCTCTGCTGTGTTTGGGTTGTTCATTTAACAAAAAAGTATGTTGCTACCTAGAGCATCTATGCAGGTCAGGAAAGCAGAATAAATTGCTACACAGAGACCTTTAGTCTAAATTTGGTGGCAAAGGCACAAAGATGACACATTTGCCAAAGGCATATTCACCAGGTGTCAGGCTGAAGCTTCCAGCTTCACAGTCCGATGCCTCCACAGCTGCAATGTTCTTCTTAACTTTACATGCAAATCTGAGTCAACTAGGAGTCCTATTTCTCAGCACACACAGAACTGCGTTGCAGTAGTGTGCAATGACCAAACAGGACAATGCATTGTCTATGTGTTCAGACTGCATTAAGCAAGACTGGCCAGCGCAGCCCAACACATATGGTGTGAATGGGCTCTTAACTTACCTAATCGCAGCTTTATGTAGGTTGCTCTTTTCCAGAATGCACCTTACATTGCAGACACAGGCAGGATCCATTGTGGTTTCTTTTTTTATTTTTTTTTCCTTTATTATCATTATTTGTGTGCTGTTACTTTACATTATTGGTTTATTAATTTTTTTATTACTGTGAAAAAAATAAAGAAAAGAAAAACTTTTTTGGTACGAGAGCAATACCACAATATTTGAAACGAGCTTCCGTAGCCTTTTAGATTCATTTGAAGCCTATGGCACCCTTAGGAACCAACAAAAATAACCTTAAGGGTCCATTAGCACTGATGCACTGTGGTAAGGAGTGTTAGAAGGAGTAGTAAAATGTACATCATACTGCCCATTACTACAAACACAAGTTAATGATCAATAACATGTGTGACATTAATTTAGGATGGCACTTCAATACGCTTGTACAGTAGTTACGTTTGCACCTGAAGTACAGAGCATGACAATGCACACTGCATTTTGTGCACTAAGCTGCACTGCCAGCCCTTTCAAAATTACCAAGCTTCCCTAAATTTGCCTTCTCCATTGACTCCATTGAAAAGCAAACTTTTATTAGAGGTTTGCTTTACACATCTAAAACATGCCAAAAGCACACAGGTGTAAATGGGTCTTTAAAGCAAAAATCGAATGCTTTTAGATCAGTTTTATTTTTATATATATATATATATATATATATATATATATATATATATATATATATATATATATATATATATGTATATATATATATATATATATATATATATATATATATATATATATATACACACACTGTATTTATTGGCTTATAACACTCACCTTTTCACCATGAAAATTGGGTGCAAATAGCGTGTGCATGTTATACGCCAATACTTCAATTTTAGATGCCTCGGAGGGGACAGGGAGGGGGGCGGGACAAGCTCCATCAGATTACATACAGTGAGAATTTCCTGTTTACTTGGCGGCCTCTGTAATAGGAAGTCCCATCTCCTGGGCCACCATTGGACCACTGTTCTGTCTATCCTAGGAGATTCTCACTGTATGTAATCTGTCGGCGCTCGTCCCGCCCTCCTCCCTGTCCCCTCTGGGCTGCAGATGGGCATCAGTAAGACTGCTGCATTGATGGCAATGGTGAGGCTGCTGCATTGATGGCAATGGTGAGGCTGCTGCATTGATGGCAATGGCGAGGCAGCTGCATTTATGTGGACTGATGAGGCTGCATTGCTGTGGACTGATGAGGCTGCATTGATGTGGACTGATGAGGCTGCACTGATGTGGACTGATGAGGCTGCATTGCTTTGGACTGATGAGGCTGCATTGATGCCACTTGTGAGGCTGCAGATGGGCATTGATCAGGCTGCATTGATGGCAAAGGTGAGGCTGCAGATGGGCACTGACCCTTATTTTGCTTCAAAGTTCCTTATTTAAAATTTAAGTTTTTTTTCCTGAAACGTCCCTCTTAAAATGAATGTGCGTGTTATACGCCTGTGCGTGTTATATGGCGATAAATACGGTATATATATATGTAAAATATATTCTGTTTTCTCTTCTTTTCTTCTTTTCTTTTTCCCTTCCTCATTAGAACTATTATTGGGATGTGGTACCACTTTGCAATATCTGGGGTATAGGACCATTTGTCTTAATTATATACAGTATATTAATTATGGCCTATATGCACGCTCACCATGCAAGACTCCATTGCTGACGAAAAAGCATGTTGAAGCTCATTAAGAGTTTGCTGCACAACATTTAAACAAGCCTGTGAAACACTGGGAGAATTCAGTCTGGTCAGATGAGACCAAAATTGCACTCTTTGGATGCCATAATACACACCATGTTTGGAGGTTAAATGGCACTGCACTTCATCCCAAAAACACCCCTATACCAACAGTGAAGTTCGGAGGTGCTAACATTGTGGTGTGGGGCTGTTTTTCAGCATACAGTACTGGCAAACTTCATATCATTGAATGAAGGATGACTAGAAAAATGCACCAAAATATTCTTGATAAAAATCTGCTGCCATCTACCAGGATGATGAATATGAAATGAGGATGGACATTTCGGCAAGACAATGATCCCAAACACAAAGCCAAAGAAACTCTCAATTGGTTTCAAAAAAGAAACAAAAAGCTGCTGGAATGGCCCAGCCAATCACCGGACTTGAATCCAATAGAAGATGTATGGAAAGAAGTTAGAACTAAAGATCAGAGATCATAGAAGAGACACACGGAAATTTCAAGATTCCAAGACTGTTTGTGTGGAAGAATGGTCCAAAATCACACCTGAGTAATGCATGCAACTAGTTCCTCCAGGAACCTGCATCTTGAAGCTGTCATTACCAACAAAGGATTTTGTACGAAGTATTAAATAAATTCCAGTTAGCGTGTTCATTACTTTTTCCCTGTTTCATTTCATTTTATTACACACAACTTAATTTTTTAACTTATTTGTTTTGGTGTCTTTGTATGTATGGATTGCATGGTTTGTTACCGACATGTGGTGAAAATTTCATGTCAATAGCACCTTTAGAAATATATTTACCTGGAAAAAGTACTAGAAACTAAGTTATTAAACTACTTATTTTACCCACTGTGTATATATATATATATATATATATATATATATATATATATATTGTATAGTGTGTATTTCAGTTAAACGACTCGTATATTGTGCATGATGCTAAGTTGCTCTGTTTGCTCCCTCTAATAAGAAAGCTTGCATGCTTTTTAGGAGCCCCTTTATAAATGACAAAGCTTAAAGCTATTCCAGTTGCAGCAAAACAGCAGTTAAAGTGGATGCCGCCACTTCAAGATGCAGTCGGGTGATGGGGGAGATGCGCAGGAGTTGCACAAAAAGCGTTTTTCTAGTAGCAAGAGATCAGCAACTTGGGACCTGGAGGATTCAGCAGAGAAGAGAGAAGCGCAATGGACATAACGGTGAGGAACGGCTTTGATCTATTATCAGTCGAGCTGAAGGTGAGAACAGGTATGCTGGTGCACTTGCCTCCAGCTTGTAACTTAATATAAAAAATAATAATATTCAATATTTCACATTTAATTATAAGGTAGTACGGTACATTTTTTTAAAAGTAACTTTCTTCCTGGGGGTAATAAATAGATATATTATATGCAAAGAACAACATCCATTCTCTTTAAACTGGATTTTTATCCTTAGATGAGACATGTCCTCTACTGCACACCATACCGGTACTCTGTTCTTAGATGGCTTGTGATGTCAAAAAGGGACAACATTAAGGCTACTTTAATAGCCCCTTTTACACTCCTTGTGTTTATCAAGATAATAAGCCATGCATACATTTAAATAATAATTAGCATGGCTCCATGTGTTGCCAAAAGACAGCTTGTCTTCACAATTCCTCCTCTTTGTAGTGGAGCTTCTGCAGATTTCATTTTAGGCAAATAAAAACAAGAAAGCCTAACCCACTTGGCAGCGCTACAGAATCTTTCACAATGAAAATCCTCAGAGGCTGCACATAACATCTTAAATGATCTGGACACGGTGCTCCTTTGAATTAAAAGCAGATCTAAGGATTTTGCAGCTATTACTAGGGGCTATTTTTCATTGCATGCAGCATATGAACAGCATAAGAATGCCAGGAGTGGAGAAGGAAATATACAATCAGACACTAACAATCACACAGGCTTCATCAAACTGTCATCATTAAAAAAAAAAAAAAAAGTTTGGGAGATTTAAAACATTTGCTTGTCGTTTTAATTACTGTGGTACAGGCATAGACAAAGAATGTTGCAAATGCAAAAAATAAAAATAAAAAATGTAAAATAAACAATTTAAAGCAATTAGACTGAAGTTATTTGAAAGAGGTGTCTAGTTTCTTAATGTGATTGCTATTAAAAACTCAGGTCTAAACAGGAAGCTTTTCTATGGTTTTAAAATAGTAAGGATTTCTAGATGTCTAAATATAACATTAAAAATTTTGAATTTGTTTGACATAGGGAAGACTACTAGTATGCTAATTACTAAAACCCTAAAATGTGTGGGATTTTAAATGTACCTCCTTGGGTGTAATAGACACAGACTCATAGGGTGGAATTTACTAAAACTGGAGCACTCAGAATCTGGTGCAGCTGTGCATGGTAGCCAATCAGCTTCTAACTTCAGCTTGTTCAATTAAGCTTTGATGGTAAAACCTGGAAGCTGATTGGTTTCTACGCAGAGCTGCACAAGAATTTTGCACGCTTCAGTTTTAGTAAATTAACCCCATAATGTATATATATAAAAATATAACAAATTTATTAAAGATATCACAAATATAAAAAAATAATCTAAAAAACATTGCAGTGATGTTTATCCTGGCCTTGGGATCCGATTAGTTGGCCAACGAGTTTTGCGGGCAAAACCGCTTCAACAGGGCCTTGGATCCTATTCAGAAATATTGTAATCATATACAAAAATATGTTTGAAACATTGATCACTAAGTAGCATATTACAAAGTATCTTATATGTACATTATTGACTAAACTTAACATGCAAACATATCATATCTACCATGAATATAAAAAACAAGCATAGGTCAAGAACTTCACAACATAATCAACTACTTAATGTCGATCGACAATACATCAATCAAACATAATCACCTGTAAAACAGTAACTGAGATGTTGTTGGTAAACAGCCTGCCAGGCCTGTGGGGAACCAAACCAAGTCCTCCAAAAGCCTCCTCATATCCAAGAGTTGCCAAGAGGGTAAATCTAGACTTTAAGATTAAAGGTTCATAAAAAATATCACATTCTAAAGGGAAAGAGAGAACAAGGGGGGGGGGGGGGGGGTGAAGAAGGAGGGAGCGAAAAAGCAAAGCAGGAGGGGAGGAAGGGGGGTCAGGGGGGAAGGGGTTAAGAAAAGGAGTGATTATGTTTGATCGATGTATTGAAGTTCTTGACCCATCCTTCTTTTTATATTCATGGTGGATATGATATGTTGGAATGTTATGTTTTGTCAATAATGTACATATAAGATACTATATAATATGCTATGTAATATGCTACTCAGTGATCAATGTTTCATACATATTCTTGTATATGATTAGAGTATTTCTGAATAGGATTCGAGGCCCTGATGAAGCGGGTGGCCCGCAAAACTCGTCAGCCAACTAATCGGATCCCAAGGCCTGGATAAACATCACTGTGGTTGGCTAACTTGTGGATTTGTTTTTAAGATTATTTTTTATTATCCGTGATATCTTTAATAAAATTGTTATGTTTTTATATATACGTTATGAGTCTGTGTCTATTACACCCAAGGAGGTACATTTAAAGTTCCACACATTTTTGTGTTCTAGTATTTATCATATTGGGGATGGTGCCTCCTGAGGGTAAATATTCCATAACACTCTATCCCCACACACAAAACTTGGACTGATATGCTAATTAGCTGATCTCATAAAACTGATACTCTAAATTATTATCAAAGTTGAGAAGAAAGGAGGCGCTGAACAGTCTTCAGCCAGTAAAAAAATCATCATTTGAGCCTGATAACTTGGGTTTGGCAGCTGTCCACAAAATGGGGCCCTCCCAAGAAGTGGGGGTCACCCAAGCTTAGAAATCCAAGTCTAGTTGAGTCAACGTGAGCACCAAACGATTGTCATAAGAGTACACACGATGGCAAGTAAACAAAGAGCAGCCAACTAAGATCAATAATTTTACTGCTGATGCTGGGCTGGCACAATTACTAATTGACTGTTAATCTAACATGTCCTACCATAGCCCTGATGAAGGGGGATTTGTGAGCCCTGAAATTTGCTGAAAGGTTTTTGTTTTTTTGTTGTCGCTTGAAGAAAAATAAAGAAACTTAGACTCATTTGGTGCTAGTTTTGACTCAACTACACCTAACATTTTTGGCTCCAATTTGGGTTATTTTTTTTTAAATAGGAGTAGATCAGGCTGCAATACTCACCTCCTCTTCTGAAATCATCCCGGCAGTACCTTGTTTCACAAAAAGACATCCTCAGTCTTCTAGGTTGAATGACTCTCAGTGTACTGCTGTCACGGGCCAGCTGGATATAGAGCTACACATATTAACGTTTAACTTAACTGTATCTAAGAACCACAAATTGAAAACATTATTAAATTCATTTTTATATTCAAAGCAAACTCACCCTTCCATCCACCTCTCCATGCTTTATTTTATTGAGAAATCACTTTAAAAAATACCCCCTTAGTATTACTAGCCACGGCCATTTTGAGTAAGGGCAGATGATTCATGTAGCAGTTACTTCCTGGAGTCCATCTGCCCTTAGCTCAGGCATACAGGCAGGAGGCTGTGTTTAGCTGAGAAAGCCCCGCTTCCCAAAGATAGAAAAACAAATGTCAATGAAGACTCCTGGAATGTATGATCTAGGCCAGAAATCTGGAAGCGACTAAAGAAATGTAAACGTAAAAAGTAAAAAAAATAAAAAGTTTAAAACAAGTAAATATAATATACCTTCCTATCTATTTACTAATGCTAGCAGGATAAGAATTCAAGTAGTTAATGATTATTAAGAAAGTTTAGTTCCACTTACAGTAAAAAAAAAGACCTACGCCTGTGTTACTTTTTAGGCAACCTGCCTCATCGTAATAAAACAGAAATCAATATGAGATATAACATTCGGGACAAAAGAAAGATAAAGGATTTCACTGGTGAAAACTGTAGCATGTCTATGCAGAATGTAATGCTGAAAACCTGCAGAGATACAGTTAAGCTTATGGCCCTTGAGGACATCATCAGCAAGATACTACCATCAGATATCCCAGCCATAGTAGATACTATGGCTTTTACAAGGACAAATGAAGGTGTCCTTCAATATTGATTCCTCTGAATGGAAAATAAACAAATAACTGGGGAGGCCAGCTGTGGAAGAGTGACACCATTTTCATGACCTTATTGGAGGGGTGGAGATGAGCAATACCATGGAGAAAAGTTGTAGGCTTTTACTTGCAAGAGAACTTGGCTCGTGGTTGTTATTATTACACAGGATTTATATAGCGCCAAACGTTTTCACAGCACTATACAAAATGGAGGCAGACAGTGCAGTTACAATACAATTCAATGCAAGAGGAAACAGTGGGCCCTGCTTGGGGGAGCTTACAGTCCAATAAGAAGGGTCAGTTGATACCAAAGGTAATAACTATGGGGAATGATCTGATGGAGAAAGTAAAACATCAGTTTATTAGTTAAAGGCAGGATAGGCCATTCTGTAGAGATGGGTTTTCAGGGATTGAATAAAGGTGGACAGAGTAGGAGATAGTAAGGCAAACTTGGGTAAGGGGTTCCAGAGGATGGGAGAGGATCTTGTGAAAGTCCTGGAGTTTAGCATTGGAGGTGGTAACAAGGAAGCTAGAGAGCAGCAAAGAGGAGATTATATATAGGGAGTGAAAACAACTTCACTTTACATTACTATTCCAGTTTAATTTTAAAGTAGAAATTCAAGGGCTCTTTCACACGGGGCGGATCAGTGATGATCCGCCCCGTGAACACCCGCTGGCTCAGCGGGGATCGCTCCGCCGATCCTCGCTGAGCAGAAAGATGACAGGTCCATCGCTGCACGCTGTGCAGCTACGGACCTGTCAGAGCGCCGCTCTCCCCTATGGGGGATCGGATGATGACGGACCGTAGTGTCCGTCGTCACCCGATCCGATCCGAAAACGGATGGAAAAGTAGGTTTTTCCTCCGTTACACTTTTCGGATCGGAGCGGCGTCGGATGTCAGCGGACATGTCACCGCTGACATCCGACGCTCCATAGGGATACATGTATGTCCGTTTTTCATCCGAAAACGGAAGGATGAAAAACGGACATACGGATCCCCGTGTGAAAGAGCCCTAACTCTAAATCTACTTGCAGCCACATTCTAAGACTAATCCTGTAAAGCAAAAAAATCGCTATACATACCTCCGGTCTGGTCTGGTCCCAGGCTGAGCTGTCAGCGGCGGCTTCTCTGTGTAGGAGTGTGCAGGAGAGGCAGCAGACAATGGAAGCCCCATAGTAAGTCTATAGGTGATATCACTTCCCAGGCATTTCCTGGCCATTGTCGGCTGTCTCTTCCACACAGCATCCACCGCCAGAGGCCAGACCAGATTGGCTGTAGAAAAAGTATGTATAGCAATTTTTGCTTTACAGGGAAAAATAGATTAGTCTTAGATTGTGGCTGCCAGTAGATTTAGAATGTTAGTTTTAGGCTGAACTTCTACTTTAAGGTGGAGGTGGTCCTATAGCTATGACATGTGGTGGTGTGGGCTTTCATTAGCAAGCCTATCACTATACTAGAAAACAACCCTTAAAGCCTTTCATACCATTTTATTGTGAATAGCTCATTACGCATTACTAAATATTACAATTTAAAGCATATGTCAAGCCATTTTTTTTTTGGTTTTGGAGTGGTGAAGGATTGGAACCCCTGTAGGGTTCTACTGCTATTTTGTGCTCTGTAAGGGAGACCCCCCCTCACTCCTGCCCTGGTAGCAGTCTTCGTTCTACTTCATCCCAAAGATGTTCTATCGGGTTGAGGTCAGGACTCTGCACAGGCCAGTCATGTTCCTCCACCCCAAACTCACTCATCCATGTCTTTTTTGGACCTTGCTGGGTCCACTGGTCCAAATTATTTAGTTGAGGGGGGATTATGGTGTGGGGTTGTTTTTCAGGGGTTGGGTTTGGCCCCTTAGTTCCAGTGAAGAGAACTCTTAACGCATCAGCATACCAAGACATGTTGGACAATTTCATGCTCCCAGCTTTGTGGGTACAGTTTGGGGATGACCCCTTCCTGTTGCAACATGACTGAGCACCAGTGCACAAAGCAATGTCCATAAAGACATGGATGAGAGAGTTTGTGGAGGAGGAACTTGACTGGCCTGCACAGAGTCCTGATCTCAACCCGATAGAACACCTTTGGGATGAATTAGAGCGGAAACTGTGAGCCAGGCCTTCTCGGCCAACATCAGTGCCTGACCTCACAAATGCGCTTCTGGAAGAATGGTCAAACATTCCCATAGACACACTCCTAAACCATGTGGACAGCTTTTCCAGAAGAGTTGAAGCTGTTATAGCTGCAAAGGGTGAGCCAAGTCACTAATGAACCGTACAGACTAAGACTGGGATGCCATTAAAGATCTTGTGCGTGTAAAGGCAGGCATCCCAATACTTTTGACAATTTAGTGTATACTTTAGTAAATAGATAAGGTAAGTGCACATGATAATTTGATTTAAAAAAAATCTGGAGAAAGAACCACTGTAAGAGGGATACTTCTTGTGGCTTTGTAAGGATTCTTTTAAGCATGACACCGCAAGCCTTCAGGTATTACCTGCTTCTAAACACTTCCTAACCAAGCTTTTATTTGAAATATTTTGCCTTTAAGAAACTCCATTGTGAAGTTACTGGTGCAGATATAATTGATTATTTTTTTCTCTGTATTTCATGTTATTTTTATTAAGCCAACTTTTATCTGCGGAAATCCATTCCTGTCTTCTGCATGTCTCAGAAACCCTGAAACAAAGAACTAAGTCAAAGTCACGTTAGGGGGTGAAGTGAAAGTTATAAGTAAAAAAAAAATCTTTAAATATCTAAAAAAAAAAAGAAAGAGAAAAAGAAAAAAAAAAACCTACAGAAAATTCTACATTAAAGAGATCTCTTTTCTTTAGAAAAGAAAAGAGGCTTTCATCATGCTAATAATTCCCTATTATGTTTAATACAGACTTAAAATCTATAGTGATATAGCATTTAAAATAAAAAAGTGATAGAATATGTATAATTTATACAGCGCATCAAGAACTGAGAAGCATAGCTACTATTGTTCTATTGCAAATTACTCTTTATTACAGCCGTACATGGATGTCTCCAATCTTCCTCAAGTTCAGTGCAAATTTATTGTCATTAATATTGTCCCCAGAAACAAAAGGGGAGGTGACAAGATAGTTTCAGGAAGTATGGTAGATCAATAGGTTGTCATCTTTATACCCAAAAGGCCAGAATAGAGACTCTGACCTTTATTTTGGTATTGATGTTTTGTTTTTTATTTTTTTTTTAATTTAATGATGGGAAGCATTAGGAAACCTGAAACCTATATGAAGAGACCGTGGGAAGAGATAAGAAATATATTGTTTTGGACTGATTTTGTGTTGTGGGTTGGGGTTTTGATAACCCCTTCATGACAAAGATAAAACAAATCCTAACGCTTGAACATAATTTTGCAACTTTGACATATTTTAGTGAACTACTTAGGATATCCAGGTGAATTATACCTTTTTTTTTCAGGACAAATTGAACTTTCATCATTTGGTGGTAAATGGTAATGAATATCTCCTGATTTTTTTTTTTTATCAAGCATAGTAAAAAAAACTAATACAAAAATATATATAAATATATATATATATATATATATATATATATATATATATATATATATATATATATATATATAGTAATAAATAAAAAAAAATCTATGTATATATATATATATATATATATATATATATATATATATATATATTTAAATGTAGCTGTTTTTACTGCTATTAACATTTTCTACTGCCAAAGAACAACCTACAATAAATGATCACAGCGATGAAACATATGTGTATGTAATTTATTGTTTATACCTGTAGTAGGGCCCAGAAACAATGGTGCGCTTATTGCATTTGTTATCCTACCTAAATACACTGACACTGACATTAATACTATTTAAAAAAATGTTTTAATCCTCTTAGCACTGGTTCACACTGACTGCAGGAATGAAATTGCGCGAGTTTAGCTGAACTCACACGATTTCATTCCAGCATGTCAGTCCCGACTTCGGGGGCGATTTCAGAGACATCTGTGCGGATTTCTGCACAGATGTCAATAGAAATCGCACCCTGAAATCGCCAACAGTAGTACAGAAATTATGTTTGGGAATCGTCACGGCGCACCGATTCGGACAGTGCTATTGCCGGCAATTGCCGCCGATTTGGCATGTGATTTGCCAAATTGCATCAATGTGAACCAGGGCTGAATGCTACCTCAAATACACTGACCCTGACCTTTGACTCTGACCCTGACCTTTGACTCTGACCCTGACTTTTGACCCTAACTCAAAACCCCGATCTAGCTATTTTTTTCTAAATATTTATTACACACACTTTTGTTTGTTTAAATTGAGAACTAGGCTTCCCAATTCCTTATCATTAATAGCTTGGGCCTCTCAGTGAGCCCAGTCTATGTGTTGGGGGCGCACTGGGCAGCACGCTCCCAGCACAAACACGTGTACGCATATATGTGGCCCCATGGAAGACCCACTGCAGCAAGGCCCCATATATGCATACAGTTGGCGAGAAGGCGTTAATGTTCATTATACAATACCTTTGTTACAGTGCTTCTAATGGATTTCATTCATGAATGAAGATGGCTTACGTCCTCTAGTGCTATGCTTAAATATAAATAGTGAGGCACTGCCTGGCAGAATTGTGGACTGTGTATATATGTCACCTAGGTTTCTCCCATACACATGGTGAGGGGTTCCAGGTTTTAAAGCTGGTGTGGAGAAAAGAGTCTTTTGTCAGAATTTTAATACATTCTGGGATAAAGCTTTCATTCCTAGGTCCATATCTTACTTGCCAGCCAGACCTCATTAATTGGTTTCTACTGTCCACAGGCCCTTTTATATATGACTGATGATGGAATCTCTCTCTCATTCTCTCTCTGTTGTGAGAGCCTGCTGCTAGGTGAAAAGGCTGACTGCAGGGAGAAGACTAAAAATGTACAAGAGCCACCTGTTTGTTTTGGGGGCCCTTTAGGGGCACCATGTTAGATTGGTCAGAGGCTCGGATGAGCAGATGTTTTGTTTGTTTTATGCTATGGACTGTACAGAGCTCCGCTGCACTAAAACTGTGTTTGTGTTAGCTCAGGTTGTACCACACATATCTATTGAGTGTATTTTGTGACTTCTAACTGATGATAACAAACAGTTAGTGGATATGTATGGGTGACAGGGGTGTGTAATTGCATACCAATAATGTTTGTTCCCAGTTTGTTAAACACACCTAATGCAGGCCATACATGGGTCGAATTCCGAACAAATTTTCTTTCAAAAATGAGAAGTTTTGTGTGTTTTTTGATCCGATGGTGCCACCATTGATTTAGAAAGTTGACCAACCAAGCCTTCAATTTCACTTCATGTTGCTACAGAAAAGAATTTTCGTAGCCAAGAATCTTCTTTTCTTTCCAGGTCACAGCTTTCTTTTTCGATTATGTTTCTCGCACGTTTCTCCCATCCTTATTTAGAAGTTTGTTCGTCTTTCAAAAAATTTCCAACATGCCCAATCATGTAAATTCGATGGCCACACGAAAATCGGCCATTGCTGTGACCCACTAATGGTGCGAAATTCTAATGAAAATTCTCAGTTACAATTTTTGAAAGAAATTTTTTTTGGAATTAGACTCATGTATGGCCAGATTAAGAAATCTTAAAATTGCTGCAAATGAAAAATATATGACAAGATGTCTCCATTTCTGCAAGCTGTGCCGAAATGTAGAAGCCCACATGAAATCACAGAAATTTGCAGTCACACTGTTAACAATCTGCATTTTTAGGCAATGTTCACGCACTGCATTCATGCTACAATGCAAGACGATGGAAATCACATCAATGCAACATGGTGAAATACGATTTTTAAAAAAGTGCAGGGGCATCTTTTGGTATAGCAAAACATATTTTTGGCCCCATAAACTTGGAGCACATGTACATGTGTTTTTGGTGGATTTGAGACAGGGTTTGGTGTCTACTCCTACATAAAAAAAAAAAACCTTAAAGTATAATTAAAGGCAGATTTTTTTTGGTGGGGGGTTAGAACACCTGTCAGTTTTTATTGCTGTCTGTGCCCCTGTTAAGGAGATTCACCCTCGGTATTTGTCCTGTTTACCATTATCATTGAAAGTGAAAGCAAAAGAAAATCCCAAATTTTGGGTTGTCCCCAGAAAAGTAATAGCGGGGAAATTTTCGAATGGTTACACCAGTTATCACCAGTTCTGGTAACCTTGAGGACCCCAGGGAATTCCCTTAATTTGCAGGGATTTCCTCTCACTTCATGTTTGGCTATAGGACAGGAAGTGAAGAGAAATCTCTGCAACGGGACACGGATGGCGAAAAGAAATCTGACAGAGGTTATAACCCTTCCTTGCTCTATCCAAAATTAAAAAAAGTTTTGCCTATAGTTCTACTTTAAGCATGAAAATGCATCAAAAATGTGCATGAAAATTAATAAAAACACATGATTATGCAACAGCACTGTGCAAACTTATGCTTATAGTTTTGCCTCTACTTTTCTGTTACGACAGCTGTGTAGGGTGTCTTAATATGACTATGCTGTGCACTAGAGGTAGGCCAAGTGCAGCCTGCATTCTGCATTCAGGAAAGGTCCACATAGATGGCTGGAATTTCGGATGATTCCTAAAGAATCATCCAACATTAACCTGGTTCACACCTATGCATTTTTAGTGCTTTTTCAGTTATGCAGAAACACACTACAGTCCATTTAACATGGTTTCCTATGGATCACGTTCACATCTGTGCATTTTTGGAAAGGGCCAGGCACTTTTTTCTGGTTTTTGGTTCCATGGACTTCAATGGATCAAAAGCGTGTATTGAAAAATGCAAAATGCACCTGTAATATGCAAACTGCAACCTGCATAGGTGTTAGGCTCCATTCACACTAGCGCGTTTTTTGATGCATTTTGCATTTTGCAGAAATGCACGGGAATTTTTTAACATGGGTTCCTATGGAACATGTTCACATCAATGCTTTTTTGTTTCTCTGCATTTTTGGAAAGGGTCGGGGACTTTTTTTCATGCAAAAAGCAGCGTTTTGCATGTAATAGATTTCAATGGACAAGCATCAAAAACACAAGTGCACCGTTTTTGCAGCGTTTTTGATGCGTTTTTGATGCGTTTTTGCCGGGTTTTTTTTTTTTTTTTTTTTAATTTTTATTTTTTTTTTTTTTTAGACTGTAAGAGCCCTTGCACACTGGGGCGGGGGCGGCGTCGGCGGTAAAACGCCGCTATTAATAGCGGCGTTTTACCATCGGTATGCGGCCGCTAGCGGGGCGGTTTTACCCCCCGCTAGCGGCCGAGAAAGGGTTAAAAACCACCGCAAAGCGCCTCTGCAGAGGCGCATTGCTGGCGGTATAGCCGCGCCGTCCCATTGATTTCAATGGGCAGGAGCGGTAAAGGAGCGGTATACACACCGCTCCTTCACCGCTCCGAAGATGCTGCTAGCAGGACTTTTATTACCGTCCTGCCAGCGCATCGCTCCAGTGTGCAAGCCCTCGGGGCTTTCACACAGGAATACATGCAGCGGCACTTTCGGGGCGGTTTTCAGGCGCTATTATTAGCGCAATAGCGCCTGCAAACCGCCCCAGTGTGCAAGGGCTCTAAAAAAAAACTGTAAAAAAAAAAAAAAAAACGCAAAACGCAAATCGCGGCAAAAACGCAGCAAAAACGCGGCAAAAACGCTGCTCAAAAACGTGGCAAGCATGAAAAAAAAACCTCCAAAAACGCCCAAAAGCAACATGCATAGGTGTGAATCGACCGATTCACACCTATGCATGTTGCTTTTGAGCGTTTTTGGAGTTTTTTTGTCATGCTTGCCACGTTTTTGAGCGTTTTTGTAGCGTTTTTACAGCGTTTTTGCTGCGTTTTGCGTTTTTTTTTTTTTACAGTTTTTTTTTAGACTGTATACAGTCTAAAAAAAAAAAAACGCATCAAAAACGCTGTAAAAACGCTGCAAAAAACGGTGCACTTGCGTTTTTGATGCTGGTCCATTGAATTCTATTACATGCAAAACGCTGCATTTTGCATGAAAAAAAGTCCCTGACCCTTTCCAAAAATGTAGAGGTACAAAAAGGCATTGATGTGAACATGTTCCATAGGAACCCATGTTAAAAAATTCCCATGCATTTCTGCAAAATGCATAAAAAAACGCGCTAGTGTGAATGGAGCCTAAATCAGGGTTTAAGCCCTGAATGGTCCTGCAAGTGCAACTTAGCTTGACAAAAGCTGACTTGAAAATCAGGTGAAGAATTATTGTCCGAACAGTGACTGCATCCTATCAGATGCAGTCACATTTTGGATATTCAAGGTGCTTGAATATGATAGCATCCACACTAACAGCCAGATTCCTCCCTCTGTGCTGTTAGTGTGGATGGGTAAAACCAAATGATTTTCTCTCGTTCAGCCTAGGGGCTGAACAAAGGAAAATTGGTTTGTGTATGGCGACTTTAACAGACCTTGTCTGCAATACACCAAAGAATACCCCCCTTAATGGGACTTTAGTAGACCACCAACTCTTAGGATAAAAAATATGTTTCTAATGGTATACAATAAAAAGACGTGAGAACGTCTACAACATATAAAAATACATTCCATACAGAAACAGAACAGAAGATATAGAGATGAAAAATGATCGTGTTATATGTACTCTCCTAGGGGTGATATACCCCGATACCCCGATATATCACCCCTAGGAGTGTACATATAACACAATCATTTTTCATCTCTATATCTTCTGTTCTGTTTATGTATGGAATGTATTTTTCTATGTTGTAGACGTTCTCACGTCTTTTTACTGTATACCATTAAAAACATATTTTTTATCCTAAGAGTTGGTGGTTTACAAAAGTCCCATTAAGGGGGGTATTCTTTTTTGGTCTAATACATAAGGGATGGGACCACCACACTCTCCATTTGATATGATGGAAGCCTCTTTAATCCTTTTTTCCTTGTCTGCAATACAGGTCTGTGCAAGGATACATGTGAAGGAGATTGGCTGTTACTCAGCTCTGCCAGCATAGAGCACTGCAGCGTGAGGGCACAAACTAGCATTTTCATTGGGATTTTGAGGTATTTCAGGGCTTTTTAAAGCAAAAACCAGTCGCAAATCATAACATTCAGAGGTACAGTATGGTAAGGAGGCTTTATTTGGGCTTCAAGCTAATTTTGCTTTTAATATCTTAAATATACTGTCTATTCAATTAAGATTAGTAGTAGTAAATGCATGCAAACTGCAAAAAAAAAAAAAAAAACATTTTCTGCCAACAACATGTGAATAAATTATAGACAATTAGGTCAGAGGAATGAGGGGTCAGTTTCAAAGAGGACATCCCTGATCTCTTATGCCCGAGAGTTTCCAATGGTTATGTGGAATGGATAACAAGACACGATTGGGAAGCGGGGGAAGCACACCAGAAAAGTGGAATTAAAAGTTCAGTTGATAATTTATGCTCTCTCTCTATTCACCTTGCTGTAAAATGAATTCAAGCATTGTCTCATTAAGTTATATATTGAGTTTCTGTATGCAGAATTCTCTTAGCAATGATATAGGATGTCAGCCCTAATGAGAATCTGCACCTCGACTCCTTCCAGCAGATGAAAGTTTCTGAGAGAGAAAGGTAAAAGGCTACAGTACTTGCAGACTAACAAGCACCTAGAGAAAGGGCCATGGCTCCATTCAAAAGACTTACTGAAAATAACAGTTTTATGGCACAAATGAAAAACATCAAGGGAGAGGGAATGCATGTGTATAGCAATGGCCATATACACACGTTTCCATTGTTCTACACAAACTCCCCTGTCCTGAAAAGTTACATCTAAGTTGCTACACATTAAATCATTGTTTTATTCCATTCCAATTCAAGACATATATGTAAATGTAATCATCAAAATATAAATATTACTATGTCTTGAATTGAACTAGTTATTATACAGTTTATGCAAGAAATTGCATGCTTCGGAGCAGTGCCGGGATAAGGTCATCCAGCGCCCAGGGCAAAGAGCACCAAACTGCACCCCTCCTTCCCTTAGGGTTGGGTCAGAGCATCCCAATCCCTGCAATAAACCATTGTGCCTAGGGAAGCCGCCCCTCCTGCCCACTCCTTGTACCAGCCCTGCTTAGAAATATATTCATAAACTTTTATGGCTAATTCTGTAGTAAACCTTTTTGTGCCCTTTTGCCATTCGCCCACCTCTGTCTGGCATTTTTTGCCCACATTCTCCATGTTTATAAGAAGGTCAATGTGCACCAGACAAATGAGGACAGTAGACAAATGCAACTCTAGAGTCAGCTATAGAAACAGCTTTTGCTGGATGAAACTCTCTATAGTGATAAAACTCTTTTTTTTTTGTTTTACATAGTTTCAGTACTTGAAAAAAAAAAATAGTACCCATTTCCCTTCCAGAAACACAGTCGTGCTGGCTTGGCATTCTCTTTGAAGGATAGCATTTGATGTTGATACCAGCTTGCACGCACTTCAGCATTAGGAGCGCACTTTGAGAGGTGCTTCCCAAAAATTAGGCTGATGGACACAAGGATTGGATGCCCAAAAAAGGAGCTGACTTATGTGCCACCTACCTTCCCCCCATGGGAAACAAGTAGACAGTTGCCCTCATCCATCCATCCCTTCTTTGGACTACATTATTATTATTATTATTATAATACAGGATTTATGTAGCGCCAACAGTTTACACAGCGCTTTATGACGTAAAGAGGGGACAGTACAATTACAATACAATTCAATACAGAAGAAATAGGAGGGCCCTGCTCACGGAGCTTACAATCTAAAGGGAGGTGATACAAAAGGTAATAGCTGTGGGGGATGATCTGACGAAGGTGACAGTTCTTAGGTGGAGGTTGGGTAGGCTTCCCTGAATAGGTGAGTTTTCAGGGATTGCCTACAGGTGGACAGTGTAGGGTCTGACCAGGCATACTGGGGCAGGGAGTTCCAGAGGATGGGAGAGGCTCTGGAGAAGTCATAGAGGCAAGCATGGGAGGAGGTAACAAGGGTCTAGAGAGCAGAAGGTCTTGGGAGGAGCAGAGAGGATGATTTGGGCAATATCTGCAGATGAAGTTGGTGATGTAGCTGGGGGCGATGTTGTGGATGGCCTTGTATGTTGTGGTTAGTATTTTAAATTTTATATGGTGAGGTTGGGGAAGCCAGTGAAGGGATTGTCAGAAAGGAGCAGCAGTCACAGATCAGTTAGTGAGGTGTATTAGTCTAGCAGCAGCATTAATAATAGACTGAAGGGGGGGTAGCCTGTGTAAATGTAGGCCAGTGAGGAAAGAGTTGCAGTAGTCATGGTGTGAATAAGTTGTTCTTGGTGTTGTTAGTCAGGAAGGGGCGAATTCTGAAAATGTTGCGGAGTTTAAGGTGGCATGATGTAGCCAGTGATTGGATGTGGGGGCTGTAGGAGAGGTCAGAGTCTAGGATTACACCCAGCACCTTGGTGTGTGTGGAGGAACCAATGGTTGTGCTGTTGATCTCAATGGCAAAGTCATGGGGAGGGGATCGGGGATTAAGAAATATTACAAGCTCAGTTTTAAAAAGATTGAGTTTGAGGAAGTGGTGTGACATCCTGATATATTGCTCAGTAAGTTTTTGATACGTGAGGAGATTGAGGGGGTGAGTTGAGGAGTGGAGAGATAGAGCTGGTTGTCATCAGTATAGGGTGGTATTGGAAGCCATGGGAGGTTCAACTGGCCCAGGGAAAGGGTTCACTGTGCATGTGGGTAAGTTAAAAAAAAAACATGCCATACAATTTAAAAAAAATATTATTTTAAAGTTAATTTTACAAATACATACCTTTGAGGTTTCAGTGGTGTCTAAAACTGTTGGATCTTCTCTGGCAGCATGATTTGAAAAAATTGAGCACAAGCTTCCAGAGGAGTGAGAGGGATCCTGACCCTGGAATGACTTTATGTGTACAGATAAATCTAGAAGGTATCAGTGTAGTGTTTACTGACTCTAAGCTTATACTTGTTATTAGTCTTACATCACATGAAAGCCTAAAATCATTTTAAGTCTCAATAAATATATTTCCAATCTCATGGGTTTTTAAAGCATGTGTTACAGATACTAAGTATTTGCTATGTCCTTTCTTACAAGTGCTCCTTTTTTTTCCCAAGAAGCAATCCAAAAAATCCAAAATAAAATAAGCCTTTAAATTCATATGTGTGGGTGTTTGCGTAACATTAAATTGTAAGCTTATTGGGGCAAGGGCTAATGGGAAAATGTTTATCCATTTTTCAAACTATTATATTACATTAGGTTTCAAGTTCGGTAAGTAAATACAATAAATAAAATGTTCATATTTTTTTTTAATTTGCCTAAATGATCTAAAAACACAAATTAGCTACGATATCATATGATGAAGGAACAGTTGCATATGCAGAGAAATTTTCCCATTTCTGCTCAGAAAGATGGCCATGGTGAACTCAATCCTCAATTTACTATCAATACACTAAACTAACGTCTCTGTTACCTGCCATAATGATAGTTATTTTCTGCCAGGTAACTGTTATTTTCAGCTCTTATTGATGAAAATTACAGTGGTTATGGCAAATAACACTTGTCATAACTTAGTAAACTGAGCCTATGGTCCTTAAATACAAAGTAACTGTTTCTAAATTGTAGATCTCAGAATTGTAAGCCATAGCATGGGTTCCATCCAACCTTATGGCCCAAGGACACCTGCATCCTCTATAGCCTACAGTATTGTGTTTCTATGACAGCACAGCTATAGTGATGTTTTCCAGTGAACAGTTTTCCCGAAGAAGATCATAGGCATACAGCAGTTTTTTCTACAACTGCCTATATCTGCACCATCCATCCCATGGGATGAGCCTGCTCATTCTATAATTTGCAGCACTTTATTTTAGTCAAAGCACAGCCATAATTAGGATACCATACGATGAATGCAAGGATAGTAGTTGCATACAGACATCACTGTATTTTAAGAGGACCATAGCGCACGGCTTTATTTCCTAAGATTACTATATCTAGGGATGCAGTTTGGATTCACCTCATGGTGGGTTCACATCCAGGGGGTTTCGAGGCACTGATGTATTTAGGACCCATAATGCCCTTTCAACTGTGGTCAGAAGGGTTAGAATGGTCAATAATAGGCATTTTGGTATGTGCCAACTGACTCACTATAAAAGGATGGGTTCCCAGCAGCAATTTATTATTTTTTGTTGGAACAGTGTATGGTGAGCTGCCAGTCTGTCTACATCCCCCTATCCCATGCACATAAATAGTTAGGAGACCCAACAGTCCTTTTTGTGACTACTTTTTGTGTGTGTCTGCAACAACTGCTGTTGCTGTTCAGCTTCTGGTCCCCCCTTGCCGGCCTAAAGTGAGTAGCAGAGGTTCTCCACATAGTCTAGAGGCAGGGCATGTCTATCTTTTCTATTTCAGAGTGGCCATGCTATAAAGCCACAACACGAACAGGAGGTAGCTGATTGGCTGACAAAGCCTTCCTCTTCTTCCTACTGCAAGGAGCAGAGCAGCAAATTGTCTTCAAATGTAGCAGAATTATTTGATTACTAAAAAATATCCCCCAACCACCACAGATTCTCCAGGACTGTCTTGGGTTTCGGACACAATCTCAGCATCCTACAAATTTGAGCTGTGTCCTGGAGCTAAGCACGGGAATACATGTTTCAGCACTTAGCTCCTGTTCTATGCAGGAAACAGGGGGTAGTTACTATGACTGATAGCATCTCACTTCAGATTAGTGAACGGAAGTCAGAAATCTCAGTGAAAGGGAAATGTCCACTGACTCCTGCATGTTGTTTTACATACTATTGACCTCTAAGTTACCTGCTGTTGATCCCTGAACTCATTGGCAGACTATGTACAAAGTATACAAAATTTAGGTTCAGACTACATTTACCATGCTCCTTTAAGTCACTCCCCATATTCAATGCAATTTTAGCCACCCTCATTTATGAAGGTGCACAACCTGTCACATGCCATGTCACATTCCAAGTGTCCCTCTTTCTTAAGTTCCAAAGTTGCTTTAAGAGGATGATCTTAGTCATGCATAAACATTCCTCCTTTCAGATATTGAAGATGAGGAAGAAAGTGCCATAACCATAGAGGAAGAGGACGGTTAAGCCATGGCAGCCAGGGGACACCGGGGAGGGAGCAGCAAGAGGCATTGATGTTCCAGAGCCGGAGCAAAGTAGGTGGATCATGAGGAGGGGTGGATCATGAGATGTAACTTCGTCCAAGGGTGACGATAGGAGAGGAGGAAAGTTGTGAGGTTAAGGAGGATTTTGTCCAGAAGTGGCTTGTGGAAGGAGCATCTGTCCTAATTTATCTAGTGGCACTTCTCCACAGGTAAGACCATTGCTATTCCCAGGACCATTCCACAGAGCTTTGAGGGTGGGCCTTTTTTGTAATGTATGTGTTGCTGACAGCACTCATGTGGTCTGAAGCCACTGCCTGCAGGATATCAGCCATGTAAAAAGCACCAGCAATTTCTGTACCAAATGCATTAAGGAAAAACGTGACTCTGCACCACAGAGCTCAATGGGAGCAGCATCCCCATGAGATAAGGCGGCTGCATGTTTTACTTCCTGAGGACACGCACATGTGCGAAATGCATTGAGGTACGAGCCGCTGACGCCATTTCTGGATCCACCCTCACGTCACGTCCGGGTCTGTGGAACGAAAGCTTGCTCTGGTAGAGCGAGCGGCGGTGCGAGCTTGATTCATCCTGCTACTGATAAGCTATACATGTTGGAAGCTGCCTTATTTTACCTTTATGTGAGTGCATATTTTTATTTTGTTTTTATCAGTGCCTAAATAAACATGCTACACTTTATGTCCCTTTCTTGCAGTCCTTTCTGGAGCACTTTATTTTAGTGACACAGAGTAGCACTGAGAGAATAAGAGATTGTTGGGAAAAGATTGTGCTTAAGCACCCTAGGAGGAGGTCTCATTTGTAACCCGCTCAATGGTCACCCTGTAGGCCTTATGGTTTTGATCAGCATGAATTTTATACACAGGTAGTGAAGCACTTTTTATTTAAGATTTGGGCACATTGTAGTTTTTCTGAGGAGCACAATGATTGGCAATTTATCATTACATATATGAACTTTTTATATTTACATATGCTATGTTTTTTACATAATTGTTTGTTTAATCAAATTGTGGATTGTTTACAATATTTTTATTTTATGTATTTATTTTTAAGGTGGCTGCATGAGCCACATTCCTCCTCTTCCTCATTCCTTGCTTTTAGTATGTACCTTACCTCTACATGATTCATGCGTTACATCCACCACAACATGTGTAGCCCCTAGTGACAGTGAGGAAAGTGTCACAAGGGGCTTTAAAAGTATAGAATACTGTATGCCACATTCTCTACACCCATTCTGCTGTCTCCAGCAGCATCCTTCCCAAAGCAGGGGTCTCTTCTGCAACTACAGGAGTAGAGAAAAAAAATGTCCACAAATAACTCCTATGGATAGTGTGTCTTAATGACTGCCGCCATTACCAGCTCTTGCCACCTCTCCTGAACTATTCTGCCTCATCTCTCCCTTTTAACATAACTGCTTACATACTGTCCAGCAACTGTTCAATGATTGTGGCTATTGTCTCTCAAGTAATACACTTTAATTTGTATTTCAGGATAACATTTTGAGTTATCTTTCCCTCTTATGCCCCATACACACGATCGGACATTGATCGGACATTCCGACAGCAAAATCCATGGATTTTTTCAGATGGATGTTGGCTCAAACTTGTTTTGCATACACACAGTCGCACAAAGGTGTCGGAATTTCCGATCGCCAAGAACGCGGTGACGTACACCACGTACGACAAGACTAGAAAAGGGCAGGTCCAAACCAAGCGCGGCACCCTTTGGGCTCCTTTTGCTAATTTCGTCTTAGTAAAATTTTAGTGAGAGACGATTCACGCTTTTTCAGACTCGTGGCTTTCAGATCGTTTTCTGCTGTTCAGTTTGTGCTTGTGGGTTTGTATCTGCTCTTCAGTGCATGCAGTGAGTTCGCATTGATTTATCATTGTGTTCTTGTTCATTCGTTACTGATTTTCAGGTCGCTCTTCACAGGCCTTGCTGTTCTTCAGTGCGTTCTGTTACCTCGTTGTGAGCAGCCGACCGTTTTCTAGCCATGTTGCGTATACGTCCTTCTCGTAGAGTTCGTGCTGTGCGGGAGCTTGGTGTTGGGGTCCTTACTTTGACACAAGCCCAGTCCATGAACAGGGTGGGGAGGAGTTCATGGACCAAGAATTGGTTGCTCCAGCGTGACCATTTCTGTCATATGCCTTTGCTCCGTGAGATCCGTGAGAATAATCCTGACGATTTCAGGAACTTTCTCCGGATGACGGACCCGTATTTCACCGTTTGTTGGCTTTGCTGACCCCTTATATTAGCAGGCAGGATACCTGCATGAGGCAAGCCATCACTCCGGAGCAGAGGCTAGTCGCCACTCTGCGGTACTTGGCGACGGGGAGAAGCCTGCAGGACCTCAAGTTTTCAACAGGCATCTCCCCCCAGGCTCTGGGGATCATTATCCCAGAGACCTGTTCTGCCATCATACAGGTCCTGCAGAAGGAGTATATTAAGGTAAGATTTATCCTTTAATATCACATGTTATTGTATTTAATGTTTGTTAATATATTGTGCTATTAATGTCCACCTTACCACCTGCCCTCTGGATCCTGTTCCCTCACAAATGCTACGTTCACCCTCTGGCCCTATACTACACTCTCTAACCCACATCTTCAATCTCTCCCTCTCTTCTGGCATCTTTCCTAACTCTCTAAAACATGCACTTGTCAGACCCATACTTAAAAAGCCCTCACTGGACCCATCCAATCTTAACAACCTACGCCCCATCTCCTTGCTCCCCTTCTTATCCAAACTCCTCGAACGTCTGGTCTACAATCGACTGAGCATCCACCTCGCTGATAATGGCCTTCTCGATCCCCTTCAGTCTGGATTTCGTCCTCAACACTCCACAGAAACTGCTCTCCTAAAACTAACAAACGATCTACTAACGGCCAAAACCAATCGACACTATTCTGTACTCCTACTCCTGGACCTTTCTGCTGCCTTTTATACGGTTGACCACCCCCTCCTCCTCAAAAAACTACACGCCTTTGGTCTCCGCGACTGTACACTTCGCTGGTTCTCTTCCTACTTATCCAACCGCACCTTTACCGTTTCTTATAACTCTACTTCCTCCTCTCCTCTTCCTTTCTCTGTTGGGGTCCCTCAGGGTTCTGTTCTAGGACCTCTACTATTTTCAATCTACACTGCCTCCCTGGGTCAACTGATAGCCTCCCATGGCTTCCAATACCACCTCTACGCTGATGACACCCAAATCTATTTCTCTACACCTCAGCTCACTCCCTCTGTCTCCTCATGTATCAGTAATTTACTCTCAGATATATCAGTCTGGATGTCTCACCACTTCCTTAAACTCAATCTAGCCAAAACCGAACTTCTAATTTTCCCTCCCCCCTATGCCTCTTCCCCTGATCTCTCTGTCAAAATCGATGGCACAACTATAAGCCCATCCCCACATGCCAAAGTTCTAGGTGTAGTCCTAGACTCTGAACTCTCCTTCAAGCAACACATCCAATCACTGTCCAAATCCTGCCGCCTCAACCTCCGCAACATCTCCAAAATACGCCCCTTTCTAACCAGTGACACAACAAAGCTCTTAATTCACTCGCTGGTCATCTCTCGCCTTGACTACTGCAACTCCCTTCTCATTGGCTTACCTCTACATAGTCTATCACCTCTTCAATGCATTATGAATGCCGCTGCCAGACTCATCCACCTTACCAGTCGCTCTGTGTCTGCCACTCCTCTATGTCAATCCCTCCACTGGCTTCCGCTCGGCCAAAGAATTAAATTCAAAATTCTAACAACTACGTACAAAGCCATCCACAATTTTGCCCCCAGCTACATCACTTGCTTAGTCTCTAAATACCAACCTACTCGCTCTCTTCGTTCCTCTCAAGACCTCCTGCTCTCTAGCTCCCTTGTCACCTCCTCCCATGCTCGCCTCCAGGCCTTTTCCAAAGCCTCTCCAATCCTATGGAACTCCTTACCCCAATCTGTCCGCTTATCTCCTACTTTATTAGCTTTCAGAAGATCCCTGAAAACCCTTCTCTTCAGAGAAGCCTATCCTACCCACGCCTAACAACTGTACTTTTTTTTTTTTTTTTTCCCATCAGCTCATCCCCCACAGTTATTAGCTTTTGTCTCCACTTGACCCTCCCTTCTAGATTGTAAGCTCTAACGAGCAGGGCCCTCTGATCCCTTCTGTATTGATTTGTATTGTAAGTGTACTGTCTGCCCCATGTTGTAAAGCGCTGCGCAAACTGTTGGCGCTATATAAATCCTGTATAATAATAAATAATAATAATAATATTGTATTTCTTTCCCCATTCCCTAATTACCATGATTTGAATATGCTGTGAATGTCCCCTTTGTCCTCATGCATGCTGGATTTTTCTTTAATTTTTTTTTGTCCTTCGTACATATTTGCCTTCACTTACCTCCCAGCATGGTCTCCTGGCCTTATATTCACCTTATGTAGTCACTTAACAATGTATTTTATCAGCTCCATAGTACCCCAAACACCCCCTAAAATGTTTTAATTTGTGATTCGTGCTTTAAATTCTGGCAGAGTGCTAGAGGCTTTTTTGGGGGTCACCAAATCATTTGGAACCCTCCCTCCCCCCAACTGCTAGGTCAGCTGATACAAATTCTCTATCTATCCTCAATCATCTATCTGCTGACTTTGCCAAACCCATACAGACAATACCCATCTCTTTTGTGGTCAGATGTATGGATGAATTCCCCAAAGCATGTAGTGCAAGGGCCTGCCTGAATACTTTCAAATGGTACTGTTGAAAGTTTTTTTATCCTATTATTATCTTGATAGGTAATAGCAGAATTTCCAAATGTGCTCAAATGTGTACAGTGTGTATTTATATCTTTGTATTATGACACTTCTTACCTGTCCAGTGGGCTGTCACTAGTGTAAGGAGGGGCTGGCCAAAGTAATACACATTATTTAGGCATTTAGATATAGCATTCTTCTAAATATTTCTGGTTGTCCAATCAATGATGTTAAATAGATGTTAGTTAGGAGTACTAATTTATGATTGATGATGCAAAAACTAAAACCATGTCCCTTTTTCATACACAGGGAAGTCTCAGCCAGGAGGTGGCTGGGCCAAGCAGGCTGCCCGATACCCAGGTCCCTCCCCTACACCTTCAAAGACAAAGTAGCAGGAAGAGGAGTAACCTGGAGGAGGCTGCCATAGGCCCCTTTTGGAAGGCTACTGAGGCCCTCAGAACACCCCACAGTGTGGAGGAGGACTTTGCTGGCATACCTGCACGCAAAATGATGCAGATGGAGGAGGGCCAACGACTCCTATGTGAGTTTTTAATTTTGGAAGCTCTAAATAAGGGGTTGAGGGGCCAACTCACAAGTGCAACCCACATTTGTCACCTCACCCATGGTCCTCCTCCTCCTCCAGGTCCTACTTCTCCTCCTCCAGGTCCTACTCCTCCTCCTGCCACATCTCCAACACCAGAGTCACAGCCAGGAAGGAAGCGTGGAAGGAAGACCAGAGAGTGATGACCTGGGTTCAGTCTGGTCTGGCAAAATATGCAGGCTCTTGTAGTACCACAGCCTGGGGACATAGATGTCATCTGCTGCTTTCTGGATCTCTGGGACTTCTGGACCAGACTGCACTCCCTTAGATAAGGACTCCTCAGGCTACCAATTTTGCCGTAAAATAATTGATGTCTGCCCTGGGGTCCAAGGCTTTGCCAATCTCTGCTATTTCTCCAGCGTTGCCTCCCTCTTTGTTTGGTTCTGAGCCCTTAATAAAGGGAATTTTGTTTCAATTACACTCGCCTATGTGTGTTTCCTTTCAAAAAGGACAGTTTGTTTGTGAGGAGGCAGGTACATTTCAAAAATACATTGTGAAATTAACAAGGGACACCTACACCAAGCAATCTCCTTGAAATTAAATAATACAAGATATCAATGGTGTTGTGGTAATTTTTTATAGATTATAAATAATTTTTTAAGATGTGACAAATCAAAATATATTGAGGGAATCACGATAAATAATAAAGAAAGAAGTTTGTGGGAAGTCTGTGTGAATATGAGCAGCAAAACTACTTCATTCTTCTAGCATTATAAAGAAGAAGAGAGTGCGCTGCATTAAACAAGTTTTAACATTGCAGCTTGACGAAAGTGCTCTATCCATTACGAACGCTAATTTTACCAGACCGAGCTGTTCCGTCTCGGAATTTCTTCTGAGCATGCGTGGCACTTTCGGAACTCTCCACACACGGTCGGAATTGACGCGATCGGATTTTGTTGTCGGGAAATTTATAGCCTGCTCTCAAAATTTGTGTGTCGGAAAATCCGATGGAAAAAGTCCAGTGGAGCCCACACAAGGTCGGATTTTCCGACAACACGCTCTGATCGCACATTTTCCGTCGGAAAATCCGACCGTGTGTATGGGGCATTATAGTGGGCCTACCCAAGCTGCTTATGTACTGTCCAACCATTGTTCCTAGACCTTTGCGGTAACATCGTGTGACATAAAAAATTTAAACTACCACTATTTTTTTCTCTATATAATATTTTCATCTTCATACCTCAAATGATTTTTTTAAGAATGTGTGCAAAAAACACAAAAAACGGCCCTGACAACAAAAGGGTTCAACTTTTAAGAGACTGTAGTGTTCTTGCTGCAAAAAAAAGGGTGACCTTCCTAAAGTTTTTACATCTGTTGTGGTTGCTATTTCCACTGTTCATTTTACCAAATTGTGGTGGTGCTGCTGTTCTTAAGCCAAACTAAATATAAAATTTAAAAAATCAATTACACATGTAGCGCCCCCTGAGTATACTGGGAACAAAGAGACACCTCCAGATACCGGGAGCAGGCTTACATTCTCCCCAGGGCTGAGTCCATGGCTACAATGGGAAGTGAAAACAAATTCGGGCACCAGTCACTTTAGTATTTCAATTCTTTAATGAAAAACTTGAAAGAAGTAGTAGTAAAGAGGTTGAGGGGAAGTTGTAGATACCTTTTTGTAGCAGATCACTTACAGACTCTTCAGAATAAAGGACAAAACACAGCTTTCTCTCTGTAAATCTTGTATGGCTGGGTAGATCTCTGCCACAGATCTAGCACCCTGCAAGATGTCTGGACAAGCCTCTCTCACAGGCTTAGCAGCCAGCATACGCCTGGATAAGTCTCTCTCACAAACTTAGCAGCCAGACAGTTAGTTACCTTGATTGAATTGTAGAACAGCTTCCAGCACCAGAACCTTCTAGCCATCCGGCGATACTGTAAGGGTAGTTTAAATATAGAACAGCTTCTTCACAGTACCAGAACCTTTAAGCCATCCCGGCAGTACTGTGAGAGTAGGTTAGAGATAGGTGCGTCCTCCAAGTAAGTCACCAGGCCCTTCTGAGAGACCAGCCTTCATCCTGGCTCTCTCCAGCAAGGGTCCTCCCCTGAATCTCCTCAGCTTGGCTCGGCTTCCTTCACCCAGGCAAGGCAGCCTAAGGACCACCTCTGTGGTAGTAGGCCCCAGACAGGCTTCTGGGCTTACTTGCACAGCTGCAGGGGGCCACGAGGTAAGAACTGAACCTAGCACATGGCATCTGTCCCATAAATACTCTCTCCCAGAACGCACAGCAGCAAGAACCTACCACTGGGCTGTTTCTGAAAGAAGAATATTCATGAAAGTTCCACTAAGTTGTTATTCACACACTGTTCCATGGTACCAGTGACACCTACTGGCACAACCAAGTCAATTCCAGAACAGATCCAGTAAACTATATACATTCAATCTGAGCTGATTACAGCTCAGCCAAAAACTAAATTTACATGTGAGCGCCTGGTCGAAAGGAGCAGGGCGCTACACACATCTCAAATATGTGATGCCACATCAATACAGTGTGAGAATCGTGCTATTCCGTAACATCACATAGAGTTTAAAGACATCGCAAAGGCATGTCATTTAAAGGATTGTTTTTTCCATGTCACCTTCTAAGCTACATTAAAAGGACACTCTCCCTGCTGTACAGAATTTTTCTACTTACCGGTACTTTAAAGTGTAAGTAAACCCTCCTGTTGTTTTCAGCCAAGGAAGCTGCCATCTTTGCCTCTGTTTAATCTACAACTGCCATGATGCTGCACATGTGATAAATTATGACACCAGCCATTGGATGGTTTGACAGTTTGGTTGAGAGCACAACCAATGGGAGTGCTGCATTTCCGGCACATGCCAGAATTTAAACTGTTTTATGGCTGGGTTTACTACCGCTTTAAATGACCCAATGATAGTGCTCATCATCCCAGGTCATTTTTTTTATTAGCTAAAGAGTGGACTGAATTAAACAGCAGGATTCCAGGATTCCCCCCCCCCCCCCATAGACTTTTATAGGATATTCCACAAAGTTTGGGTTCACCAAACATCAAATACGTTCACCAAACCACCTGGTCAGATTCTCCCATGGCTACCTACATGGGCTCAATCCAACCTTTCTGACCAAGCATAACTGCACAGGCTACAGTCAAAGCACAACCATGGTGATGCTCTCCAGTTAATAATTGTCTTTTTATATTTTTTAATTTAATTTAATTACTTTTTTAATGTTACAGTATTAATAATTACAAATACAAAGACAAAAACATTGTGCAGAGATCACTAATCTTCAGATGTACAAATGGTTTTGTGCTGCAATGACATGATACTCCGACATAGGAGTATGAAGAAGCGAATGCTTTGGCCCTATGATCTGCAAATGCCTGTCAGTGAATAATAAATGTTGTAATATTTATTGAGGTATTAGACATTTTTTGCCCTAATCTAGAGAATAGGAGTCTTATTCGGAAAAACATCCCCATGAGTGAGGATGTTGGATGGAGATGCTTCTGTGAAGAATTAAATCTTGCTATATTAACGTTCAGTAGTACAATGTTATCAAGATTAATTTACCATGCAAGCATGTAAAGAAGGGTTTTTTTTCTGATGACTACCTACCTGACCTGTATATGAGCTTCATCCAGCCTTGTGGATTGAGCACACCTGCACCCTCTACAGTCTATAGCACATTGTTTCCTTTCCTTCCATGAAAGCTCAACCATGCCAATTTTCCAGTCACCAGTGTTCTTGAAGAAGACCATTGAAACAAGGTTTTTTTTTATGCCAACACTGCCTATATGGACTCCATCCATCTTTGAGGTCCAGGTACACCTAAACCCTTTTTTTGTCTATGGTACTTTATTTGCATCAAAGCACATCCATAATTAACATACTACTGTATATGATGATTGTAATTATAGCAATGTGGTCCAGTAACAACATTTCCATAAAGAAGACTATTGACATAAGGCTTTAATCCCTAAGACTACTTATATGGGCTCAAGTGACCTTGTGTACCAGGTACACCTGAATCCTCTAAAGTACTTTAGTTTCATCAAAGCATAGCCATGGCAGTTCTCTCCAGTCAACAATTTCTATGAAGAAAACCTGCTGGAACAAGGCTTTGAGCCCTACGACTGCCCGTACAGGCTCTATTCAATCTTGTGGCCTAGGAAAACCTGTATTCTGTTTTGTCTGAGGATTTCTACTTTAATAAAAAAATCTTTATGATTGCAATAATGGCAATTCTATCAATCAACAATTTTCCTGAAAAAAAGGCCATAACCACATAAATTTGTTTTCTGAGATCACCTACAGTATATGGGTTCTTTACAGCCTTGGGAACCAGCCACACTTGCACCCTGTATAGTCAACAGTTTTTTCTTTAAAACACATCCATGGTGATTCTTTCCAGTCAACATTTTTTTTGAATGACCATTAGCATAAGACTTTGTTTCTATAGCCCCGTACACACGGGCCGAATGTCTGACGACTTTGGCCAGTTCAATAAAAACTGTCCAACATTCGGGCCCGTGTGTAAGGCACCCGGTCTGACAGAAGCTGGTCTGGCCGGCTTCTGTAGTAGGAGCATACTGGAAAACCAACAGCTGACCAGCTCCAGATCAGCACTTTCAGCCAATGGCAGAGAGTGTTGATCGGAGTGTTCTGGCGGGGGGTGCTTCCCCCTGTAAGAACACAACAGCTCAGAGGGGGAGATTACTGTACTAACGTCTGATAGTAAAGCGGCTCTGACCGGAGCTGTCAGTTCTTTTTTTATTCAACTCAGCGAACAAAAAAAAACAAACAATAGTGTGTACCAGGCATAAGACTGTATAAGCTCCATTCATTCTTAGGGACCAGGAACACCTGCACATGGTATAGCATACAGTACTTTTTTTCAATCAAAGAACAGTCATAATTAGGGTACTATACAATGATTTCATTCAGTCCAGTCAATTTCCCAGAAGAAGACCATTAATAAAGATTTGCTTCCTAACATTGCCTATATACTTCTTGATCAACTTCAGTTTTTATCGTAGTGTAACTCATTAAGACAACTCAAGCTTGCCAAGGTCTACCTTCCCTTCTGGCTACAGATGTCTTATTTTTTTAAAACATCCCTCTGGGGGACAACGATGAGAGATGAAAAAAATGCACGTATATATTATTTTTATAGTTACATTATATTTTTAATATTATGCAGCATATTCTATATGGTAACATCCTTTGAACTATCTAACATGTTCGACTGCTAATTAACAAATTTTCAGCTTAGATTATCGCATGGAAACTTGACTACAGAACTTCTTAATTCCTTCAAGATGTTTCTGAGGCTTCCTTGAAGGATAATGTGCAACTTCATTTGATTTTTATTAATAAGCAAGTTTTCCAGCTAGCTAATTTGAAATAGTTAGGATATCTGCAGGCATCATGTTTCATTTAGCTAGAGCTTTGCATGAAAGAGTCTAGAACATTTTTTTCCCATGCTTGCTCTAATTAACTCCTTCACCCGTGACACTATCAGAGTGTACTGTACTACTCAAGAATCTCTGGAAGCAATCCTGACTTTTGGAAATAATTTAAAGGCTCAACACAGTAGACCAGCTTCCATGTCTGTGTTTAGTGTAGCAGTTACAGTTTATTATTACTTTTCTGTCCCATCTATTGGGCAGGTCATTTAGAGCAATTAACTACTTTAATACTGGGCACATTTACCCCCTTCCTGCCCAGGCCAATTTTCAGCTTTCAGCGCTGTCACACTTTGAATGACAATTGCGCGGTCATGCAACACTGTACCCAAAAGAAATGCGTAAAAAAAATTTTTTTTCGCACAAATAGAACTTTCTTTTGGTGGTTTTTATTCACCACTAGGTTTTCTATTTTTTGCTAAATAAATTAAAAACTATGGAAAATTTTGAAAAAAAAAAATGTTTCTGTTATAATATTTTGCAAATAAATAATCTTTCTTCATAAATCTAGGTCAAAATGTATTCTGCTACATTTCTTTGGTGAAAATAACCCAAATCAATGTATATTATTTAGTCTGTAGGAAAGTCCACAAGTGGTACATAAACTGTATATCTGAAAATTGATCAATCCTGATGTACTAACACCCTATCTCATTTCTTGAGACCCGCAAAATGCCGGGGCAGTAAAAATACCCCCAAATGACCCCTTTTGGGAAAGTAGACAGTCCAAAGTATTTAGTAAGAGGCATGACACGTTTTTTAAAGTAATTTTTTGTCACAATGCTACTGAAAATGAAGAAATTAAAAATTTTTTTTTCACAATCTTTCTTTTCTACATACTGTCAACAGTGCAGTACGGCAATATCATATAACTGGCGTGGCGGTGATCAGGGACACTGACTTGTGATAGAATGTAAAAAAATGGAATAGTTAAAAAATATATACTTTATTACTTTTTACGATTTCTCTTTCTATCACACTGTGACCAGAGCAATACAGTGTGACCATAGTAACACTGTACTGCTCTGGGGAAGTGATCAAAATTTTTTTCATTGGTATAAGCAACCATTTTTACTGACTGAAACTAGTTCATTCAGTGTCTTTTGTTGTGATTGGCTGTGATTGGTCAAAGCTAATCACAGGGTACAGATGGGCTGTAATTGGCTTGTCTGTACCATGGGTTCACTGTGACCAACCACAGCTAGCAACACAATTTTATACAATGGTGGCATGAAAGGAAGCAATCCATTGTTTACAATTAGCATGTGATCTGCTTCTATCTGTGTATCTGTGGCTTTGCTAGAGAGATTGACCCCCACTTCCTGTCTTGCTTGTTTTACCGGACAGGAAGTGAGGGAAAATATACAACAGAGACAAAGACTAAAATAAAAAATATGACAGTGGTGCTTGCCTTTCTTTACTCTACTAAAGAAAAGCATGTGTATTTCTGTCTGTATTGCTGTTGTAGAGTTACACTTACTTCCTGTCTGGTAAAATGTTGTGAACAGGATGGGAAGTGAGAAGAAATCATGTTGATGGGGACAAGGGCCTCTTCCTCACAACTGTGGGCTGTGGTGGGTTTGCGGGCAGGGGGTTTATCAGACTCTGGAAGCCCAAGATCCTGCCCCCCCATGAGAATGAGTAGGGGTACAATCCCTTTTACCAAAAAAGTGCCAAAAAGAAATAAAAACACAGACACAGTTTTGGACAATTCCTTTATTAAAAACAAAAAAACAATGTCCCCAATGTAGATCTATTGTCAATCACGACACCCGCGGCCACTGCTGGACCACAAAAAAAAAAAAAAAAAAACGGCTCCCCCGACGAAGGCTAGCCACCGACTGCAGGCTCCACTGTTCAACAGTTCTTATATAGGTAATGGGTGGGGCCACCTGGCGACGTCACCTGGCGGCACCGCCCCCTTGTAACGTCACCGATCCAGCATGCATCGTTTTTACATTCAACATTTTTCTATTGCTGGCAATGGCATTGTATTGCCGGCTATTTAAATGTAATTTTTTTTTTCTTTATAAATGTCAGTTTTGCTGCAGCAGGTTCTATACATGGTACAGATGTGCCACTTTACAAGCGGACTAAGGGGACCCCCCAGGTAAGCATCATTTAAATCACTGCGTAGTAAATGGAAGAGGAAGACTACTGCGCTATATTGAATCAAAAAGTACCTAAACAAAATTATGAAACTAAATTGCAAGAAAAATATGAAGTGACAAAAATAATATAAATAGTAAAGCAGCCACTAAAAGTGAGATACACACACTATACGACAATCAATATAAAGGAGCAGCGCTGTGAGTAATATATGCTTATAAAAACAAGCCAGTGTAAATGGGATAAATAAATAAACCCAATTAAAAATAAAGATATATCATGGTTCATAAATTGAAAACATAAAGTGTTTGATGACAGTCCTAATTAATAATTAAAGTCCAAATGGATAAAGTGAAGAGACATAGGCACAAGCCCAAGTCTGAAGGTAGGAATGCAAGTAAAAAATGGATCCTTCACCGCACCACTGTGATAGCCAAATAAAATGCGCGCTTACCAAACGGCAAGCATAGGAGGGCTTGCGACCTTAACCCGGTCAGGGCCTTTCATAGGATGGAGACAACAGCATGCCACTTCATACACCTTGAGATAAGCCCGCTGTCCACCAAGTAACAAACAATCCCTCTAGCATAGGGATGGTATACTCCTAGCTGGGGGTTGTTCTCATAAGAGATGCCCCGGAGAGAGAAAGGAGAGCAACATAGCGTAATCCTGATTAAGTATTTATTAAAAGGAATTAAAATCACACTTACAGTGTAGTAGATGCACATAAACATAAAAAGCCGGCCGGCTCGAAGCGCTTGCCGTTTGGTAAGCGCGCATTTTATTTGGCTATCACAGTGGTGCGGTGAAGGATCCATTTTTTACTTGCATTCCTACCTTCAGACTTGGGCTTGTGCCTATGTCTCTTCACTTTATCCATTTGGACATTAATTATTAATTAGGACTGTCATCAAACACTGTATGTTTTCAATTTATGAACCATGATATATCTTTATTTTTAATTGGGTTTATTTATTTATCCCATTTACACTGGCTTGTTTTTATAAGCATATATTACTCACAGCGCTGCTCCTTTATATTGGTTTAAATCACTGCGCCTGTAAAAACGATCTTTTAAAAAAAAATGTTTTGCATTGATGCATGTCCCCCAGGGCAGTACCCTGGCCCCCATACCCTTTTTATGGCCAATAACTTTCATATAAGCCTTCAAAATGGGGACTTTTGCTTTTTTAAATTCAGGTCCCATTGACTTTAATGGGATTTGCGGTTCGGGTCCGAACATTTTACATGTTTTGGGAGTTTTAGTGCGAACCGAACCGAGGGGTGTTCGGTCCAACTCTCTACCTTTGACGACATCTGTAGAACATATCAGGAAGTGCACAGACCAAACTTTAAACTAATTCATATATTTGCTTTATTCTATTTTTCTAACAATTCCAAGCTGTATGAATATGGTTTGAATTTGACTTTAGTTTGGGTTTGAAATTCTCTAGCAATATACAAAAAATTAATGATAAAAAATTGAATTATTTCAGTGAGACTTATTTTAGTAAGAAGTTTAGGCATAGGTGGTTTTCAGTGTTTAGACCGCTAAACTCAGAAAGCGCTCCACCGGGATTGTCATCATTTATTAAAACAAAATGTCCGCAGAGCTTCTGTACAGTGAAATGGAGATGTTCCTGTGGTTTTGATTCCTGTATTAGTGTCACACAAGGGACACACTGACTATCTGCAGTAACAGTGTGGCTGGAATAAAAATCCAGCAATAACAGCTCGTTGTTTTCTTCTTTTGTTCCTGGTTACATTTTCAACTAAATGGTGACTGGTGTCATGTGAAGTGTATCTGTCAAGCAATTTTGAAAAGTCTAGCTTGAGCATAGCACATAGGTTAAAGCATCAAAGTATGTTTTGCACCACAAATAAGCTTCTTGTAAATAAAAAAAATAGGTAAATAGGTATAGCAATTTGCTCCTCTCTTGGTGCCCAGTTTAGGGGTCAAAGCCTCCTATAGGGTGTCATAATATATTTTTGATGCTCATGGATTACGAGAGACATCTTCACTATTGAATTCTAAAGGGCTTTGGGCTTTTGTAGAATTAATGTGAACGTAAAAGCATTTTTTCAGGATAGAGTGGAGAGGGACTCTCTGTAAAAAAAAATATTTCTGTTTGTGTCCATTTTTGGAGATACACCTGGAGATATACCTCTGCATTTGTTCTTTTGACCATTGAAGATGAATGCATGTATGTTGTGGGGCGAAAGGGCTGTAGTTGACATTTTGGCTGTTAAGTAACTACTATTGTGTGCGATAAAGAGAAAAGAACCACCCCATCCCTCTCATCCTGGATTTTGTTATAGTGATGGTATTTTATGTGAAATCTTTATATACACTCTCTGGTCACTTTATTAGGTACACCTGTTCAATTGCTTGGTAACACAAATTGTTAATCAGCCAATCACATGGCAGCAACTTAATGCATTTAGCCATTTAGACGTTTTGAAGATGACTTGCTGAAGTTCAAACCGAGCATCAAAATGGGGAAGATAGGGGATTTAGGCTATGTTTCCACTAGTGCGTCCCCAAAGTCGCGCGATTTTGCCGCGATTTTTTACCGCGATTTTACCGCGACTTTTTACCGCGATTTGAAGCAATGCCTGTATCTATGGACCTCAAGTCGCATCAAAGTGGGACCAAAGTAGTGCAGGGACTACTTTGAAGTCGCTGCGACTTGAAGTCGCACAGATATGAACGGTACTCATTGGAAATCATGGGAAACAATTTGTCATGCGACTTTTCAGTCCCAAGTCGCATGAAAAGTCGCACTAGTGGAAACAGAGCCTTAATTGACTTTGAACATGGCTTGGTTGTTGGTGCCAGACGGGCTGTCTTGAGTATTTTAAAAACTGCTGATCTACTGGGATTTTCATGCACAATCATTTCTAGAATTTACATTTCTAGAATGGTCTGAAAAAGAGAAAATATCCAGTGAGCGGCAGTTGTGTGGACATAATTGCCTTTTTGATGTCAGAAGTCAGAGGGGAATGGGCAGACTGGTTTGAGATGATAGAAAGGCAACAGTAACTCAAATAACCACTTGTTCCAACCAAGGTATGCAGAATACCATCTCTGAATGCACAACACATTGAACTTTGAAGTAGATGGGCTACAGCAGCAGAAGACCAAACCGGGTGCCACTCCTGTCAGCTAAGAACAGAAAACTGAGGCTACAGTCCGTACAGGATCACCAAAATTGAACAATAGAAGATTGGAAAAACATTGCCTGGTCTGATGAGTCTCGATTTCAGCTGCGACATTCAGATGGAAGGGTCAGAATTTGGCATAAACAACATGAAAGCATGGATCCATCCTGCCTTGTATCAACGATTCAGACTGGTGGTGTAATGATGTGGGGAATATTTTCTTGGCACACTTTGGGCCCCTTAGTACCAATTGAGCATCGTTTAAACGCCACAGCCTACCTGAGTATTGTTGCTGACCACGTCCATCCCTTTATAACTTCCATCCAATAGAGTACCTTTCGGATGTGGTAGAATGGGAGATTATTACATCATGGAGGTGCAGCCGACAAATCTGCAGCAACTGCGTGATGTTATCATGTCAATATGGACCAAAATTTCTGAGGAATGTTTCCTACACCTTGTTGAATCTATGCCACAAAGAATTAAGGCAGTTCTGAAGGCAAAAGGGGGGTCTAACCTTGTACTAGAAAGGTGTAAATAATAAAGTAGCCAGTAAGTGTATATGACAGTGAGAGAATTGTTCAGATAGATGATTTTCACCCAGTCTGCAGTAGGTTAGCCATTCAACCCAAATGCATGTCTACCTAGCTACATCAGAGGTGAGCTGTATCATGATGGATGAGCTAGCTATCTAGAAGGAATTTTGAATGTTAGGCTTCTAAATAATGGGGCTTATATCAATCTTTTTTAAGTAAGCCTACAGAATTATAACTTGCCTATTATATAGGTGGCTATGTCAGTTAAAATAAACATAAATAAATAAATAAATTCCACCGCTAGCAATTATCCAGTGCATGTGCCCTAAATTCAGCACATATCTACAGACGTTTGTAGTGACCCCTTTGGTTATAAATGCTGGGCCATTCTGATAGGGACAAGCTCTGACACTTTACTAGCCATGGCAACACTTGACTTTTTTACCTGCCTCCCATATATTCCCATTGGCTAGTGGGCAGCACAGTGACTGAGTGGTTTGAATTTCTGCCTAGCAGCACTGGGGTTATCGGTTTGAATTCCAACCCTGGCACAACCAGCCTGGAACGTGTATGCTAGCCCTGTTCCTGTGTGGATTTCCTCCCACATAGTGTTATTGGCTCCTGTCTAAATTGGCCCTAGCATGTGAAATAGGGATCTTAGATTGTAAGCTTTATGGGGACAGGAACTGATGTGACTGTACAATATATATGTAAAGCACTGTGTAAATTGTTGGGGCAATAGAAATGTACAATGGCAGGGGCATAGGCGTGCGCAAGGGGTGTGCCAGGTGTGCCTGGGCACACCCTAATCCTGCAGTTGGCAACCCATCAATTGTGGGCAGGTGACAGGTAAGCCGCAATCCTTACTTTCCGACCTCCAGAACCTGGACAGGATAGGCGGCTGAAGTGGAAATTAAGGGACCGATCTGTATTTTCTTCTGCAGCAGCTGAAAGTAGGCTTCTCCTCCTCTTCCTCTTGCTGATATTCAGCTGCGACGGAGGAAAATACAGGGAATTGGTACCAATGTATGCCACCCCTCTCGTCCCAGTTCCTTTTCTTTCTGCTGCCCAGGTCCCCCTGTGTGCTCACCTGCTCCCCCCCCATTGTTTTAGGATGACGAGTGGGGAAGGCCGGTTAATATGTCACAAATGCATATGTGTTGGAGCTTTGAGGCGCACACCCTAATACAATAGGCTGCGCACACCTATGGGCAGGGGGTTGTGGACTCTTTTTATAATTGTCTGAATCCTTGTTGCAGATTTACCCCTTCCTCCTCTTTGGTAAAACCGTTGTCATTGGAGAAGAAAGTGATGGCTATATCCTCTAAAGGGCAGAAGTCCAGTCTAGAGAAAACATTACCCTTGCAGTGGGCCCCCTCCGCTCTGTTTTAACTGGTTGATTTGTCTAGGGGGATTGGAATAAGGTAAAATACTTAACCTTTTTCATGCCTCCTCCATTCTGCATGACCGGTGCACCAAAGTGTCTTCTCTTCACTGCACAAAACTTCCCAACGACATCACGAACAATGCAGGATTAGTGGACCTACATTGTACTAGAGCAGTGGTTCTCAACTCCTGTCCTCAGGACCCACTAACAGGCCAGATTTTAGGTATTACCTTGGGGAGATGCAGACTAGAATACTGCAATCACTGAGCAGCAAATGATATCACTTGTGATGTATTTCAGTTATCTTGCAAACCTGGCCTGTTGGTGGGTCCTGAGGACAAGAATTGAGAACCACTGTACTAGAGGATGACTTGGGCCTGTCAATAGCTTCAGAACATCTGACAGCAATGAATGAGGACATTAATTTACCTTATTCATCATCACCTAGGCATAACAACAAGTAGACCCTTGCAGTACGGAGGGGAAACCACTGCAGGGGTAACTATGTCTCCTGACTGGAGATCAACTTTAATACTCTTAAAGTGGTTCTAAAGGCAGAAGGTTTTTTTTTTAACCCTAATGCATTCTATGCATCAAGGTTAAAAACCTTCTGGGTGCAGTTCTCCCTCCCCCAGCCCCCCTAATACTTACCTGATTCCTGTCTAGATGCAGCAACTCTCCCAGGTCTTTTTTCTCCTCATTGGCTCACATAGCAGCAGGAGCCATTGGCTCCTGCTGCTGTCAGTCACAGCCATTGAGCCAATGAGTAGAGACTGGGGTGGGGCCAAACCATGTTCTGTGTGTGAATGGACAATTTCCATTCACAGGAGCGTGGCTCGGAAGCGAGCCTGCTTGAGTGCCCCCATAGCAAGAGGCTTGCTATGGGGGCACTTGACAGGGGGGAGGAGCCAGGACCACCGGTGGGGGACAAAAAAGAAGATCGGTGCTGCTCTGTGCAAAACCATTGCACAGAGCAGAGAAGTATAACATATGTGCTATTATTTTTTTTTTAATTACAACCTTTAGAATCACTTTAAGCCATGTCTAATATACTTTATACTGAAGACTCCCTCTCCACCATTCCACCTAAGCCATTGAATGGACTTTTCCCTTAAGGTAGCCATTTTGCCAGCTCACAAGCCTCCCTACCTGATGTTATTTACAGCTTCTGACAATATTGGAGTTCACAGCCTTTCTTCTTACCTGGCATGTCTCATTTTCCAGGGAAAGCCGAGATGTAACCCTGCGCTTTATTAAAGTGTAAACACAGACAGACTCATATAGAAAACCATCTAAATCGAATCTGTTTGTCTATGCCAGCTACAAACATCTCTGCTATTTAAGTCGGAGGCTGAAGAGGAATCTTGTTGCCAATTTTCACCGCGCAAGTAAAGATGTACACCGCGCTTCGTCTCAATCCCCCTACTCTGTGAGAAGATTGATAGAAATAAAATTTAAATACAGAATGCATTTCAGACATCGGCGGTGAAAAACACGTTGTCAGCCTAATGAAAAGATATAAATTCTCCCCACTTTATTTAATAAATTGTGAGTCGTTTTGTAAATGGATTAGATTAAAAAAGGAAGCACAGACTCCCAGAGAGAGGCCACTGCGTGTTGGAAACTTCACACGAGCCAGACAAAAAACCTTTTAAACAGCTCTGGATCTATAAACGCGATACCGAATACTATAGGAGTGGCTGTAGGCATGAGATCACCCATTGCTTAGAATTGAGAAGTGCCATAAAATTGAATGAGAACGATTGTGTCTCTTATCTGTCACTGCTTCCTCAGAGCACGAATCAATGCACTAATGGGGACTATAGAGGGTAAAAATAGGACACACAATACACATCAATACTGACAGGAAATATTTTAGGGCTGTAAGCATTTTAAAAATTATTTTCCAGAACCCTGAAGGTATTTACTATTTACTGTATTGTAGCTTGACTATAACACACACATGAGCACACATGTCTTATCTTAATTATACTTTTGCATGCTATGTTCTGACAATGCCAGGTATGTAATGGTTGTCTCCAGTAAACTAAATGCCACAATGGAAGGGTGTGCCATTGTAATACATGTTGTAAGCTCATCCTGTATTATTGTCTCCCTTAGTCTCCTGGACTGTGAAAGATGTGCCCCAAAAAACAAGCAATAAGAAAACTAGTCACCAATATTGCCTGTAAGCTCTGTGAAGCTGACTTATTGACTTACCATGCATTGCTCTGTACTGTATCTATGTGTAGAGGCAGCCATCTTGTTAGAGAAGCAGGGCTTTGCTTCTTTACGTCGGACCTGGTGATCTAATGACTATCGAGGTAATATTCAAGAAGCACCTGAAGACATCGAGGAAGCATAAACTGCATGAAGCAAAAGTGGGGAAATCCTTGCAGTGCAAGTCTTCAGGTACAGCTTCCTCTCCATCAAGGAAAACAATGAGCCACATAGTAGTGATATCACCAAAGCTCACCCTAAGCCCTGTGAGACTAGTGGTCAGAGGCCCAGTACCTTTGATAATGTCACAGCAGATACACAGCAATAAGCCTCAGTGCACAAGAAGTGTACCTCTATTTTTCAAAAGGAATTCAATTTCTGCTTTTCAATTACTTGTCTATTGATGGCTGATCTTTTGAAAACCAAACCCTATTGTCTACATAGTTCTTTGGCTCAAATTTCAATTTCAACACATAACTGCAGTAAATAAATAAGAGAACTGAGTATTCCCACCATCCTGCTGGATTTCGAACCAGAGAGAGACAGTTTGAAGGCAAACAGCTACTGCTTCACGCTCTCTTTAGAAAACCAAACATTTTCTGCATAACATATGCTCTAAATGCCCTTTTGTATTAAATGTTCATTTGCAGAATAAAGCGTTTATATAAATAGTAACAAAAAGAGATATATAAATGTGTATTAACATAAAAGTAAGTTACTATTGACCCAAAACCATCATGTAAATATACAGGCCATGCATTAGTTCCTTTTTTTTTTTTAATTCAAGGACACCAAGTGATTAACCTAACCTCTTCCATTTCTCTTTTCCCTTTTGTTCAGAGACAACAAAAGCTATCTGAGTTTTTCTTTCCATGCTTACATTGCTGGTGGATAAGTAGCTGGAGCCAGGTGCACTATTGACTTGCCTTCCCTTCTTTTGTGTTAGTGGTGGAGAACATAGTTCCTAGGTTGTAGAGGCACAATACTGATTGTGAACCTTGATGTGATATCTAATAATAGTAGTACAAAAATAATAGTAGAATTGCCAGTTAGCTGTCCCGAGGCGATGGTTTTCCCCTTCCTCCCCCCTCCTTTTTGCTCTTCTCCTCACATCTGTTCTACTTTTTACTTTCTCTCTTTCACCTCTGGGGTCTCTGCCCCCCAATTTCTCCTTTAAAGAAATCGTTCTCTGTTTACTTTATATGGAGCTTACCCCGCCGCAGGGGTACCCGTCTTTAGAATTTTTTTAATTATATGGAGTTAGATATAGCAGTTATCCATAGGGGCTTGCTTGTTTGTTTTTCAATGGCACTTTTTTATGTTTTATACTTTTGAATGTTCCATATTTAGCCCCTGCATGGGCGACTCTGGTGCTTATTTTGTTATTTTCACTAAAACCAATAAAAATGATTGAACTGAAAAATAATAGTAGAAATCATTTTTATAGCTTTAAAGGATCTTATGATGCCTAACAAAGGAGGTCACACCAGGCAAATCTGGAGGTTTTAACTCACCTAAGGATGGTTCCAAAGCTACCGATAAAAATAACCTTTAAATCTTTCCTTTTTAATTCATCTTGTCTCTACAGCTTACATTATATAACAGAATGCACATTACAGCAAGGTAGATTTGTTTGAATACAACATGGTATATGCCAAAAAAGCCTATTAACAAAGAACTGACTAACAACTACAGCAATGTGCCATTTAAGGCTGACTTTGTGTTACGTAGCTGAACTCTCAGCGACATGCAAGACTGCTTCCTCCTTTATTTTTGGAAAATGCTAACAAGGAGCATCCTAATTCCAATTTAGACACCTGTCGTTTCAAGGGTAATGACCTGACCTCATTTTCCATCCCCATCAGATCTGCCTCCTGGGGTTGGCGGTAAGTTAAGCTGGTAATAAGTTAATGTAGACGAGGCGGTGAAAACTTTTGTGAGGACTATATTGGCTGATGTGGTAGACAGTATGCCCTAAATCACATTGTGCTTAGAGCAAATTGTGCAGGAGATGTGGCAGGAGTAATCACCTTGTGTGAAACAAAATCCACTACAGCACAGTCCATGTACTGCATAAGTGTCTTAAAAATACTTTATGAAGAGCCTGCAGAATTACCCAGCTGTAACAGAGCACAGGAAGTGGGAGATAGCATGCCTGAAGAGACAAGATGTGTTTGATGAGAGGTTTCATTTACAACCGAATGAAGCAGCAGATTTTTGGCTCATTAACCCTTTATTCTCCCCCGTACCTGATACAATCATTGAGCTGAATCTTAAATTTTATTAAATCTCAAGTTCAGATGTTTTGTTTTTAATTTTGAGAAGAACAGAGAGGGGTTCATAATTCTATCACATTTTATTGCTGTCTATGTCCTTTTTGGAAAGATTTCCACTCATTTCCTGTCCACGTAGAAAGGTGTCAAGAGGTGAGCACATTTAAAAGTCATAAAACTGTTGCGTTATATACGTGATCTTTTTTTAAATCTGCTCTTCATTTTTCGAGACAAGCCGTGTAGAAATCTACTCTCTCTTCATCAGGTCAAAGCAGTAAAGTAGAGGAGACAGAAAGACCAAGAAAGCCTTTTTTAAAGTGTGGGAAGAGTCAGAGTCTCTGATACATTTTTATTATTGCCTTGTCGGTCCTGTGACACTGTTCCCTTCATTTATTTTCTTGTTGTCAAGAAAAGGGAATCTCCTGCAATATGGTTACAAACAGCAATAAAAACCTGACAAGTTCCAACTCTTCTATACACTAAAACTATATATAACATGTTTGAGTTACAGTTGGGCTTTAAAGGCAGAGAAAATCCCACCCCACCTTCAGAGACTCTGTGCAGAAGTTACGAGATGTCCCCTATCCACCGTTGTGATGAATATCATTAATCGGGAAGATTGATGGCAGGGCTATGGGAGTGAATGTAAAGTTTTGTTTAAAAAAATCTTGTGGGACGACCAACATATCATGATGTAGCGCTACCCTCCTGAGGGCTGCTGGTAGAATCTGTACCCCACTGGTTGCCCCGACTCTGCAAGTCCTCCACCACCTCTGACACTCTGGGTTCAGTCATTTTAGTTACCGTTGACACCAATAACAGGAATTCTACACAGTATTAGTGAAGCAGTTCAGGTTTGTTTACTGTGATAAGAATGACACATAGAAATGCATAACATAACACTATAGGTATTGAAGATATTTTATCTGAACAATATAACACTAATGCTATTCTTGCAGTTTAGAACTTATTCTAACATGGTAAAATGCAAAAGGACATAGTGACTAAGTTGAGTTTCACAAACCTATGTGAACAGGCAGCAAAGAGGCAGGGGACTGACACTTAATAAAACTATGTCAGGCCACTCCCTTCTATCTCTTCAGCCCACAGGCACCTAACATCAAACAATTAACAAACATTAGCAAACTGTTGTGATTAAATTGGCTGGCTTCTTTAAGCAGAGTTCCAGAGGATGAGAGCAGGTTCCCTGGGGTTAGACAACACTTAAACACGTGTGACACCAAAAAGGGTATAAAAGGGGTTGAAGCAACCCTGAAGAATCCTCAAATCTTCAGCTAGGTCTTTAATGACACTGTAGGGCATGTGATGACTCTGTACGGCATGTGATGGCGCTGTACGGCATGTGGTGGCACTGTACGGCATGTGATGGTGCTGTATGGCATGTGGTGGCTCTTCACAGCATGTTGAGACACTGTACGGCATGTGATGGCTCTGTACGTCATGTGGTGACACTCTACTGCAAGTGGTGGCTCTATACAGCATGTGGTGGCACTGTACAGCATAAGGGTTACACTGTATGGCATGTGGTGGCTCTCTATGGCATGTGATGACTCTGCACAGCATGGAATGGCACTGTACAGCATGTGGTGACTCTGTATGGCATGTGTTGGCATTGTACGGCATGTGATGACTCTGTATGGCATGTGATGACTCTGTACGGCATGTGGTGGTGCTGAACGGCATGTGATGGCAGTGTAGAACATGTAATGACTCTGTATGGCATGTGATGACTCTGTACGGCATGTGATGACTCTGTACGGCATGTAATGACTCTGTACCGTATGTGATGACTCTGTACGGCATGTGATGGCACTGTACGGCATGTCATGACTCTGTACAGCATGTGATGACTATGTACGGCATGTGGTGTCACTGTACAGCATTTAATGACTCTGTACGGCATGTGATAACTCTGTACAGCATGTGGTGGCACTGTACGGCATGTGATGACTCTGTACGGCATGTGATGACTCTGTATGGCATGTGATGACTCTGTACGTCATGTGATGACTCTGTACCGTATGTGATGACTCTGTATGGCATGTGATGGCACTGTACGGAATGCGGTGACTCTGTACGGCATGTGATGCCGTAAATTGTCCCCCGAATGTTATTCTGCTTAGGTTTTCTGATGTGGGAGCTGCAGCAAGCATAGTAGACAGCTATATACAGTATACACACACATGCAGGCTATTTGTATATACAGTGTGCATATCAAGGCTCTGTCTGTGTACACAGCGAACAGTTCTAGGCTGTATCTCTATGTACTCTGTGCATATTCCATGCTGTTTGTGAGCCTCGGTTCACACTGGGACGACTTGTCAGGCGACCTAGGTCGCCTGACAAGTAGCGTCCCGTTCAGTACAATGGAACCGTTCTAATCGGAGCGACGCAAGTCGCTCCGACTTAGAAAAAGGTTCCTGTACGACTTTGGGGGCGACTTGGGGCGAATTGCATAGACTTCTATACAGAAGTCGTTTTGCAAGTCGCCCCCGCAGTCGTGTGCAGGTCGCCTCGGTGAGGCGACCTGCAAGTCGTGCCGCCTCTGGTGTGAACCGAGGCTCAGATGATTGTGTAAAAAGGGTATGTATGTGGGGAGGAGGAGCTCTGAGTGTCTGTGTGTGTGTGTGAAGTGAGAAGAGCAGTGCAACGACAGGAGGGACAATGCTAAAATCTAGGAGAGAAGGAGGGAGGAGGGAGCCTAGGGTTGCCACCTCTTCTTCAAGCCCGAACACTTTAGTGGAAACTTCTTTTTTTGAGTATTAGCTATAAGATTGTAAAAGACCTGGGGCACTTTTGGTGGCCCGAAATCGAGCAGTAATGTGGCGCGCATAGCATGCCGTGGTGAACAGTGCATGTGGCCAAATTGCGAGTGTTTTGCATTGTATGCGGGGGCCCGAAATAATGCACAAAATGCAGGGGTCAGATATGTGCTGGGGAGAGGGCTAGTGCTAGCAGGAGGATGCGGGAGGGTTAGATATGTGCTGGGGGAGACTTTATAGGAGGGGAGAGGGCTAGTGTTGGGGGGAAGTCAGATATGTGCTTGGTGGTGCTTCATTAGGGGAGAGGGCTAGTGCTTGCAGGGGGGGGGGTTGGATGTGTGCTGGGGAATGCTTTTGGAGGGGAGAGAGCTAGTGCTGGAGGGGGTGAGGGTTAGATATATGCTATGTGGTGCTTTCGGAGTGGAGAGAGCTAGAGCTAGCAGGGGGCCTTGGATATGTCCTGGTGGTGCTTTGAGAGGGGAGAGGGCTAGTGCTTGCAGGGGGGTGGATGTGTGCTGGGGGATGCTTTGGGAGGGGAGAGGGTTTGAGCTAGAAGGGGGGGCTTGGATATGTGCTGGAGGGTGCTTTGGGAGGGGAGAGGACTTGTGCTAGCAGGGGAGGTAAATCATGGGAGATGTGAGGAAGGTGTGAGGAAGCCGGAAAACTTCAAACCTATCGGTAAGTGTAGATGCTTTTTACTTTCACAACAGTCTGCTATTTGGGTAAAATTACTATGCAGATATGCAGATGTGTGCTGGCACTTCTAGGTGCCTGTACTTTACACATGACAGCCATTTCTCCCCATTTCAGAGTAATTTAAGTTTAGCTAACACCCCTTCTGAAGGCCAGAAAATGATTTTTAAAGACTGGACCCTTCAGCATTCTAGGTGCTGAGCTTCTTTTCATAGTGCCTATAATCCTTTGCTCCATGAGTTTGGTTCCATTTTTAGCAACCTCCACTGTCAGTGAGCCATGTTTCCAATACTACAAAAAATTAGCAATACACCCCTACAGAATGAATCTCTTGTCTAATTGTATCACTGCCCCAAAACTGCATTACAGCATTCTCTTTTAACACCTGTGCAATACATAAGAAGTCCATCTTCCTCTCTCCTTGCAAGTAAATACATTTTGGCAAGTTATCAGTTTACTGGGCTATACTTGAACAAGTATAAAGGTTAATATGTCTTGCTGAAAGTCCCAGAGTTTTATTAATGTGGTTGCCTGCTCCTATATCAAAAGTCATAAAGTTTATAGTCGGCTGTAGAGTGTCTGGTACAGTTATGGGAAGGAGTGTCTGTACGTAAAAGCGTTGACTGAGATAAATGACCTTTACTGGGGGATTCTAGTCCCATGTGACCTTCCGGGCATTTTCAGAGCACTGCACTAGCAGAATTTTTTTAGACATTTTATGCTGATATTCCTACACTATCCTACTCACCTAAAAATCACAAATATAATTTAGACAATCTAGGATTGCACAAAAAGTAATTAAATGGCTCTTATTCCCACTCTATTTTAATTGAAATGTAATCTTTCACTAATAGCAATTGCAATGACATCAGCTGAAAACTGACATTTTTGCTAGATGCAAACACACAAAATAAGTTTTGGTAGCTGAGTGTAAAAAGATGTTGATTTTTTTAACACATACAAAAATGCAACAAGTTGTTTCAAAAAGGTGTTCTGCAATTACTGTTGCATGATTCTTTACCTTTACCAGCCACTGTCTCACTTTATGCACTGGTAGTAAGGTGCCCCCCAAGAAAACAAGCTGCAGATAACGTAGCTTGGGCAGAATGGTCATAACCCCATAAGGCAAGCTACGTCTAGTGGATGGGCCAGCAATCCAGAGACTGGACAGTACAGTACAGTGGTACTAGGGCAGAGGATTGACAGTCAAATGTCAAAGGATGAGAAAGAGTTGGGAGTATGGATAGAGGTTGCTGCCAGAAGTATCAAGAATGCAATGTCAAGACCAAAGTGGTAAGCAATTTAACAAACAAACCAAGGTCAGCATAGAGAGAGTAATAGCAAGGTCAGGACAAGTGAGGTCAGCAATAAAAGAAAATCAGAGAAACTGTAATGAGTCACACCCAAGAGCTAACACTCTATGAGGATCAAAACTTGTGCATGGAACAAGCTGCCTTCTAGTAGCCTGAGCAATCAGTACATACAGTGCCTTGAAAAAGTATTAATACCCTTTGAAATTTTCCATATTTTGTCATGTTACAGCCAAAAATGTAAATGTATTTTTTTGAGATTTTATGTGATAGATCAACACAAAGTGGCACATAATTGTAAAGTTGGAAGGAAAATGATAAAAGGTTTTCAACATTTTTTACACATAAATATGTGAAAAGTGTGGCATGCATCTGTATTCAGCCCCCCTGAGTCAATACTTTGTAGAACCACTTTTCACTGCAATTATAGCTGCAAGTCTTTTTTGGGATGTCTCTACCAGCTTTGCACATCTAGAGACTGACATTTTTGCCCGTTCTTCTTTGCAAAATAGCTCAAGCTCTGTCAGATTGGATGTAGAGTGTCTGTGAACAGCAATTTTCAAGTCTTGCCACAGATTCTCAATTTGATTTAGATCTGGACTTTGATTGGGCCATTCTAACACATGAATATGCTTAGATCGAAACCATTCTATTGTAGCCCTGGCTGTATGTTTAGGGTCGTTGTCCTGCTGGAAGGTGAACCTCCGCCCCAGTCTCAAGTCTTTTGCAGATTCTAACAGGTTATCTTCCAGGATTGCCCTGTATTTGGCTCCATCCATATTCCCATCAACTCTGACCAGCTTCCCTGTCCCTGCTGAAGAAAAGCATCCCCACAACATGATGCTGCCACCACCATGTTTTATGGTGGGGATGGTGTGTTCAGGGTGATGTGCAGTGTTAGTTTTCTGCCATACCTAGTGTTTTGCTTTTAGGCCAAAAAGTAAAATTTTGGTCTCATCTGACCAGAACACCTTCTTTCATATGTTTGCTTTGTCCCCACATGGCTTCTTGTAAACTGCAAACGAGACTTCTTATGGCTTTCTTTCAACAATGGCTTTCTTCTTGCCACTCTGACAAAAAGGCCAAATTTGTGGAGTGCACGACTAACAGTTGTCCTGTGGACAGATTCTCCCACCTGAGCTGTGGATCTCTGCAGCTCCTCCAGAGTTACCATTGGCCTCTTGGCTGTTTCTCTGATTAATGTTCTCCTTGACCAGCCTGTCAGTTTAGGTGGACAGCCATGTCTTGGTAAGTTTGCAGTTGTGCCATACTCTTTCCATCTTCGAATGATGGATTGAACAGTGCTCCATGAGATGTTCAAAGCTTGGAATATTTTCTATAACCTAACTCTGCTTTAAACTTCTCCACAACTTTATCCCTGACCTGTCTGGTGTGTACGTTGGTTTTCATGTTGCTGTTTGTTCACTAAGGTTCTCTAACAAACCTCTGAGGGCTTCACAGAACAGCTGTTTTTATACTGAGATTAAATTACACACAGGTGGACTCTGTTTACTAATTAGGTGACTTCTGAAGGCAATTGGTTCCACTAGATTTTAATTATGGGTATCAGAGTAAAGGGGGCTGAATATAAATGCACGCCATGCTTTTCAGATATTTATTTGTAAAACATTTTGAAAATCATTTATCACTTTCCTTCCACTTCACAATTGTGTGCCAGTTTGTATTGGTCTATCACAAAAAATCCGAAAAAAAATACATTTATGTTTTTGGTTGTAACATGACAAAATGTGGAAAATTTCAAGGGGTATTAATACTTTTTAAAGGCACTGTACAGATTTCTACTGATGTCTGGGTGTGCTTAGCAACACCACACCAGATGGACAACACAGCCAGTAGAAAAAATTAAACTGCCCGCCTACTCCAGTTTTCAAACCACCAACAGTGTATATACTTATATTTTATTTAAATTGTAGAGATGATCCTGTTTGCCTTGATTCTTTTGATCAATTAATGGAAAAGTGGTTGAAGTTGCTAGAAAAATTGCTGTTGCCATAATTTTCTAAACAGATTTTTATCTATTTTCAACTTTAAAAAATGATAATTTGGTCTACAGTGTTCTACAATGTACAGTGTTCTACAGGAAACTGCCACCTACTTGTAGGGAGCCTGTCTCAAGCTGGAATGTCTATTGTTAAATGCTGAGGTTTCTTTAGTGGCTAGGCTGTAGCTAGCTTGAGCTCCTTCTACATTTTTTGTGCCCTGCAGGTTTTTTCCTAAATTCAGGGTACTGATTGCCTCTGCCTGCTACTTCATTAGTCAGAGTGGAAAAAAACAATGACTGAGTTATGAACATTTATCCTCTCCAGCCTATCACTGAAGAGTTTGTTCAGTGGTGTGAGCTGAAGGAAGGTGATAAATGTTTGGAGCAACTTTTAGAGCAGTCTTTCTTTTTCAGTCAAGGAACCCTTTGCAATTCAGTACGATCTCGAGGCACCCCATTCTAAAATTTAAAAAATGAAACTAATAGTTTTTTATAATGCAGCAACATCCACACATGTAGAACACCCAAAGTTACAGGTGATGTATTCTTTAGGGCAAACACACCTTTGCACACTGGTACTGACTAATATTCCAGTGTTTCTCCTCTCCCTCAGTTTCTCTCCCTCACTCAGCTAATGTGACCCCAGGGCTGACGGCGAGGGGCAGGGGAGGAGCAAACAACATCCTCCTTATCAACTGCTGATGTTATTGGTTGTTAGGGTGCCGGCAGTTAAAAGGTTTTAGTGGTGCACAATGAAAACCTGTGTTTTTGTTACTTAAAGTTAGGCTTGATCCACCTTCTCCAGACAGAGCCAATATGTAATGCTCTGTAGTTTACAGTTACCCTATTGGAGGGTGTTTCCAGATGGAACTGTGCATGAAAATGCCTGCCTGGAGAAAGCATCTTGAACTGAGTCTTCTGTGCTGGGGAATGTCCAGGGAGAGTTGGGTAGAAGCTGCAACTGAACTGGTAAAAATGATTCACTACTAACAGAATAAACTACCCGTGGCTGCTCTGGAATGGTCAAGGGCCTAAATTGTCTAGAGAGGAAGACCCATTGAAAGTGACTGCCCTCACTTCATAAACCTAATTCTGGCTGCTCATAAAGGGCCAAAGATTAACAACGGTACCAAAGAAATACAAGCTACACTAAGCTGGAGTTTGGAAATTGAGATTCGCCCTGCTATCTGTGTAGGCCAGACTTGCTGCCATCTTTTCTGAGAATCCTGTATCTCTAACCCTCTCTCCCAGTTGAAGTTAGCAGTATAAATACAAAACGAATAAAAAAAACTAGAGTCCAACCTATTTACCTCACCTTATGCTAATGATTCTGCCATGAGAGTGGATGTGTCCAGGAGAGCAAGTACTTGGGCATTCAAAGATATCAGTCTTCTATACTCCTTTGGGGACAATTCCATAGCACCCTGGGAGGAGTAGTGCTACATACCGTTTCAATAATTTCAGAGTTGAGCAACCACACATTGGAGGTTGATTTGGAAATCAATCGAAAAACACTTCAATGCCAGTTACAGTAAAAGGCATTTTTTAACAATTTGCATGCTCCATAAATGCTCAAAACTATGAGTGAAAGACCTTTGTGGTCTTCATGTGATCATATTTTTATTCAAACGCTCACAAAGAGCTTCCAGAGCAGTTAAGTGTATAGTCAGAATTGCAGCTATATCCCTGATTATATATGCCATCAGGTTTTCTATCATATGCATTCACAAACATGGTAAACACAGAGACGCAGGTCTCCAGGTCTTTGCTATAAATCACCAGAACACAGCCTGTGATAAATATTGTAACCCCTCTCTCAAGAGCTATATTGTCATCACATAATGAATTTATTGCTTGAAATCACATGATCAGCTGAACAGAATTTACCGCGATCAGAAGATAATTGCAGAACAAAAAGCCTGCTCTGCACACACGTCCATCAGAGGAAACAGCTGGCATCCCACTAAGATTATCATTGTGATAGGATAACATCAGGATAAATTCACATGAAGTGCGTCTGAAGCCACAGTTTCCGAGGAGACGTAATAATGTACTGTGTTACACGTAACAGATTGTTTCCGTGTCCAGTATTAGATTGTAAAGGCTTCTTTTATGAAACATGCAGCGAAGTGGAAAGATAAAGTCGCTGTGACTGGATGAGCTACAGATACAAATTAGATGCAGAAATATATTACAGTGAGGTTGTTGGTTATTTTATAAGCTTCACATATATGTAGAAAAAGAGCACAGTTCTGAAAATAAATATTTGACCTGCCACTCCTAACTTGTCATTATGATCCCATAATTTTGATACTGACTTTAACATTAAGTGAGTGGCCCACCTGGAAACTGTGATCTCTCGTACTTCATGCCTGTTTACAGCTCGTTGATTCACTATGTAGTGAAGCCAAGATAGGGATGACAGCTCCAGTGGCTACGCCATTAAAAACCAGTCTACATTGACTGCTTCCATGCTTATACCCTGACAGGATCTTGTAATAATAACCTGTTGTGTCTTATTTACTGTTTACTTTTTTATGAACTGTGCAAGTACCTTTACTGTAGATTAAAAATCAGGTTTCTCAAGCCTGTTACTTACTTATAAAAATTCAGATGAAAGTTCCATGCTACAGAAGAGCTGTTATACTCACTCTCTGGATGCTGTGTCTCCTATGTCCTTTGGATTCCAATGTTGCAGCCTTCATCGGTGTCTTCTTAATTTGACACTTCCGGGAGTGTCAGAGCCATGTGTTCTCCACCACATGCTTTGGTTCCATCCTCTGACCTGTACATCACAACAGGACGCAGCAGTGAAGTAAAGCCTTGTACATACATACAGAAAGTCAGCCGGTGCAGCAGGAACCGTCCGACTTTCAGTGTAGTGTGTACTCTTGAAGGAATAAGAAATAGACCGCGCTCTGTCCATTAAGGAATTGTGCAAAAAATCTCTCAAATCAAATCCAAATTAAAATGCTCAGTGTAAATAAATATTTAGTCAAGACTGCATATTATAGACTTACTGCACAATTGTTTATTGTTCATTTATAATATTCATATATATTCATTACACTGAGCACTTTAATTAGGATTTGATGTCATTTTGCACAATTGCTTATTGCTTATTTGACAGAGTGTGGTCTATTATTTCTTTCTTTATATCTTTGGCTTAACCAAGCTAGAAGATGTGCAGCTTTTTTATACATATATTTTTAATCATTGCTCATGTGATAAGTACACATTCATATTTTTATTTATATTTGTTTTTGTATGGGTGTAGAGGAACAATTTAAGTTAAGAGTGCATCCTTCTCTGTTCAACAGAAGCCTGTCTAACGATTGGCTTCTGTCAAATGGGGGGGGGGGGATCTGTCAGGTTGTTTTAATTCAACCCACTGGTTGAACGGAAAAAAAACAACTTTTTGTGTATACCCAGCTATAAACCAGAGGATGGATGGAACCATAGGGCATATCAGCCAGCCAACACTTACAATATCCAAGTAAATAATTTTCTCTTAACCATACATTGTAACTTTGGACAAAACCTTTTTATCCTAAATTTCCCTATTCTGTCCAAAACAAGAAACAAAAAACTTTGGCTAACGTGTAAGGTAACCCTTAATCTCCAAATAACCCTAACTCCTAGCAGTCGGCTAAGCTCGTAGCCTAGCCTTGTGGAAGATGGAATTCTGTGGGGTACGCCCCAGTCAACAGGAATGGGGCCCCCAGCACCTGCACCTGCAAATTTTACTTATAGTTAGTTACATAGTTACATAGTTAGTCAGGTTGAAAAAAGTCCATCTAGTTCAACCAATAAAAGAGGGGGGGGATCATATATACACAATCCTATACCCACAGTTGACCCAGAGGAAGGCAAAAAAAAAAAAAACAGTAAAGCATGATCCAATTTGCTCCAGCAGGGGATAAAATTCCTTCCTGATCCACCCACCGAGAGGCAATCGGATATTCTCTGCATCAACTTTACCTATAAATGTTAGTATCCAGTTATATTATGTACTCAACTGATAATGATATTACAGGAGTAATAAAATCTGCCACTTGCTCTGGGAACAAGGTAAAAGGTAAAATGAATTTTGATACATACTCCACAATGTTGTAGAGTGGATAGAGGGAGGTTAGAGGTTAAGTTTTGGGTAATGCCTGGACATAACTTTTTTTTTTTCTGCTCAGTACTTCATCATACACACTCAACCTCCATCCAGGAAAGCAATTATGCCACCGCCCGATGTCCGAAGTATTTCAATCATTCAGTTGAATTGATTGAACATTTAGTCTCTGCAGGGTATTTCATGCTGACTAGGAAGTTAGAATTGTGTTTAAAAAAAGGGACAGACTCGATGGACCACTTGCTCTATTTCTGCCATCACTCTTTTACATTACTATGTTTTTATGTGTATTGATTGGAAGAAACAGTGATACGACTAAAGATAACTAGACAAGTTCACTTGTAAGTTACATGGCCGAGTCAGAGACAGTTTATAAAATTAAAGGGAGGGGAACAGGGTGTTACTGTTAGAGTAAAAAACTGCTATAATTGAAAAGAGATCTTAACCCAGAAAGCTGAAGATGTACTTTATAAGACAGTAAATAAAAATGAAACTGTCTTTGCAGGTTAAACAATGGCAGCAAGTCACTAGGACACAAATTACTAATTTATCGCAATCACATAACTTGAAAACTAAGCCTTTGGCTTTTTTTTCCTTTAAGGTCCCCAATTAGATGGTCTACTTCTTATTATTCTCTGTCATGTAGTATAACTGTGTCTAAATGATCGTTTCTAAGCCTTTTGGCAAAAATGTCTGATTTTGTTGGACGAGGAAAAGCAAATTGATGCACACTTAACAAGAACAAGAAGTACTTTTGTAGGTAAAATATTTACGCTCTTGAGGAAGAGTAAAGACGTACTTCTGATTAAGAGAAGGACACAAATATATACAGATGATGGCTCCATCGTTTATTATTTTGTAACAAGGTAAATCCTTGATGACTCCTACACCTATTCTTGTGACCAATACAAAGGCTATAATCACATGGTCCCTGCCTAAGCAGAGAAGATCCCAGCTAAAAAGATCCCATCTGAACTCATTACAGGAGATGTTTAGGCTGGGATGCAGACTGGTTGCTGTTCCTGAACAGTCTCTAGACATCAGGCCCATGATCCTCCACTTCGATAGACCACATGTGACCCATGCCTTGGTTTTGTTCACATGACTGGGTGTCAATGTGATCAAGGATTTACTTAGCTACAAAAAAAAATAAGAATCTTGATCCTTCAGTAAAGTGTTTTTGCGCAACAAAAAAACCCAACAATTTTGAAAAAAAAAACAGCATTTTTTTAGTTTCTGCTATAAAACATCTATATAAAAAAAATTTAAAAATCGAATTTCTTCATAAATTTAGGCCAATATGTATTCTGCTACATATTTTTGGTAAAAAAAAAAGGGTTAACTGTGTGCCTAGCCTGTGTTTTATTACAATGTGGGAGGTGCTTTTACTGGGGGAAGACATGAATCCATGTCTCTGCTTTGCAGAGACACAGGATCCATGCTTTCCCTCCTGTCAGAACGGCGATCTGCCTTGTTTACATAGGCAGACCACCGTTCTGCCTTTCTGCTGAATCATTGGTGCCGGGGGACATCGAGGCCATGGTACCAGCCGCTGAGCCCCCGCTGTGTGTGATCACAGTGGGAGCAAGCCACCATTGGTAGGCATGCATACCCCTTACCCGGAAGAGCCAGATCACATTTATATACCTGATCCGACACACAGGTGCCATCCTGTAGCAATAAAACTGCTATGGGGTGGACCTGAACTGGTTAAAGTGGTTCTAAAGGCTCAAGGTTTTTTACTTTAATGCATTCTAGCATTAAGATAAAAAACCTTCTGGGTGCAGCTTCCCCCCCAGCCCCCCTTAAACTTACCTGAGTCCCATCTCAATCCAGCGACATGCATCAGCAGCGACTCTCCTGGGTCTCTCTCTCCTCATTGGCTCACACAGCAGCGGGAGCCCTTGGCTTCCGCTGCTGTCAATCATAGCCAGTGAGCCAATGGGGAGAGAGTAGAGGCAAGGCCGAGCCATGCTCTGTGCGTGAATGGAGATACAGAGGGTGACTCAGGAACGAGCCTACTTAAGTGCCACCATAGCAAGAGGCTTGCTAATGAGGAGCCAGGAGTGCTGGCTTGGAACCCAAAAAGAAGAGGATAAGGGCTGCTGTGTGCAAAACCATTGCAATGAGTAGGTAAGTATAACATGTTTGTTATTTAAAAAATTACTTCCTTTAGAATTAATGTAATTGTATGTAAACAGTAAATTTACTTTTCAATATGTTTGGAATCATGCTTCACTGTGTACAGTTTTACATTTTTTTTTAAAGCAAATTATTCTGTAATTCTGTTGCAAGATTCTTGACAACATGACATGAAGATCCTGTCAGTTATACAACGTACACACGGTCGGACTTTTCGACCGGACTGGTCCGACGGACTTTCCGACAGACTTTTGACTGACTTTTTTTTACGAACAGACTTGCCTGCACACGACCGGACTACGGACGGACTTGCCTACACACAACCGGACTTTCCGGCAGACTATGTCCGCCGGTCTTACCGATGGAGTTACGACGGACTTTTAGAATGAACGGACTTGCCCACACATGAACAAGTCCGTTCATTTTGAACGTGACTCAAGTACGACGGGACTAGAAAAGGAAGTCAATCTTGCCGCTTTTATTGGCGAGATTGACACCTTCCGAGCCCCGTCGCGGGGCATACCAGGCCCTTAGGTCTGGTATGGATTTTAAGGGGAACCCCCTACGCTGAAAAAACGGCATGGCGTCCCCCCAAAATCCATACCAGACCCCTATCCAAGCACAGTCCCTGGGCATGCTGGGACTGTGATGTCATAAGGGGGCGGGTCACCGCCTATATAAGTCATTGCAGAGCGCTCACACAGCATTACAGCGGGAGAGAGCGTCGTGTCAACATCGGAAGAAGAGAAGAGGGAAGAAGATGACGCAGAAGTCCAGGCCACCGCTAGCAAAAGAGCGGCAGAAGATAGCGGAGGAGCCGGCAGAAGAACCGGACTCCGGGAGAAGAGGTTGAACACCGGGAGAAGAGGCCTGAGAGCAGGAGAAGAACCGGACACCGGGAGAATAGGCCGTTGAGAGCGGCGAATTCAGAAGAAGACCCCCGAAGTCGGAAGAAGACCCCCGGAGCTGTCTAATAAATTACTTTAAAAACCTGTCTAGTGTGTTGTTTTATTGACACTTTTTCCCTAGGTGAATGGGTAGGGGTACGATGTAAACCATAATCATTCACCTAGGGTGGGGGGCCAGGATCTGGGGGCCCTCTTATTAAAGGGGGCTCCCGGATTCCGATAAGCCCCCCGTGCGCAGACCCTGACAACCAATGGCCAGGGTTGTCGGGAAGAGGCCCTTGTCCTCATCAACATGGGACAAGGTGCTTTGGGGTGGGGGGGCGCCCCCTTCCCCAAAGCACCCACCCCCCCATCTTGAGGGCATGCGGCCTGGTACGGTTCAGGAGGGGGGGCGCTCGCTCGTCCCCACCCCCTTTCCTGACCGACCGGGCTGCGTGCTCGGGTAGGGGTCTGGTATGGATTTTGGGGGGACCCCACACCATTTTTTTCAGCGTAGAGGTTTCCCTTAAAATCCATACCAATTTTCCTTGCCCCTCCCTCCCTACTGTCTTCCCTTTTATTTTTTTTTTTTTTTTTTTTTTTACCTCTTCCCTCCCCCCCCCCCTCCCTCCCCGGTTCTCACACAATCCCCTATACTCTTCCGGCTAAGGGAAGATCTGATCAGATATATTGAATATCATGGTCTACATTACTTCCTGTTAGTTGCCCTTTGCCGGACTCTACTGATCGGCAAGGAATATCTCCACCCCCGGTCAGTGGAGAGTTTCTACCTTTGTTATTTTGGTTCACCCTTTCACCTGTCGATAAAGGATAATTACACGAGTCACCAGTTTACACAAGGCATGTCTCAGGGAAATGCTTGCAAATGGACACCAAGATAATTATTACATTAGACCGTCCCATGCACACAGGCTCCGCCTTCACCATACAGATTGTGTAAACAAGAGGATTGTTTATGTGTTACATCTCTAGTCGACGACAGTTTCTGTTAAAATCCTCTCCCTACCTCTATTTTATATTATCCATTAAATGTTATAGAACTTGACAATATGTACTTCAAACTGTAACATGCATTCTTGAAATTAAAATAAAGGAATTTAAAAAAAAAAAAAAAAAAAAAAAAAAAAAAAAAAATCCATACCAGACCTAAGGGACATCGTCGCCTCCCCCTCGCTCTCGCCGCAATAGGAAAATTTGCTTTTCCTATTGCAGCGAGCGCGAGATGCAGTACCCTGCCCTTGCGTCGTATCTGGTCTGTCGGACCAGCATACAGATGAGCGGGCTTTCTATTAGGAACTGAGTCCGGCGGAGTTACGACGTAAAGATTTGAAGCAGGTTTCAAATCCAAAGTCTGTCGCATTTCTGACCGAAAGGGTCTATCGGAAGTCCGATGCAGACCACACACGGTCAGATTGTCCGCCGGATTGGGTCCATCAGACCAGTCCGGTCGGAAAGTCCGCCCGTGTGTACACGACAAAAGAACACTTTCTGTGGCAGGCTGACAGAGCAAAGTCACCACCTCATTAGCAGCAGTGTTTTTAGCCTGCCGCATGAGCTCCTTCACTTAGCCATTGAACCTATCTGTCAGGGCTGGGCTCAGCCCTTCCTTCCCTGAGCTGGCCGCTCAGCTGTCGGCTATTTGCCAGCTCCTATCTCTCCACAGTGACTCACCTATTAATGATATTCTGCTTGTCAGTCCTGCCTACTTAAGCCGTCCAACCCAGATGATCTCTGCCTTCACCTTGGTCAACATCACAGAGACTCCAACACAGAGATCTCCTGCGTTCCTGCTAAAGACTTGCTTGGCTAACATTCCTTCCTTCCAGATCCTGCTTGCTGTTCCACTATGCTGTTCCCTGGCTTCCTGACTTTCTGGCTTGTCTGACTATCCCTTCCGGTTACCAAACTTTGGCTATGTATGGTAGCAGAGGTTGCTTGGAACAATGAGGCCCTCGTGGCTGCTTTTTCTCATGGTCTCTCATGGTCTCTCGGATACCATCAAGGATGAGATAGCAGCCCGAGATATATCCACTGAGCTGGAGAAGTTGATCACGTTTGCCATCCTCCAGACTCAGAGAAAGACTCTCTTTTAAGGAGCGCTTGCGGAAGCCTGCTGTACATTTGTCTCCGAGCTTTGCAGTCCCACCCTTACCTCCCTCACCTACCATGCCTCCTGGTATCGAGTTGGTCTGTGAAGATGAACCCATGCACTTGGGCTTCACGCGTCTCTCTGCAGATGAGATAATCCTTACGAGGAGGGAGAATTTATGCCTTTGTTGTGGTCAGGCAGGAAGTCTTGTACTACCTGTCCAGGGAACGCCCGAACCTTGAGGTCCTGTCACGGACAAACCTTAGGTGGCGTTGTTTCGTCTCTAGTTATCCAGAAGGATAAGCCCCTGGTTTCGGTTACCCTTTCTTGGGCTGAGTCGTCCATCAAGATACAGGCTCTAATCGACTCTGGGGATGCAGGCCTGTTCATTGATGCTGCTTTTGTATCGAAGCACTCTTGACGGGAGACCTCTACAGTAGGGATGAGCTTCGAGTTCAAGTCGAACTCATGTTCGACTCGAACATCGGCTGGTTGCAAGTTTGCCGAACAGCGAATAATTTGGGGTGTTCGCGGCAAATTCGAATGCCGCGGAACACCCTTTAAAAGTCTATGGGAGAAATCAAAAGTGCTAATTTTAAAGGCTTATATTCATGGTATTGTCATAAAAAGTGTTTGGGGACCTGGGTCCTGCCCCAGGGGACATGGATCAATGCAAAAAAAAGTTTTAAAAATGGCCGTTTTTTCGGGAGCAGTGATTTTAATAATGCTTAAAGTGAAACAATAAAAGTGTAATATCCCTTTAAATTTCGTACATGGGGGCTGTCTATAGTATGCCTGTAAAGGGGCACATGTTTCCCATGTTTAGAACAGTCTGACAGCAAAATGACATTTCAAAGGAAAAAAAGTAATTTAAACTACCCGCGGATATTAATGAATTGCCGGTCCGACAATACACATAAAAGTTCATTGATAAAAACGGCATGGGAATTCCCCACAGGGGAACCCCGAACCAAAATTAAAAAAAAAAAATCACGTGGGGGGTCCCCCTAAATTCCATACCAGGCCCTTCAGGTCTGGTATGGATATTAAGGGGAACCCCGGCCAAAATTTAAAAAAAAAATGGCGTGGGGTCCCCCTCAAAATCTATACCAGACCCTTTAGGTCTGGTATGGATTTTAAGGGGAACCCCGCGCCAAAATTAAAAAGAAAAACGGCGTGGGGTCCCCCCAAAAATCCATACCAGACCCTTGTCCTAGCACGCAACCTGGCAGGCCGCAGGAAAAGAGGGGGGGACGAGAGAGCAGCCCCCCCCTCCTGAACCATACCAGGCCACATGCCCTCAACATTGGGAGGGTGCTTTGGGGTAGCCCCCAAAACACCTTGTCCCCATGTTGATGAGGACAAGGACCTCATCCCCACAACCCTAGCCGGTGGTTGTGGGGGTCTGCGGGCGGGGGGCTTATCGGAATCTGGAAGCCCCCTTTCACAAGGGGACCCCCAGATCCCGGCCCTCCCACCTGTGTGAAATGGTAAGGGCCCTACCATTTCACTAAAAAACTGTCAAAAATTTTAAAAATGACAAGAGACAGTTTTTGACAATTCCTTTATTTAAATGCTTCTCCTTTCTTCTTTCTTCTATCTTCCTTCGGTTTCTTCCTCCATCTTCTTCTTCTTCTGGTTCTTCTGGTTCTTCCTCCGGTGTTCTCGTCCGGCATCTTCCTCCGCGGGGTCGGAGTCTTCTTACCTTCTTCTCCTCGGGCCGCTCCTCATCCACGATGGCACGGAGGGAGGCTCCCGCTCCTCTCTTCATCTTCTTCTCTTCATCTTCTTGTCTTCATCTTCTTTTCGGGCCGCTCCGCATCCATGATGGCATGGAGGGAGGCTCCCGCTGTGTGACGCTTCTCCTCTTCTGATGGTTCTTAAATAATGGGGGGGCGGGGCCACCCGGTGACCCCGCCCCCATCTGACGCAGGGGACTTGACGGGACTTCCCTGTGGCATTTCGCCGTGACTCTCTCTCCCTCTTTTCCTGCAACCTGCCAGGTTGCGTGCTCGGATAAGGGTCTGGTATTTTTTTTAATTTTGGCGCGGGGTTTCCCTTAATATCCATACCAGACCTGAAGGGCCTGGTATGGAATTTAGGGGGACCCCCCACGTCATTTTTTTTTTAAATTTTGGTTCGGGGTTCCCCTGTGGGGAATTCCCATGCCGTTTTTATCAATGAACTTCTATGTGTATTGTCGAACCGACAATTCATTAATAGCCACGAGTAGTTTTAAATGCCTTTTTTTCCTTTGAAATGTCATTTTGCTGTCAGACTGTTCTAAACACGGGAAACATGCGCCCCTTTACAGGCATACTATAGACACCCCCCAGGTACGAAATTTAAAGGGATATTACACTTTTATTGTTTCACTTTAAGCATTATTAAAATCACTCCTCCCGAAAAAACAGCCATTTTTAAAACTTTTTTTTGCATTGATCCATGTCCCCTGGGGCAGGACCCAGATCCCCAAACACTTTTTATGACAATAACTTGCATATAAGCCTTTAAAATTAGCACTTTTGATTATTCATGTTCCTGTCCCATAGACTTTAACTGTGTTTTGCCTGCTCACAAGTTCTGGTGCGAACCGAACAGGGGAGTGTTCGGCTCATCCCTACCCTACAGCCTGCCCATGTGAATCATGAAACTGTTTTGTTGTCCATGGCCGTAGGAGAGTTAATGAGATAATCCAAATGCAAGTTATTTCCTCACCTAAGTTTCCACTAATTATTGGTTATCCTTGGTTACAGAGGCACAACCCCTCTTTTGATTGGCTCAAGGGCGAGGTTCTCCCCTGGTCGCAACTACGCAGTAATTCATGCTTCTAGAAGGTAGCCAAGGTCCTGTGCACCTCTTTACTCTCCTCCCTGGCAGAGGAGTACTGTGATTTTAGCGACGTCTTTGACAAAGGTCAAGCCGGTAATTTGCCTCCACACCAGTCGTATGATTGTGCAATTGACCTTCAACCTGGTGCCATACCCATTCATGGCCGGGTTTACCCTTTGCCAGTCTTGGAGGATAAGGCCATGGTGGAGTATGTTGCAGATGCACTTTCCCGAGGTTTCATTAATAAATCCTCGTCTCCTGCTGGTGCTGGTTTCTTCTTTGTGAAGAAGAAGAGTGGTGAACTGAGACCTTGTATTGATTATAGGGGACTCAATCGTTTCACGATTAAGAATGCCTATCCAATTCTATTGATTATGGAGTTATTTGACTGCCTCAAGGGAGCAACGGTTTTCACAAAGCTTGATTTGAGAGGGGCATACAATCTCGTGAGGATTAAGGAGGGCTAGGAGTGGAAAACTGCGTTTAATACCAGAACAGGCCATTATGAGTACGTCATAATGCCTTTTGGCCTCTGTAACGCCAGGAATTTATTAACGATGTCCTCTGAGATTTGTTGCAGTTATGTGTAGTGGTTTCTCTCGACTATATCCTTATATTTTCCAAGTCCCTGGAGAGCCATCACACAGATGTCTGTCGTGTGCTTCAGAAACTAAGAGAGAATAATCTTTATTGTAAATTGGAGAAGTGCGAATTCCATTGTGAACAGGTTAAATTCCTGGGTTATGTAATTTCCACTGCTGGTTTTTCGATGGACCCAGAGAAACTTTCAGCAGTCCTACAGTGACCCTGACCCATGGGTTTACGTCCTCTGCAGCGTTTTCTTGGCTTTGCCAACTATTATCAGAAGTTTATTCGTAACTTCTCGTCCCTGGTCAAGCCCCTGACTGATATGACCAGAAAGGACGGTAACCCACAAAGTTGGTCCCTGGAGTCCATTAAGGCCTTTGAGAGTCTCAAGGCTGCCTTTCTTTCTGCTCCTGTGTTGGCACATCCTGATCCTACATTACCTTTTATCCTTGAGGTTGATGCTTCTGAGACTGGAGTTGGCGCCCTTCTGTCTCAACATCCTGACTTTCTGGCTTGTCTGACTATCTGTTCTGGTTACCGAACTTTGGCTATATTTTGACTACATTTGTTCTATTTACTTTTATTATTAAACAAGTGTGATTTAACTGTACTTCTGTCTCGGTCTGATTCATGGTTTCTGACACTATCTGATAGACCTGATAGGCAGCTCAGTGGCCAAATAAAGGCGTATGCAGTTTTCCAGTTCATTATGTTGTTCAATAGTATTGAGTTCAGGGCTTTAAGCAGGTCAATCGAGTTCCTCACCAACAAATGTATCTGTCCATGTCTATATGGAGCTGGCTTGATTCACAGGGACACACATGATGGGAAAGTTGCCACAAAATTGAGAGCACACAATTGTATAAAATGTACTTATATGCTGTAGCATTAACAGCACCCTTCACTGGAAACACAACTCAATAATTTGATCATAGTCAGGTGTCCACTTGGCAGTATAATACACTTTATCTCCTCTGCTGCTCTATTTGGTTGCAGGAGTGAAGAGAGGTATCATTTTTTAAATCCAAATGGTGAGATCAGCTGGCTATAGATGGATCAAAATTTGACTGGTTCAAAAGGGACTGGCTGCATTTCGATCCATCTATGGCGGATCCCATTCCAGAGAAGTTGATCTAATGAATAACTTTTCTCAAACTTGCCTGTTGGAAATGTTTCTTCAATCAGTGCTGCAGCCATTCTATGTATTCTGACAAAATAGGAGTCCCAGCTGTCAGAATAGTGTGGGGGATTCCATCCACCTCACTTGTGTGGATGAGGAATTCAGTTCAGTTCTTTTTATCAGTCCGCCAGTTAAATGAAAAAAAAAACTGATCTAGGTGTGGCCAGCCTTAGAGCTTACACAGGGTTAAGGACTCTTTGCCCACCCCCATGTGACAAAACTGGCTGCCTGAGTCGCCATACACCAAACACCAGCACTGTAAACATGAACCCCCAATAAAATTGCCTGTCACTATCTCAAATGTTTCAGCTGCCATTTCACTTAAAAGCCCCAAATGTTCAAAGTGTGTATATTTTATGAATACATACCAACTGGAGTTGCTCCCTGTCATTCAGTATGGCATTACAAATAGGAAGTATGGCAACAGTAATAGTTCCTATTAGTATTTTTTTTTTAATCATATTAACCCTTCTTTACTTCATTGGTCCAAAAATTCACTTCGCTTTTTGATAAAGTACACAATAACCATGATAGAATCAAAGCAAAATTTCAGCAAGGATTTTTTTTTTTTACTTAAGCTTGATAAATAAGCCCAATGTCCTGTTAATAAATAAGCACATTGCTTTGTAAATAACACTGGTTACAACATGCCAATGCAAACAGCAGCATGTTGTTTTATTTCCAAGGTTGAGTAAGCTGTAGAGGAATAAAAAGGTACATTAAGGACAATGATAAATGGCTTGTAACCTTAGCTGGGACAAGTAAATGGAGAAGGACATTGTATGGTTGGATCAGAAGATCATGGGGAAGATTACATATATCTGTACATCCATCACAATAAATTGCTTTGTGGTTTCAGCAACAAAACTGATTGCATTGTTTCCATGTTGTCAAAAGCATCTTTCTTCTTCCACAAAGCCCTCCTAGGTGTGCGATAGCAGGCTTTCCTGCTAGGTTATGATCCCCATAACCCCTCCGGGTCTATGCCTTACATCTCTGCAAAGTCTCCTTGGCTAACAAATATTTGATTTGTGTTAGGATGTTTCCCGAAGTTAACAAATATTTTTTTTTTTCTCAGTAGTTATATTCCATGTCAGGCAAAAATATTAACATTATAGAAGAATATCAGGTATGTACATTTTTTACATAGTTACATTGATCTAAATTGAACCAATGTAACTAGGCATATACTCAGGGCATTTTTTCTCAGAGAATAGGTGCAGGTACTCCCCCCTTCCAAGTCAACCCTTGTCTCTGCCCCCTACCCATCTCCCAGTATCGCCCCTGTTAGAGAATACGGAACAAAGTATAATTTTGTGGTGCTAAGTAATCTGTATGTAATTTGTTATGGATAGCAAGAAAAGCTGTTAAATAGATCTCTTGCAGCCAGCGACAATAGACCCAACAACAACAATAGATCCCCCAGTAACATTAGACCCTTTAGACTCCAGCAACAATAGACTCCACAACAAATACCACCCAGCAACAATGGACACCTGCCAGCAACAATAGATCTCACAGCAGCCAGAATAAAAAGGCCTCCCAAATCCAGCAACAATAGACCCCTCACTCAAAAACCGTTGAAAAAAAAGCAAGGTCCATAAAGACATGGATGTGCGAGTTTAGAGTGGAGGAACCTGATTGGCCTGCACAGAGTTCAGACCTCAACCTGATAGAACACCTTTGGGATGAATTAGAGGGGAGACCCAGCGAGCCAGGCCTTCTCATCTTACATCAGTACCTGACCTCACAAATATGCTTCTGGAAGAATGGTCAAACATTCCCATAGACACACTCCTAAACCTTGTGGACAGCCTTCCTAGAAGAGTTGAAGCTGTTATAGCTGAAAAAGGTGGGCCAACTCAATATTGAACCCCACGGATTAAGACTGGGATGCCATTAAAGTTCATGTGCGTGTAAAGGTAAGCGCCCCAATACTTTTGGTAATACAGTGTGTGTGTGTGTGTGTGTGTATATATATATATATATATATATATATATATACTCTATCGCAAATATGCATTATATGCATGCAACAGCCTTACCTAACCTCTGATTTGCCTATGCAGGTTATAGCAACAAGAAGAACAAGGTAATTTAGCTGCCAACCAACCTCTACACTATCCCCAACTCTTATGCCCTGTACACACGGTCGGATTTTCCGACGGAAAATGTGTGATAGGACCTTGTTGTCAGAAATTCCGACCGTGTGTAGGCTCCAACACACATTTTCAATCGGAATTTCAGATACACAAAGTTTGAGAGCTTGCTATAAAATTTTCCAACAACAAAATCCGTTGTCGGAAATTCCGATCGTGTTTACACAAATCCGACGCACAAAGTGCCACTCATGCTCAGAATAAATTAAGAGACGAAAGCTATTGGCTACTTCCCCGTTTATAGTCCAGACGTACGTGTTTTACGTCACCGCATTTAGAACAATCGGATTTTCCGACAACTTTGTGTGACCATGTGTATGCAAGACAAGTTGGAGCCAACATCCGTCGGAAAAAATCCATGGATTTTGTTGTCGGAATGTCCGATCAATGTCCGACCATGTGTACAGGGCATTAGACCCCTTTCATACTGAGGTGCTCAAAAACTGCCCATAAAACGTTGGGCGTTTTTGCTATGCTTTAGTGCCTTTTGCGTCGCTTTCGCAGCGTTAGCAGTGCACTTTTTTAAGGTCACCTGACAACGTGAAAAAAAGAGCCATTTTGAGGCACTTTGGAAGCTCCAAACATGCCCCGAAAGATGCTGCTTGCAGGACTTTTTGCACCACCAGCACACCGCCCCAGTGTGAAAGTATCTATTGAAATGAATGGGAAGCAGTTTTCAGGCACTTTTCCGGTGCTATTTTTAGCGCAAAAGTGCCTCAGTGTGAAAGGGGTCTTATACTTGCCTTGCTCATTTTGCCCACCAGAGAGAAAATGAAAAACCAGATACTTCAAACTGAAGGTGAAGGTTACTTTTCCCCCTAACTATCATGATGTAAGCAGGTTGTTACCATTGCTGGGACATAAGGGTGGGACAAAGCTTTGCCAAGTAACTGATAGAGGTAAAAAAGCGATACGATCCCTGATTCAATGCTATGGTCTGGGTATAAAAGCTTGGTGTACTGCATGCTACTGCTGCAGTTTGGCCTTTAGAGAATGCCGAATAATAAGGGAATCTATTCCAGCAGTGATCCCAGAATGACCATTGGAAGAGTGAGGAAACAAACCCACCTCCAGCCAAGCTTCCCAAAAATAGATCTCTGCATGTGAAGCCTCGCAAGATTTCAAAGCAGGGAGAGCAAAAAAAAAAACACACACAAAAAAAAAGACCACAAAACAAAAACAGTTAAATACAGTAGTTCCAAAATACAAATTACAAGGGGAAGCAAGGAATGTATAAAAGGCAGACAGTGGCACAGGTAACTCTAGTACTGTTTCTTGTTTTATTAATATAGAATACTTAGTTACAGAGAGGGTATTTTTCTTATCATAATGCAAGACCTCCAATAAAAGAATTGACATGATGTCACAGAGAGGATTTTGTCTCGTATTCGTAATTCGTAAAGGAGGACTGTACAGCATTCAAATGCAAGAGATAAAGGAGTGTTTTTCATTCAGTGTGTGAAAATAGATGGCTGAATAACTTCTTTAACTTTCCTCTGACACCTATTGATTGTATTCAATAGAAATTAGGAGAAGAAGGCAATTAAGTTTAAAATTTAATGGCATTCCACTGCTGTTAATTTACTACCTGACCTGATCAATACAGCTCGCTGGATAACAATCTATTACTACTCTTTGTACTCGGCGGTGTCTCTGTCTCAGAAAGACTGATAATCAAAGACAGACAAAGAATGAGCAGCCTTGAAATCGATGGGAAAAAGTATATATGCTTTTAGAATTCGGATATGAAGTTAAATATCTGAAGGATTGCCTTACGTCGTAAGATTAGAATGGGTTTTGGATATGGAAATAGGTGGTCGGATTCCATGGATTAGTGGGGGAAGTAATTAGGAACAGGGAGCAGGTTAATTTCTCAAAATAATTACACCCAGACAGTGGCAAGGTTCTAATAATTTCCCATCTTGATTACTAAACCTTTGTTCTGTCTGGTCTTCTAGACTTATCAATCCCCCCCCCCCCATCTACCATTTACGGCTCACCAACCTAAACATTTTTTTCTGTGACTTTCCTATTTTTAAATATTTGCTCATCGATCATTTTCTTTTTTTTTATAATTGACCATTTTTATTAAAGTTTTTCCTTTTACAAAACAAGGAGAGAAAAAAATATAAACAAAATACATCGTATAAAGCCAACAACTGACCAGTATACAATAAAAACATAGGTTGAAAGGGGCTCATGGATTGAATCAGCAAGACATCTACAAGTGGCGATTATAATATTTAGCAAAAACTTTATAATGAATAGTCAAGCTTAATGAATATCATCACTGAAAACCAATCCCAAAGGGGCTTAAAACAGTACAAGGCCCAGGAAGGAAGTTCGACATCCAGCTTGATGTCTTCGTAAATCAACCAAGAAACAACAGAAAGAGAAAGGGCAAGGAAGAAAAAGAACAGAAGAAGATAGGGTCTTGAGCTCATCACTCCTAGGGTTATAGAACACCGGTACAATGATCAGCAAGAAATAGTGGAGCCTCGAGGGGGATCCTCTGGCAAATGCCAGGGCTTCCATACGGCATTACGATGTTCTACCTTATTGGCAAGGCATGCTGTAAGGGACTCCATAATCTCTGCATCCTCAATCATAGCATACAGCTCAATGGAGGTCGGCAGCGGTTGCTGCTTCCAATGGAGGGCCACGAGACACCTAGCAGCTGTCAGGATATGATGCACCACTTCCTTAGCCAGCCTGGGCAATACAATTTTGTGACAAAAGGGAAAGTCTACTTCAAACAGTCAGTGAACAAGATCTTGAACAGACCTCCAAATGTGGACATTGCCAGTAAATATGAAGCAAAGTGTCACGGTCCCTACGACAATGCCAGCAGTGATTTCATTTTCCATACACGACGCTCCAGAAAAGCTACCAGTATCGTGAGGGATCCTACTCATCCCTCCCACAGTCTCTTTCAGCTCTTGCCATCAGGTAGAAGGTACCGGAGTATCAAAACCAGGACTGTCAGACTGTTCAACAGTTGTTTCCCTCAGACTGTGAGAGCCTTCAACTCCAATCCTGTTTAAAACCTCTTCTATTCCTATATATTGTGATCAGAAATGTCTCACATCCCTTCCTTTTTACTTTTGAATATGCACTAGAAACTTTTATAAACACTTGCTGCTACAAAGACTTTTGGAAACATATAGTATATGTACAGTTACATAGTTCCCAGATGTGTATTCCTCACTGTGTTTTTATTCTGCGTACATCTAATTATAATTATGTTTAATTTGTATGTAGCACTGTGGCCCTGTGAGATACGATATTTCATTCTACTGTATGTTCTTACGTGTAGTGAAATGATAATATAGCTTGACTTGATTATTTTCTTACTGCATTAAATATAGAAATTAGTAAATTGACCAAAAGAGGGAGCTGTGTTTTTAACTGATGTATTCAGTCTTTCTGCTTAACAACTGCCGAAATAAGATATCAACCAGATAGGAAATGTGATTTGTTAAATTAATCTGCCAACTCAAAAGTTTACAAAGGCAGAACTTTTGTTTTCCACATTTATTCCCCATTCATGGCAGGCTTTTCAATTCACTATATTTATGAATTACTTTGTATGATGTACATATATGATGTCTCTGTTATTGAAGATGTTTTTAACCAACATCAGAAGAATTCAAAATGGCTCTAACACCACTTTTCTGGGGATAGTTCCTTTAAGCATTTGCACCAGTGTCGGTAACATTACCAACATGTGTGGCAAATTCAGGTACTTATTACTTCTGCCATTTTAAGAATATATCACTATTGCAAATTACCAACAGATCTCCATTCAGGAAACTGGCAGTAATAAAGACCAAGTCTAAGCTGGTGTACAGAGTTACGCCAGTTCTCAGAGTGGGCTTAGCCTGTGTTGGAAAGCGGTCATGTGTGTGACGGATTCCCACACAGCGCTGTATTCCCTGCCTCATTTAGCAGTCAGCCAGGAGATTATCCAGCAGAAAGCTCAATGTAAAGAGTAGAGATGGGGATACAGCTGATGTCATTACCCAAATATAGGTAATGACCATATTTGGGCAGGCAGGTTCTGAATAGCGGACAAATGGAATGAATAGCGGCTATAGATCCGCTCACAGCCATGTGCTGTCAATCAAAGGTGTAGTGGACTTGATGGGGAACTGGTCTCTCAGGTCCCCATCATGCTCTGCCCACTACTAGTATAAAAATCCTCAGCTATGCTCCTACCAGTGTGACCAGGGAGGGAGGGGGAAGTGCACAGGGGAAGGAGCCTTCTTCTGTGCAAACACATACAGATATATGTAGCTGTCTCTCTGACAGCTACATGAATTGGGTGCAAGCACCGACACTTTCGGTGGTGTTCCCTAACAGAATTCTAAACGTAGTCTATGACATGCTTTTTGAATTCCCCTATTTTTAGGTGGTAAAACAACTGCTGCTGCACTCACAAACTTAGTATTTTTTTTTTTTCAGCAGGCTCCTGGCTATTAAGTGGTTTAGGTGGCTCTGTGGTACAGATAAGGTTTTTCAGGCATAAGGTAATTTTAAGGTTTGACATGTTTGGTATCTATTTATTTGACAACATCATCTTTTACTCAAAACTGGGTATTATATTGTGCTTGTGTACACTAAAATGCACTTCAGAAAATATATAATTATTTGGGAATTTTAAGTAATTTTCTACTAAAAAAATACAGATTTTAACACATGTGCAAAGTTAAAGTGTGAGTGGTTAAATTTCTGTTACTGTTTGAATAATTTTCTAGGTGTATATGAAGTATGTAGAAGCAAAATTGATAACAGTACCATCTACCGATCTCCACCTTAATCGCCAAATAAAGTGGAAGGTTTGTTAAAGTCCAACTGAACATTCAGTTTAAATCAGCCAAATACATTTTAGGTGCCTCAAAACAAAAGTTGTACAGTTCATTTTCTTTAGAAAGCAACCACAACAGAAGAAAAGTTTGTCCACTGCCCGGGCACCCAAATCAATGAATTGTTGTTAAACTTACTGTATAATAACAGCCAGGGCTTTCTTTCTAGCAGAACATGCTGGAACAGTGTTCTAGTCCCTCTGCGAGAGACAGTGAGGGAGAAGCACCCTCTGTATACTACTGCTTTAGCAGGGCAGCCGTGGAGTGAGCCGATGCAGCTTGCTTAGTTCCAGCTGCAACCTGAGAGAGGTTATGGCGGAGTGATATCATCTTCACTCTGCCCCTCCCTGCAGACCAGATGCTAGTTTGGTCAGCAGTCACAGCCCAGCCAAATGGAAGAGTTGCTTTGCCTGTAGCTTGCCTGATTGACTGCTCACTGTGGACTGTAGACAAGTTGTTAGACATTACATTTTTGGGCCTGTGCTGTGACTGCCACTTTGTTGGATTGGTCTGTGACTGTCTCTCTGTTGGATTAGGCTGTCTCTTTGCTGGATGGGGATGTCTCTTTGCTGGATTGGGCTGTCTCTCTGCTATATGGGGATGTCTTATTGCTATATGGGGATGTCTCTTTTTTGGTTTGGGGTGTCTGTTTGCTGCCTATATTAGGGTTGCCTCTGCTGGATTGGGATGTCTCTTTGCTGAATACAGTATATGGGGATATCTATGCTGGTTTAGGCCGTCTCTAAAGCTCTGCAAGGGGCCACAATATTTCTGTTCTGCAATCAATTAGAGAGCAGAAAAAATATATAATGTAGCTTAACCTAAAGCTGAACATTAGAAATTAGAAAAAATCTACACTTGTAGTGATTCCCCCCCCCCACACACACACACACACACACACACACACTGCAGGTGTTAAATGCTTGTTTAGTTTAGGGGTGCAGGGACAAGGTATAATACTGTACTTTCTTCCTGGCTGTGGCAGGCTCCCTCAATCAATGTGACTGGTCGAGCAATGCCACCTACCTAAGGCGCTCTCAGCTGTGGTTACAGGCTTGCCTCCTCAACATATAATGCAGGGATAATAGCCCTTCATTGTAGATGATGGCGCTGAGGGACCACCCACAGCCAACACACAGATTGGAGCTTCAGAAAAAAGAGAACAATGCTGGAGCCTGGCATGGGGTAAGTAATATACCTTATTCCTGCGCCTCGATCCACTGCTTCTGCAGCCAACTCTGTGCTGCTATCCCAGTCACTGTAGCCTCTTATTCCCCATACTTTTATGGTCTAAAGTCTTCTGACACCATCAGAATGCTGAGACCATTGCCCTGCACTGGACATGAGAATGCCCCGGAGCATGGGGGAGTGCCTTTTTCGTTGCCTAGTCTAAACAAGCATTTAATCCCTGTAGTAGGGGGGAACGGGGATCGCTGCAAGGGTAGATTTTGTCTGATTCCCAGAGTTCAGCTTTAAATGCTACATTTTGTATGTTGTATAGAGGTCTGTATATCAGACCAAAAAAAGAGGACCATTGAGGAGTAAACAACAGAAGGATTTGGCTCCAAATGAGGGACAGTTGGGAACTGTGGAAATGTCTGTAGATGAGGAGAGATCTTTCAGTGGTAACATCATTTATTCACACCCAACCGTCGTCTCAAGTCTATGCATGGCTTAATACTCCTGACTGGCAAATAAAACATTTACGTAGAATGAAACCGGCGACATGTCTACACTTTCAATCTGGAGGTAATGTATTTTTTCACTTTAAAACATGCAATGAAAAGGTACTTTATTAAGTAAGAAAGGCAGCCAGTAGAAAGATGTATGTCATAATTAGTTTTTTTGTGTGGAACTCATCTCGCACTGAGACCGTTCCGTATGATTTATGAATGTAATATCCAGAAGAAAGCACCGGCCCTGCGTTTCCCTTTCTGTTCCAGTCACTCACTCCCATTTGCATACAGTGTTTTGTCCTGTTTCAAGGGTCATTAAGCCATCAAAGTATTTGACATTTAATTGCCAAATTCTGTCTCAGCTTGCATACGAGCGTGTGATCGATGACGGGAGATGTCTGTGGCTTCTTTATATCGCCCGGTAATAACTGTTGTTAAAGAAATTACACATTTTTGTATAAGCATATGAACGCCATTGGCGGCTCGCTGCATTAGACTGACATTATGCAAAATACAAGAGAGAGCTGAGCTGACAGCTGATTCTTGAATTCAAATGCTTAGAGGAGCATGGCTTTTTATATTACTTCAGCCAAGAAAACTTCATTGCAGCTGAAATTTATATACTGACAATAATGGACCAGGAATGATAAAGGTTTTTTATAAAATGCGGTTCAAACAGGTAAAAAAAAAAAAAAAAAAAGAAAGAAAAAGATGGCTGGTTAGTTTATGGAGCTTAAAACCCAGCATTGGACATTGAGGTTTGGGTGAAAGCATCAAATGTGAATTAACTGTCTCCCCATCTATTACCAATCCTTAAAGCCCAACCCTGAGCTCTTTACCCACCTTGAGCCCTCCTTCAAAAGTATTTTATGCTTTTTTTTACTTACCCTTTTCTGTTATTTTGGTGTCTTCTGGTCAGTTACTTGACATGCTGGTGTCTTCAGGTCTTCTCCAGGTGGTCCTGGATTGTGCAGGTCATGGATATAATGATATCATTCAGTGGTGTAGTGGATAGCACTTTCACCTAGCAGTAAGAAGGGTCGCTGGTTCGAATCCCAACCACGACACTACCTGCCTGGAGTTTCCATGTTCTCCCTGTGCCTGCGTGGGTTTCCTCCGGGTGCTCTGGTTTCCTCCCACACTTCAAAGACATGCTGGTAGGTTAATTGGATCTTGTCTAAATTGTCCCTAGTATGTATGAATGTGAGTTAGGGACCTTAGATTGTAAGCTCCTTGAGGGTAGGGACTGATGTCAATGTACAATGTATATGTAAAGCGCTGTGTAAATTGATGGCGCTATATAAGTACCTGAAATAAATAAATATCAGCAGCACTCTCTACATTCATACATTGTGGGTGTAGTAGGCCCTGCAGTTACATGCTTTCCTTAGGCCTCATGCACACTGGTTTCTTGTAAATGCTGTTTATCCGGACAGGAGAAAATCAGCGTTATATACTCCTCCAAGCTGCATTATTTCAAACCAATTTAGGCGAGTGTAGCAGAGTTTAACAGAACTAGGACGTTTATTTATTTATTTAATTGGCCAGAATGTTAATTCATTGTGGCCATTGAAATAAATAAAGCATTTATGCGCATTTAGGTGCGTTTAACAGCGTTTTCACGCATTTCACAGCATTCAGCGTTTTTGTCAAAATTCCCTCTCCTGAACGCAATTTTAGAGCATTCAGAAAACATCTTCTAAACTTTCCTGCTAATAAACTGCTAAAAACATACATGTGTGCATGGACACATAAGATAACATTAGAGGAGTTCAAGGGCAGAAAAAAATGCCTAAACTCTCAAAAACATGTGTTTAACATCAGCAGTGTGCATGAGGCCTTAGTCTTCTGCGTTGGGTGATGCTGCCATTCAACCTGGAAGACTGAGGACATCTTGTTGCAAAGAATTAGTGCAGGAGACAGTTCCATGTTGAAGGTAAGTATTGCAGCCAGAGCCTTCTTTTTTGTTTTTAGTGGGATATTTTAAAACCACTTCCGGACCACCCACCATCGTTATACGTCGGTACTTTGAAGAGGAATATCGTTATGATGGCAGCAGCTAGCTGCCATAAACCTGGTATTCTCTTCTTCAGCGGGCGGTCCACTTCAAGATAAAAATGGGTTTCTGTGGCGGATTTGCAGCGAGATCACTTTTATCGGCAGCGGGAGAGGAGCCCCCCACCGCTTACCGTAGCTGTCGGCAGCGTCGGAGGCGATCGGATCCTTTCCCTAGACATGGAGATGAGTGAGGGGAAGATGGCCCCCACCCGTATCCATATTATTGCAGGGTGGAAAGAACGTCAAAACGTCTCTTCCGCCCATTGCTCTTGAAGGGCCATTTTTTCTTGTATTTTTTTAATGACAAAATTTTTTTGTTTTTTTTATTGCATGTTAGTGTAAATATGAGATCTGAGGTCTTTTTGACCCCAGATCTCATATTTAAGAGGTCCTGTCATACTTTTTTTCTATTACATTTTACATTCCTTTGTAATAGAAAAAAAGAACAGTGTAAAAATAAAAAATAAAAGGTAAAATAAATAAGAAAAAATAAATACATTTTTAAACGCGCCCCGTCCCGCCGAGCTGGCGTGCAGAAGCGAACGCATACGTGAATAGCGCCCGCATATGAAAACTGGGTTCAAACCACACATGTGAGATATCGCTGCGATCAGTAGAGTAAGAGCAATAATTCTAGCTCCAGACCTCTTCTGTAACGTAAAACATGTAACCTGTAGAATTTTTTAAACGTCGCCTATGGAGATTTTTAAGGGTAAAAGTTTGTCGCCATTCCACGAGCAATTTTGAAGTGTGACATGTTGGGTATCAATTTACTCAACATAACATTATCTTTCACAATATAAAAAAAATGGGCTAACTTTACTGTTGTCTTATTTTTTAATTAAAAAAAGTGTATTTTTTCCAAAAAAAGTGCACTTGTAAGACCGCTGCGCAAATATGGTGTGACAGAAAGTATTGCAATCACTGCCATTTTATTCTCTAGGGTGTTAAAAATGTATAATGTTTGGGGGTTCTAAGTAATTTTCTAGCAAAAAAAAAAGGTTTTTAACTTGTAAACAACAAATCTCAGAAAGAGGCTCGATCCTTAAAGAGGTTGTAAAGGTAAAAATTTTTTCACCTTAATGCATTATATGCATTAAGGTGAAAAAACTTTTGACAATACCGCCGCCCCCAGCCCCCCCGTTTTACTTACCTGACACCTCGAATCTTCGCTGCTCGTTCCCGTCATCTCTATTGCAGCTCAGCCTGGTCGCTGATTGGCTGCAGTGGATGGATTGAAAGCAGCGCAGCACAGCCACTGTCAATCACATCCGATGACGCGGCGTGCCGGGGGGCGGGGCCGAGTGATACAGCGAGCGGCTATAGCCGCCGGCTGTATCACGGGAGCGCGCCCGCAACAACTAACCACCATGCGAGGGAGCTCGCATTAAGGTGGTTATTTCTTGCGGGGAGGAGCTGAAACAGCCGCCGAGGGACCCCAGAAGAGCAGGTTCGGGGCCACTCTGTGCAGAACGAGCTGCACAGTGAAGGTAAGTATGACATGTTAGTTATTTTTTTTAAAAAATAAAGTTACCTTTACAACCCCTTTAAGTGGTTAAAAAAAATAGCCCCAATTTGGGCTTTCAAGTGAAAATGCTTTGCCCTTACAATCCTCCTCCTTCATTACAAGTACCCCCATAGCAAGCTGGTTGCTATGGGGGGCGTTCGAGAGGGGTTGATCCCAAGCTGGGCTCTGTGTGACCATTGAAGTGCACAGTGCGGCTCAGCCCCACCCCTCTCCCACTCTCTTCTTACAGGCTGTGATTGACAACAGCAGGAGACCTTGGCTCCCATAGCTGCGTCCATGTCTAGTGAGGAGAGAGCTGCTGCTCTTGGGCACAGGGCTGGATCAAGACCGGCTTGGGTAAGTATTTAGGGAGGCCTAGTGGGGAGGCCCAAACACAGAAAGTATTTTTACCCTAATGCAGAGAATGCATGAAGATAAAAAGTCCTCTGACTTTATAACCACTTTAAAGTGACTGTTACACCCCCCCAAAAAAATAATGCGCCTGTCCCTTAAGGCTTAGTGTACAAGGGACATTTTAAAACCTCTCCTGAACGATTTAACATGACAGATAGTAACCAACATTTAAAAACGTCTGTTTTGCCGCATTTACGTGCCGCGTTTAGCCACGTTTGTGTTTAGAAGCGTCTTTAAAAAAAATTTAAAAATATTATTATTTAATTTTTTTTGCAAATATTCAAAAATAAAAAAATGCCTGTAAACAACATACGGCTAAACATTAGTTACCGCGTTTACACGCGTTTACACGCGTTTACAAGCTGTTACAGGCATTTGGCGTTTCAAATGCCTCTGCACACCCGTCCATGAACGCATTTTTTTGCTTTCCAAAAAATACTTCTAAATTCAACTGCCTAGAAATGACTATAAACGACCCTGTGTACATGTACTGATAAGATAACATAGAGGAGAGTTCAGGGGCAGCTGAAAAAAATGCCCAACTGCTCCTAAACATCCCTTTACCAGCAGCAGTGTACATGAAGCCTTAGGGTACAAGCTGTGGCATAGTGCTTTTGCCTTTTCAATTGCCCCTTTCTATCTTCTACAGTACCTGGTTGATCCTGTCTGGTCCTGACTTCCCCTCTGTGAGCTGACCATGTTTATCATGGCTGCTGAGCCATGAAAGCGTGGTCAGTTTACATGCCTCCATCATGAAAGCTCTCCCCTGTGCTTCTCTGCATCTCCCCCCTTCTCCCCCTCCCTGTCAGTTTTAATAGTCAGCAGTGAGAATACAATCTCCTCCACTCCCCGCCCTTCCCCTCTCCTCTTCTCCCCGTCCCTCTCCTTCCCGCTTCTCCCCTCCTGGCTTTATTTCACTTGTAAAAAGTTACTGCTAATTCCTGCCAGCCCCTCTGCAAATCCACTTTGCACTACAAGTGCAAACTACAAGTGCAAAGTGCACTTGAAATTGCACTGAAAGTGTACTTGGAAGTGAAGTCGCTGTAGATCCGAGGGGGACATGCAAGGAAAATAAAAAACAGCATTTTAGCTTGCACATGATTGGATGAAAAAATCAGCAGAGCTTCCCCTCATTTCAAATCTACCCCTCAGATTTACAGCGTCTGCACTTACAAGAGCACTTTCAGTGCAATTCCAAGTGCACTTTGCACTTGTAGTTTGCACTTGTAGTGCAAAGTGGATTTGTCTTTCGTAAATAACCCCCAGTGTTTGTGTGTTTTTTTTTATTCTGCAGCTAAATGACTTTGTTCACATCGCCGATGTGCAGTCACGTGACCGCCTGGGTGATATCAGAGGAGAAACTCAGCCCCTCCCACTGTAGTCCGTACATTGGGGAGGGAGAGCCGCGGGTGGTCACGTGAAAAAAAGATATTTAGCTGCTGAATTTAAATAAAAAACACAAACTGCTTAGTATATCTTCTTATTGCAGAGGGGCTAGCAGGAATTAATATAGGCCTTAACAACCCCTTTAAATCAAGTCACCCTGTAAAATAATAGACAATCTCAGGGCACCCCATTTTAAATGTAAAAACGAAACTAATAGTATTACATAATACAACAGCATCCACACACATAGGGCACCCAACATTAGAGGTAATTTATTCTTACAAAACAAATATACCTTTCCACACTGGCACTGACTAATGCCCTGTACACACGAGCGGACTTTTCGACCGGACTGGTTCGATGGACTGAGTCCGGCGGACAATTTGATCGTGTGTGGGCTCCATCGGACCTGCAGCTGACTTTTTTGGTCGAAAATCTGACGGACTTTAGATTTGGAACATGCTTCAAATCTTTACGTCGGAACTCCGCCGGACCCAGTTCCTATAGAAAAATCCGCTCGTCTGTACGCTAGTCCGACGGACGAAAACCAACGCTAGGGCAGCTATTGGCTACTGGCTATGAACTTCCTTATTTTAGTCCGGTCGTACGTCATCACATACGAATCCGTTGGACTTCGGTGTGATTATGTGTAGGCAAGTCTATTCGTTCGAAAGTCCGTCAGAAGTCCGTCAGAAAGACTGTCAGACCTTTTTTGCCGAAAAGTCTGCCCGTGTGTACAGGGCATTATATGCTAACTTTTTTCTTCTCCTTCAGTTTCTCACCCTCACTCAGTTATTGTGACCTCATTGCGGATGGAGAGAGGCAGGGCAAACAAGATTCTGTGCAGGTGCGTGATATCCTCCTTATAGCCAATTACACCATTGGTTGTGCAGATGCCAGCGACTGTCCTGCAGTGCCCAAGATTGTAATGCCGCACAAATGCCGGAGGCCTTATGTAACAAAAATGCAGTCTTATTAAACCCACTGGCTTATTGAGGCATTTGAGCTTATTGAGACATTTTGGGCAATTTTGGGCATTTTGTAGGCATTTTTCCAAGGTACCTAAAAAGAACCCAGGAGGTACCCTGGTTGAAAAGGGATGCTCTACTCAAATCCAGGGGGGCTAAGCCTTATAAAAGAAAAAATAAATAAATGGTTCTTATTCATTGATGTTTCTTTCGATCACGGTAATCATAGTCAACACATTTCAGGGTTTTAAAGTATCCCCATCATCAGGTATTTTGAAAACAGTGTGAATTGTTCCTATAAAGGTACAATCATTAGTAGCACATTATTGCTGCTGTTGATAAATATGATCAACTAAAAATAAAAGCTTTCCACTTTTATGAACAAAATGTCAGGAAGCAGAGAGGTGTCTGTGACCCACTGTGGAGATTTACCCCACTTCCTGTCCCTTGTGCAAGAAATGTGGTGAATGGGTAAAATGTGGTGACATGTGAAAATGCGTGCCACCAAGACAGGAAGGCACAGACAGCAATACAAAAATTATCAGAAGTTCTAACCCTTTCCCATTTTTTTTGGTCTGTACTTCTGATTGGCCATCATTTTCTTCCCTTCTAAACAGTCTACTAGGGAATGTGTATGGAAAACTAAGTGGCCACAGTCATGCAACCTTTTCTTGATTTGCCATAAGTA